>NC_092098.1:6250002-6590002 GCF_045679555.1 Salvelinus alpinus | reverse complement strand
GTGTGCATAGCCTGGTGCGGGTTATTCCACCTCCCCGCACTGGTAGGGCTAGATTGGGCATTGAGCCAGGTGTCATGAGGCCGGCTCAACGCGTCTGGTCTCCAGTGCGTCTCCTCGGGCCGGCTTACATGGCACCAGCCTTACGCATGGTGTCCCCGGTTCGCCTACATAGCCCGGTGCGGGTTATTCCACCTCCCCGCACTGGGCGGGCGACGGGGAGCATTCAACCAGGTAAGGTTGGGCAGGCTCAATGCTCAAGGGAGCCAGTACGCCTGCACGGTCCGGTATTTCCGGCGCTACCTCCCCGCCCCAGCCCAGTACCACCAGTGCCTACACCACGCACCAGGCTTCCAGTGCGTTTTCAGAGCCCTGTTCCTCCTCCACGCACTCTTCCTATGGTGCGTGTCTCCAGCCCAGTGCCTCCAGTGCCGGCACCACGCACTAAGCCACCTGTGCGTCTCCAGAGTCCTGTACACACTGTTCCTTCTCCCCGCACTCGCCCTGAGGTGCGTGCCCTTAGCCCGGTACCACCAGTGCCGGTACCACGCACCAGGCCTATAGTGCGCTTTGAGAGGTCAGTGTGCCCTGTCCCTGCTCCCCGCACTAGCCTGAAAGTGCGTGTCCTTAGCCCGGTGCCTCCAGTTCCGGCACCACGCACCAGGTCTACAGTGCGCCTTATCCGGCCAGAGCCATCCGTCTCCCCAGCGCCATCTGAGCCATCCGTCTCCCCAGCGCCATCTGAGCCATCCGTCTCCATAGCGCCATCTGAGCCATCCGTCTCCATAGCGCCATCTGAGCCATCCGTCTCCCCAGCGCCATCTGAGCCATCCGTCTCCCCAGCGCCGTCTGAGCCATCCGTCTCCCCAGCGCCATCTGAGCCATCCGTCTGCCCAGTGCCGTCTGAGCCATCCGTCTGTCCCGAGCCATTAGAGCCGCCCGTCTGTCCCGAGCCGTCAGAGCCGTTCGTCAGTCAGGAGCCGCTAGAGCCGTTCGTCAGTCAGGATCTGCCAGAGCCGCCAACCAGACAGGATCTGCCAGAGCCGCCAACCAGACAGGATCTGCCAGAGCCGCCAACCAGACAGGATCTTCCAGAGCCGCCAACCAGACAGGATCTGCCAGAGCCGCCAACCAGACAGGATCTGCCAGAGCCGCCAACCAGACAGGATCTGCCAGAGCCGCCAACCAGACAGGATCTGCCAGAGCCGCCAACCAGACAGGATCTGCCAGAGCCGCCAGCCAGACAGGATCTGCCAGAGCCGCCAGTGAGCCATGAGCGTCCAGAGCCGTTAGTGAGCCATGAGCGTCCAGAGCCGTCAGCGAGCCATGAGCGTCCAGAGCCGTCAGCCTGCCATGAGCGTCCAGAGCCGTCAGCCTGCCATGAGCGTCCAGAGCCGTCAGCCTGCCATGAGCGTCCAGAGCCGTCAGCCTGCCATGAGCGTCCAGAGCCGTCAGCCTGCCATGAGCGTCCAGAGCCGTCAGCCTGCCATGAGCGTCCAGAGCCGTCAGCCAGCCATGAGCTGCCCCTCAGCCCAGAGCTGCCATTAATCCTGAACTGCCCCTCAGTCCAGAGCTGTCTCTCTGTCCGGAGCTGCCCTTCAGCCCGGAGTTGCCCCTCTATCCTGAGCTACCTCTCTATCCTGACCTACCTCTCTGTCCTGAGCTACCTTATCCCGGTGCTGCCCCTTGTCCCGGTGCTGCCCCTTATTTTCATGTTATCCTGTAAATTAAGTGGGTGTAATAGGAGGGTGGTCAGTCGGAGGGGGAGACGTAAGCTGGGATTGACTATGGTGGGGTGGGGACCTCGCCCAGAGCCTGAGCCACCACCGTGGTCAGATGCCCACCCAGACCCTCCCCTAGACTTTGTGCTGGTGCGCCCGGAGTTCGCACCTTAAGGGGGGGGTTATGTCACGTTCCTGACCTGTTTTCTGTTAGTTTTGTATGTGTTAGTTGGTCAGGACGTGAGTTTGGGTGGGCAGTCTGTTTTGTGTTTCTATGTTGGTTTAAGGGTGACCTGATATGGCTCTCAATTAGAGGCAGGTGGTTTTCATTTCCTCTGATTGAGAGCCATATTAAGGTAGGTGTTTTCACATTGATTGTTGTGGGTGGTTGTCTCCTGTGTCTGTGTATGTTGCGCCACACGGGACTGTTTTCGGTTTGTTTGTTCATTCGGTTTTTGTGTAGTCTGTTTTTCCTGTTCGTGCGTTCTTCGTGTTTCATGTAAGTTCTTACGTTCAGGTCAGTCTACGTCGTTTGTTGTTTTGTATCTATTCAAGTGTTCTTCCTGTTTTTTCGGTTTTGTTTAATAAATATAATGTCAAGTTACAACGCTGCGTCTTGGTCGAATCACCACTCCTCCTTTTCGTATGAAGAGGAGGAGGAATTCCGTTACACTTGCAGCATGGGCTAACTGAGTCTCGGTAACTAGCCATGTTACAGTAGCTGTCACCAGAGACTGGGAAGTAGAAAAGTAATTCAACTCGAACCAAAATGTTCCTTTCGGTAAGTACTAAACACTGTCGATAAGAGCTGAGGTCCTACGTTCGGCAGGGTTAACCTCAACATTCGCCTGTGAACTGTTATGTAGGAATTCAGGAATTTAAGTCATGCTGAGGAAAGCTTCAGGAGCTGTCGTGATCATTTCCGCAAGGAAGAGATGCGAGAATGACCACAAGGCGGGCGAGTGGAGCCTCAGAAGGAGGAATGGGCTCACCTTATTCGCCACCTGTTTGTCTCCGACAGACGTTGTGTGATCGGTTACTTCAGCATTTGTGACTGCCTGAGAAATCCAATTGTGAGATATCGAAACAAGTATTAAGACCTTAATACATTCACTCACAAATGACCACTGTCCCAGCTGCACTAGATAGATAAGTACATATACCGATACAATTTACTTTGCATTTAGTAGTCCAACAGCACAAAGAACTAATGAATGTTTGAACACGTTCTTCTTGGCCATGGGCATTCTGAAGCGCCGGCCAGAGGGAAGCCTCTCCAACTGAGGGTGTAGAGGGTGGGAGGGGTTGCTAATGACAGCCAGTGTCTTCTTTTTGGTTGCTTTGTGGAACAGAATGCTCAAATGTGCCTGTGGTCGACCAATTACTTTGCTGGCTGTGTTTACTATTCTGGTCAGTTTGCTTTTGCTCCTCACGCTCAGATGACCATGCCAGACTGTCATATTAAACGCGAGGATGCTCTCCACCAAGCTGCTGTACACCCTCTCCAGAACATCCTGGCTGACCCCAAACCCCTTTAATTTCCTGATTAAGAACAGGCGTTGGCTTTCTTCCAAAAAACTCAGCTTGTTATCAATTTGTGTCCCTAGATATTTAAAACACTTAACCACCTCCACTGGTTGGTCGCTCAGAGAGAGTGGTTGGGACATTGGTAAGTTGTTGCCGTTGATGATCAACTCCTTTATCTTTTCCACATTGATGTGGAGGGCACTTGACCAACACCATTCTTGAAGGTTGTTGGTCTGTTTAAAATAGCTGTCCCCATCTGACGTAGCAACTTTAAAAAAGAGTCCTACCAGAGCCATGTCATCTGCGTACTTAAAAAGGCTCACATTGTTTCCTCGGATCTTCATCTCGTTAGTATAGATAGAGAACAACAACAGTGAAAGGACACACCCCTGGGGCACTCCTGTGTTCTTGCGTCACGGCCCTGCGTTGAATCATGGGAACCATTATCCTCTCCTCCTCATCCTGTTCTCCTCTCATCCTCCTCTCCATGACCTCATCCTCCTCTAAATGCTGCCTCTTTCGTCCCCCTACCTAACCTCCTACTCTCTTCTCTCTTTCCCTTTCTTGCCGCTCCACTCACGCCTTGTACCTTCCACACTCTTACTCTGTACATCAATAAAAATCCATTTGGCACATGATTATGCTCAGCCACAAAATGGGATGGAGGTGCTATTTTTAGCCGGCTAAGGGAGGAGAGGGAGGGCATGGGAGCGAGAGAGAGAGAAAGGGGGTGGGATAAACCGTTATTTTCGTTCTGTAGCTGTATGTCGGTCAGAGGCACAGAGCTCTGTGGCAGCTTGGCTAGAGGCGGCGAGAGGGGTGAGAGGCAACGAAGACGAGCATACGACACCACCAGAAACACAAATAAGACACAGGTAGGAAGCTCTGCTGCATTCTACATAGAACAGGCAAAGCCAGACACCTGGACTGATAGCAATACTAATAGATGGTACGTGCCCTGAGGAAATTGAATGGTTATATCATAGCTGCGTACATGGCCAGGCAATAAGTACACAAAAACAATGTATGTGCTGATGCTCAATGGCAAAATAGTTGATATGCTTAAAATATCATTAATTCAAGTTCAAATTTTGGTACCCTATGGGATGTGCAGAACAAATATACGTCATAACCTATATTTGAGATTCTGCATAAAATTAAGATATTTTTAGGATACTAGATGAGATTATGTAATAGGGATTTGTTTTGCTATGTGAATGAAGTCCCCATGCCTAATGTAAGCTAGTAACACTGGTCTGACTGTCGGTTTGTCAGTCTGTCTTCTAAACTCACTGTTCCTGAGACAACATGAGAATATGGAGGGGCAAAATTAGTTGTTTACATGGCGTCCTAAAATGGAGAGCTGTGCTGTGTTACCTTCAATGAAAAGGAAAGCTAGTAGTTTAAACCCACTCAATGTTAATCTGTGCTTTTATATATTTATTAGTGTGTGTGTGAACATGTTTTTGTGTGGTGTATGTGTGGGTTATTAGGTGGGTGGATTGTGTGGTGTGTGTGTGGGTTATTAGGTGGGTGGATTGTGTGGTGTATGTGTGGGTTATTAGGTGGGTGGATTGTGTGGTGTATGTGTGGGTTATTAGGTGGGGGGATTATGTGAGTGTGTGTGGGGGTTATTAGGTGGGTGGATTGTGTGGTGTATGTGTGGGTGGATTGTGTGGTGTATGTGTGGGTTATTAGGTGGGTGGATTATGTGAGTGTGTGTGGGTTATTAGGTGGGTGGATTATGTGAGTGTGTGTGGGGGTTATTAGGTGGGTGGATTGTGTGGTGTATGTGTAGGTTATTAGGTGTGTGGATTGTGTGAGTGTTTGTGTGGGTTATTAGGTGGGTGGATTATGTGTGTGTGTGCCTAATATGAGCACACCCTGAGATGTGATGAGGGAAAGCAAGGTTACCATGGAGACGGGCTCAGCACATCTTTCCTGTAAACGATTGCACATACAAATCAAATACACAAATTTTAAAAACATACAAATAGCATGGTCAATTACACTTTGCCTGTTTTTGACTTTTTCCTTTATTTAACTAGATGCAAATTGATAATTAATTAAAAAATGTGTCATTCTCATGGCATTGTTTACATTTTCCACAATCCAAGCTTTGCAAAAACAAAAAGTTATTCTCAGAGACTGACCTGTCCAGCCTCTCTCTCCCTCCTGTTTCCCAGGCATGCGACCCCGCTCCAGACTCCTGGCTAAGAGGTGCCTGCCCACCATCAGGGAGGGCTATGAGGAGCTGGTCCAAGACATGAACCAGGCCAACAGCCGCCACCTCCCTCCCCATGGTCAGGCGCACTCACTGTCTACCCATGACTACTTCCTGTCCATCTGCCAGCTCGCCCGACCAACCTTCCCCCAGGGCGAACCTGACTATGACATCCTCACGGTGGGCGCTCTGGCCTCCCTGAGGCTGCACAGACTGAGTGACCGTGTGCCACCCTGTCAGCCTCTGATCTCTAAGGTCAGCCGCCACACACAGTCAGAGCAAGAGGAGAGTCAGAATAAGTGTAGTGGCCCAGAGAGAGTGGTGGATGTCAGTTCACGTCAGACCTCCAGTAGGGTTGTCCCCAGTGTCTCTGACCCTCTGGAGTTCCTCTATGGTCACAGGGAAGGACTCCTCTCAGCCGCCTGTCGCAGCCATGACTCACAGGGCTGGATGGGCGAAGGGAGTCAGAGTGCGACCCAGCGTCGACCACGACCCCCGGTATGTGCCGGCAGTTTCCCCCGCATGTGTTCCTCGCCCGTGACCCAGCGCAAAAGCAGCTGCCCTGAGCTCTGCCTGATGGACCCCACTGACCAAAAGAAGCCAAACCCTGACCCTGCTCCACCACAGACATCCTCATCAGACCAGCAGAAACCTGGTGCCTCCAGCTCATTCTCATGGACGTTCCAGAATGACCCAGACAGGGCACCTGCAGGTGAGAGGGGGAAGTGCACTCGCTACATGGACAATCACACAATGGTGTCACACTGGATCGCTGACTGTCGCTCGGCCTGGAGAGAAGCCAGAGTCAGGGCGTGCATGCTTCCTGCCATCGCAGAGATGTAACCTTGTGTAGCGTTGTTAATCCCCACTTTTAAGTACTGTACATTATGGATCCTTGATGTACTTATGTACCGCTTAATTGGTACATTTGGACAACGCAGGTCCATATGGTAACATGTACAAATTGAGTTTTCATGCCTGATCTTTTTGTACAGTATGTAGTGTAAGACATATTGTAGACTAGCGTATGCCTCACACATATCACAGTAAGTGGAATGTTGACAGTGCCATCAGTATTAGGGTAGTCTCGTAAAGTTGAACAAGACAGGATTTTGGAAGGATGATCACGCGAGACAAGTAGTAGGGTGAATAAAGATGTGTGGAAAAGATGCAGAATTTGCTATAAGGATTATGCACAAAGACATATGACTAAGAAAAAATGACAGGTCATAATCTTTACTATTGAGTGAGTGATATCTCACTCCATTATTGACGAATGATAACTCTGGTCAAATAAAACGTTCTACTTTTCATAACAATGGGAATGGTACAGTTTTAGAATCAGAACGAAGGATAATGTGATCCGATAGCTAGTTCAGGCTCTCTGTAGGAGAGCATTCAAACTCAGACTATTCTCAGTGGTTCTGAAAATGTCTCTTGCGATTTCCTCTCTCATGTATGATATGAGTTATGCAATGACAATGTAGATCTGTGCAAAACTGATGAGTCTATTTAAATCTTCCACTAAGTAAAGCCATGATGAAATGGTACATCATATTCACACTGAGTGAAACAGCATGTGACATTGTAGTATATTCTTTTTTGATTGTGTTTAATGGCCCTCCATGACAGTACAATGAACTCTGTGTCAAAATATACAAATGGAAAGACAACAGTATAATTGACTTGTAAAAGGTTGACAATACAATCGTTCGATCTTGTATGGTATGGCTTTTGTACCTCTGTCCATTGTTGGCTCGTAATCTAATAAAATTGTGTTTTACCCTGCCTCTGAGTGTCCAAAACATATACCTGTTGCACTAGGAAATATATCCGTATAGTGCAAGATAAACAAGTTATCCTAAACCCTTCTGTGATGGGGAGATAATAAAATTGAAGTCCTGCTCAGTATCAATTTTTTTTACCCCTTTTTCTCCCCAATTGGTAGTTACAGTCTTGTCCCATCGATGCAACTTCCGTACGGACTCGGGAGAGGCAAACGTCGAGAGCCATGCATCCTCCAAAACACAACCCCGGCAAGCAGCACAGGTAATTGACACACTGCTCGCTTAACCTGAAAGCTAGCTGCACCAATGTGTCAGAGGAAACGCCGTACAGCTGGCGACCAAAGCCAGCATGCATTTGCCCGGCCACCACAAGGAGTCGCTAGAGCCTGATGGGACAAGGACATGCCAGCCGGCCTAACACTCCTCTAACCCAGACGACCCTTGGCCAATTGTGCAACACCTCATGGGTCTCCCGGGCGCAGCCAGCTACGACACAGCCCGGGATCGAACCCGGATCTGTAGTGATGCCTCTAGCACTGCGATGCCGTGCCTTAGACAGCTGCGCCACTTGGGAGGCCCCCTGTCCTATATCTTGAAGCATTATGACGGATTCTAAATTCCTAGAATTAACCAGGGATGTTATTTGTACAACAATTTAAATAGGAACTAGATTACAATAATGAATATACAACTGATTTTCAAGACCTTGTATGTACAAGCCTTGTCATGGACATGGCAACTTGAATAATAACTTTGTCAGTCCAATGGTTGATTTGTGCAAACAAGTAACACATTGCCCTCCGGTGATAGCAGTAAGTTGGCCTTTTGTTGAGGTAGGGTAAATCCATTTTAATTCAATCACTTTTTGACGGCACCCCTTTTAATTTAAACAAAACTTCCCATACATGTTTGCCCATGGTAGAAGTGCTCAGAAAGTGACTTTTTTTGCCAAAACAATTCAAAAGATTAAGGTGCTCAAAGTTGACCTATTTTGTATAACGTACCATACCATGAGACATCCATTTCTTCAACACGATAAGACAGCCTACAGGGAGGAGGTAAGAACCCTGGCAGAGTGGTGCCAGGAAAATAACCTATCCCTCAACGTCAACAAAATGAAGGAGCTGATCTCGAACTACAGGAGACAGCAGAGAGCACATTGACAGCCTGAAATGGCCTTCACACAAACAGTGTGGTGAATAAAACTCTACAGAAATTCGATTTGGCCCCTGAGACCCTGTGAGGGAAATTTTATGGTTGTGTATCAAATCAATGATACTTTTCTAATAACCAATTAGATGGGTTCATGCAGGTGACTGACTGATTGTGTATGGAGGAATCCTCACTATCACTGATAAGAAACTTGACAGTACGCCCAGAATGTTGCTATGGGAACAACCGAGGTATCTCAGTTTCAAGGTCTCAACTTGGAGAGAGAAAGCCTTGTGAGGTATTGGTCAGTCACATGTGCGAGCCACCGGTAATTATTAATTATGCTAAATCATGTAAATATAACTTGTCTGTGAATAGCCATATATAAGACAACTGCAACAGATTTTAGACCATGTTAAGAGTTAATGGAAAACTGTTTAAAAATATATCTCACAGTTGAAACACTAAATAGTGTCTCATTGTCACGTTCCTGACTTTATTTCCTTTATTTTGTCTTTGTTTAGTATGGTCAGGACGTGAGCTGGGTGGGCATTCTATGTTATGTGTTTCTATGTTGGGTTCTTTTCAATTAGCCTGATATGGTTCTCAATCAGGGGCAAGTGTTTTACGTTTCCTCTGATTGAGAACCATATTAAGGTAGGCTGTTCACACTGTTTGTTTGTGGGTGATTGTTGCTGTGTCTGTGTTTGTTGCACCACATGGTACTGTCTCGTCTCGTCTTGTTTCGTTTAGTTCGTTCTTTCCTGTTCGTGCGTTCATTGTTATATGTTCTCAAGTTCAGGTCTGTTTACGTCGTTTTGTTGTTTTGTCATTTATCAAGTGTGCTTCGTGTTCGTCTTTCTTTAAATAAATCATTATGTCTTCATACCTCGCTGCATATTGGTCCGATCCTTGTTCCTCCTCAGACGAGGAGGAGAACGAACGTTACAGAATCACCCACCAACCAAGGACCAAGCAGCGGGGTAATAGGCAGCAGGAGCAGAGTCTGGATTACACTACGTGGGAGGAGATCGACAGGTGGGCGATCGACCCAAGGAGAATGCCGGAGCCCGCCTGGGATTCTCTGGAGCAGTGTGAGGAGGGATACCGGCGAATGGAGGCAGCACGACGACGCGGTAGGAAGCCTGTGAGTCAGCCCAAAAAAATTCTTGGGGGAGGCTACAAGGGAGTGTGGCGAAGTCAGGTAGGAGACCTGCGCCAACTCCCCGAGCTTACCGTGGAGAGCGAAAGTACGGGCAGACACCGTGTTATGCGGTAAAGCGCACGGTGTCTCCTGTACGTGTGCTTAGCCCGGTGCGGGTTATTCCACCTCCCCGCACTGGCCGGGCTAGATTGAGCATTGAGCCAGGTGCCATGAAGCCGGCTCAACGCGTCTGGTCTCCAGTGCGTCTCCTTGGGCCGGCATACATGGCACCAGCCTTACGCATGGTGTCCCCGGTTCGCCAACACAGCCCAGTGCCGGTTATTCCACCTCCCCGCACTGGTCGGGCTACGGGGAGCATTCAACCAGGTAAGGTTGGGCAGGCTCGGTGCTCAAGAGAGCCAGTACGCCTGCACGGTCCGGTATATCCGGCGCCACCTCCCCGCCCCAGCCCAGTACCACCAGTGCCAACACCACGCACCAGGCTTCCTGTGCGTCTCCAGAGCCCTGTTCCTCCTCCACGCACTCTCCCTGTGGTGCGTGTCTCCAGCCCAGTACCTCCAGTTCCGGCACCACGCACCAGGCCTACTGTGCGCCTCAGCCGGCCAGAGTCTGCCGTCTGCCCAGTTCCGCCTGCACTGCCTGTCTGCCCAGTTCCGCCTGCACTGCCCGTCTGCCCAGAGCCGCCTGCACTGCCCGTCTGCCCAGAGCCGCCTGCACTGCCCGTCTGCCCAGTGCCGTCTGCGCTATCCGTCTGCCCAGCGCCGTCTGCGCTATCCGTCTGCCCAGCGCCGTCTGCGCTATCCGTCTGTCCTGAGCCTTCAAAGCCGCCCGTCTGTCCTGAGCCTTCAAAGCCGCCCATCTGTCCTGAGCCTTCAAAGCCGCCCGTCTGTCCTGAGCCGCTAGAGCCGTCCGTCAGTCAGGAGCCGCTAGAGCCGTCCGTCAGTCAGGAGCCGCTAGAGCCGTCCGCCAGACAGGAGCCGCTAGAGCCGTTCGCCAGACAGGAGCCGCTAGAGCCGCCCGCCAGACAGGAGCAGCCAGAGCCGCCCACCAGCCATGACCTGCCAGTGCCGTCAGCCAGCCATGACCAGCCAGAGCTGTCAGCCAGCCATGACCAGCCAGAGCCTTCAGCCAGCCATGACCAGCCAGAGCAGTCAGCCAGCCATGACCTGCCAGTGCCGTCAGCCAGCCATGACCAGCCAGAGCCGTCAGCCAGTCCGGAGCTGCCCCTCAGTCCGGAGCTGCCCCTCAGTCCGGAGCTGCCCCTCAGTCCGGAGCTGCCCCTCAGTCCGGAGCTGCTCCTCAGTCCGGTGCTGTCCCTCAGTCCGGTGCTGCCCCTCAGTCCGGTGCTGCCCCTCAGTTCGGTGCTGCCCCTCAGTCCGGTGCTGCCCCTCAGTCCGGTGCTACCCCTCAGTCCAGTGAGGTTAATATGGAGGGTGGCTGTTAGGAGGAGGCCACGGAAGCGGGGATTGACTATGGTGGGGTGGGGACTACGTCCAGAGCCAGAGCCGCCACCGTGGACAGATGCCCACCCAGACCCTCCCCTATAGGTTCAGGTTTTGCGGCCGGAGTCCGCACCTTGGGGGGGGGGGGGTACTGTCACGTTCCGGGGGGGGGTACTGTCACGTTCCTGACCTTATTTCCTTTATTTTGTCTTTGTTTAGTATGGTCAGGACGTGAGCTGGGTGGGCATTCTATGTTATGTGTTTCTATGTTGGGTTCTTTTCAATTAGCCTGATATGGTTCTCAATCAGGGGCAGGTGTTTTACGTTTCCTCTGATTGAGAACCATATTAAGGTAGGCTGTTCACACTGTTTGTTTGTGGGTGATTGTTGCTGTGTCTGTGTTTGTTGCACCACACGGTACTGTCTCGTTTAGTTCGTTCTTTCCTGTTCGTGCATTCATTGTTATATGTTCTCAAGTTCAGGTCTGTTTACGTCGTTTTGTTGTTTTGTCATTAATCAAGTGTGCTTCGTGTTCGTCTTTCTTTAAATAAATCATTATGTCTTCATACCTCGCTGCATATTGGTCCGATCCTTGTTCCTCCTCAGACGAGGAGGAGAACGAACGTTACACTCATAGTGTATCCTTTGATGTCTCCTACTAGTGCTGGTATTGTGCTTTGTTTTCATGCTATCTGAATGACTCAAACGTTATAAGAAAATCAATAGGGGCCCCTTGCCATGACATTTTTGGAATTTCAGATTCTCCCTGTCTCATTTTTATTTGGATGATTGCTAGTTTCTCAAAGATGATCTTATTTTTTTGTATATATACTGCTCCATTATCTTATCTGGACTCGTTAGGAACTCACCTTTCATCTCATATTAAACTTGTCCATCTATGACAAACAGAATGCATTTTTGGTTTAAAATCTATGAATTCTTTTAGATGAATAGCAATAAATTGATCGCTGAATGTGCTATAGTGATGAAATCCCCATCACCTGACTCCCTATGATGTAAAGATATCAGGCATGTGCTTTGTCAGTGGCTGTAATGTAGGGTTCAGCCAGGAGTTGATGGACAGTTGTTGTGGAATTTCTAAAGAATCAGGAGAGACTTGGATAATTCTTCAAACAATCATACATCATTAATTATTGCAATAATAGAGCCTGACAATACAGGAAATGCTAAGGTGTTATATAGTGAACCTAAAAATGCTTAGTCATGGCTGGTTCCACCCCTTCCCGGGTGGGTTCAGGCATCATAAGCTACCTTCTTTTCTTCTTGTGGCTATGTGTATCAGGTCATAGTGCACAAACAAGTGATACCGTTAGTTCCGTTACTCCTCTCTGTTCAAGCCAGCCTCTGTTCTCTTCATATCTCCACACAGCTGTACCCTTGGAAGATCGTAAAAGACAGGATGGGCTGAAAAACTGTGGTCACTCTTAGAGGCTCTTTGTCTTGACCGTGTGTCACTGGTGTAGAGATGAGTAGGCAGGAGGCGGTCGCAGGTTTAGAACTACTGAATTTATGTAGGCACCATAGATCAAAGCGGGACAAAACCCAAATACTGTTGTGCTCAAAATATATCTTCATAAACAAAACAGGGCGAACACAAAGTGCAAAATATAAACTACTCAGGAAATAGGAGAGATTCCTTTCAGGAAAACAAGTAACATTTACAATGACCGAGAAAGACAAATGGCGGAGGGAGTATCAAACGCCTGAGCTGGACAGGAGAGGGAACCAAAGCGGTGTGACACCGTGTGACTAAGTTGAACAGAAGCAGAGTGGAAAAATACCCGCTCCTTCTTACAAGACCTTCAAACAGGCAGTGGAAATATACAGGTTTAAGGCTCCTACAGCACATGTGCATAACAAAGTTTAGCATTAAGAACTATTAAAGTAATTCTTCATTGCATTGTCTCTGCTATACAAGCTTAAAGAGGTTACACAGGATTTTTCCCTCACACTCCCTGGTTTTGAGACTCATGTCAAAAATCATAGTAAAGAAATGTTAACAGAAATATAGGTAGATCAAACAGGAGTACATGCTTCATCAGTACACAACAGACCCGACCCGGGCCCAGCAGGGCTCTCCTTCCACAATGACCACCTCCACGAATACATTTACACGTAAATAATTTTATCTAACCCATAACACATTAATTTCTCCCTACTTATACAGTAATAAACATACAAAGAAAAAACTGCTCAAGTCAATTACAAAACAATCATTCAGTTTCCAAATCTTAATTAAAACCTAATTAATTATTCTACCCAAATTTAGAATGACATTGCTCAGTGAATCACGTTAGTTCTATCAGTCAAAGTTGAAACCCTCAACTTAGCACTGTCACGTTCTGACCTTTATTTTCCTTTGTTTTTGTCTTTAGTTAGTATGGTCAGGGCGTGAGTTGGGGTGGGCAGTCTATGTTATGTGTTTCTATGTTGAGGTTTGTCATTTGGCCTGATATGGTTCTCAATCAGAGGCAGGTGTTTTGCATTGTCTCTGATTGGGAACCATATTAAGGTAGCCTGTTTTCACTGTTGGTTTGTGGGTGATTGTTCCTGTTCGTGTGTTCCTGTTTTTTTTTGTGTTCACTAGTTCGGGACTGTAGCTTCGTTGGTTTTCCGTCTGTTTATTGGTTTTGTTCATATTGAGAAGTATTCTAATAAATTATGGATACGCGCTGCGCTTTGGTCCTCCTCTCCTTCTACCGACGAAAGCCATTACAAGCACACATCGGCACTAGCAGAATGTACATTTACATTAACATAGTGTAATTATCCATAATTCTAGCATTAACTTTCTCATCACAGTTACAATTACAGATCAATATCTCAATGCATTCTTAGTCTAAATTACTATACATTTCACAGTGTGTAGACCTCCACAATCAACCTGATACCCCAAGTAACAATTTTGGTTAAGCCTAATCAATTACGGGCACAGTTGACCAACCCCCTCACTCCCCGGCACTCAATCCTTCTTCATTTTCAGATAGCTTTACAGTTTGACTTCCCAATGGCACACATGTTCAAAGTGGATGGCCCATGAATAATCTCCCAATTTCAATGTCAGAGGAATAATCGGATTTTCCCAAACAGACTGATATCTCACCTGGCCCGGACCCACCTTTACCACCACTTATGTCTTGTCCATTTGCCAACCAGTATACCAGCAACATGAGAAGTTTGGAATGGATCTCTCCATGCTCACTCCACGTGGACTCCTGTCGCTTTCCTGAGAGAAAAGGCACGAGGGAAAAGGCTGTTGATAGTTTCGACGACGCTGTGTACAGGTGCTGGCTCGGACTCAGGTCTCATTGCAGAAGTAGTTAAGGACCATACTAAATGCGATTTTCACCATTACTTCAGCCAGTCGGAAAGAGTATGAGGTCCACACTGTCTGGTCAAATTATCCATGCATCTAGATACCATATGTGGTCACCTTTGGCATAACCTCAAGAGAAGATCAGAACAAGTTTAGTTTAGGGCATTTCTGCTTCAGGAAATCCAGACAAACTATTTACTATGACAAATTATTACTTCTACCAATAGAAATTCTATTAATACAATTTCTAAGACATGTCATAGAGATTTTTTTCTTCTTCTAATTGGCTTATACTCCCCCATCATATCGATGACCTCACCACAGAGTTACAGGGTCAGGGAGGTAGACGGCTAATTCTTAGGGAGAAATCGCGACCATCCAGCAGACCCAATCTGGTGAGATTCATATTAAAGCAAGACAGAAACAGAACAAACAAAAACAAACCGCCATATCCTTCTGCATATATCCTTTGATACACTTTATCCTGTTACAGGCAGGCATGTGAACAAAACAATCTGCATATTTAACCAAAAAGCCTCAGGGGACTGGTAATCCCCCCTTTTGACACATGATTCACATCGTGATTAATGTGTAAAAAAAACTGCTGGTTAAACAAATATAATAAATCGAATTAGAATTAATACCCTTACATTTGACTTTTAAATCAGTATTACATATGACCTTCAAATCATCACCCAATGTTACTCACCTTTCCAGTGAGGGTGATCAAACCACACTAGAAAGTCAGGACAGAGGCCATTCAACCCCTTTGAGTGTTTCTTTCCCTTTCCTTTCACCTCAGAGTAATTATTTAAAAACATTTCATATACCAGGTTTACATTGGGTTTTTTCAGTACATTTCTTATCAAAATAATTCACGTTTAATTAAAACTGTAATTTGTGGGCCCCTTAAGGTACTCTCTAACCTGTGAAAAACCCACTAAAACCAAATGAAAAGACCCCACACAATAAATACGAATTCACATAGTGCCTACATTCTTCATAAAATCAGAATAATTAATTGGATCGTTTCCTGCATGTGACTGGTCGTCGTCGCACAACCTCGGCCTCCCAAGAAACTGAGCACTGCTTCCAAAACATTTTCCGGGCGTTCTGACAATTGGTCTGAGAAGGAGGTCATGACACCCAGTCACCTGCATGAACCAAGGATGATACAGTCCCTACAATTCAATGCCATCTCTTCATAGACAAGAAAATATTGAATGCATAAAGCAGTTCATAATGTAAGACAATGTCATGATCTAAGCAGAAATATTCAACCAAGCAAAATATGAAACGTTGTAAAAGAATGCTTTATTACACAAGTACATTATCTTTGTAAATGGCTTCTGTTGTGCCACTGAGTTTAAAATGTTTAACATTCTACACATACCATATACAGTTCTAAACTGCCAGTGTCAAAGAAGGCCAAGTGGATCCTTTCTCAGCAAAGCGCTTGCTCCTAGTTTAGTAAAGAACACCTTGCAATCACAGAGTCTGGGCGTTCAGCCAATATTCCACTCCCACTGAGCCGACCTTGTGAGAGCAAACCTCTGTCAACAACAGGTGCATTTCTAAGTATGTGAAATAAATGTGTCTTCAGCAGTAAAGGGTAGCCGTCGTTGTCATGGTCCGAATCACACATTTATTTAACCTTTGTTTAACCAGGTAGGCTAGTTGAGAACAAGTTCTCATTTACAACTGTGACCTGGCCAAGATAAAGCAAAGCAGTTCGACACATACAACACAGAGTTACACATGGAGTAAAACAAACATACAGTCAATAATACAGTACAAAAACAAGTCTATATACAATGTGAGCAAATGAGGTGAGATAAGGGAGGTAAAGGCAATAAAAAGGCCACGATGGCGAAGTAAATACACTATAGCAATTAAAAACACTGGAATTGTAGATTTGCAGTAGGTGAACGTGCAAAGTAGAAATACTGGGGTGCAAGAGAGCTAAATAAATATATACAGTAGGGGATGAGGTAATCGTTTGGGCTATTTATAGATGGACTATGTACAGGTGCAGTGATCTGTGAGCTGCTCTGGCAGCTGGTGCTTAACCTGTCTAGGAACGGGGTTCCGCTAGCGGAAAAAATTCTCCTTAATCCAACCACAGTGTCCGATTTCAAAAAGGCTTTTTGGCGAAAGCAGAACATATCATTATGTTAGGTCAGCAACTAGTCACAGAAAGCATACAGCGATTTTCCAACCAAAGAGAGGAGTCACCAAAAGCAGAAATAGAGATAAAATTAATCACTAACCTTTGATATTCTTCATCAGATGACACTCCCGGGACAACATGTTACACAATACATGTATGTTTTGTTCGATCAAGTTCATATTTATATCCAAAAACCTCAGTTTACATTTGGCTTTGCCTCCAAAACATCCCGTGAATTTGCACAGAGCCACATCAATTTACAGAAATACTCATAATAAACATTGATAAAAGATACAAGTGTTATTCACAGAATTAAAGATTAACTTCTCCTTAATGCAACCGCTGTGTCAGATATCAAAAAAACTTTACGGAAAAAGCAAACCATGCAATAATCTGAGTACGGAGCTCAGAGACCAACACAACCCAAACAGATATCCGCCATGTTGGAGTCAACAGAAGTCAGAAATAGCATTATAAATATTCACTTACCTTTGATGATCTTCGTCAGAATGCACTCCCAGGAATCCCAGTTCCACAATAAATGTTTGATTTGTTCGATAAAGTTCATCATTTATGTCCAAATACCTCCTTTTTGTTAGCGCGTTTAGCCCAGTATTCCAAATTCATGACGCGCGATCACTAGGAGCAGACGAAAAGTTTAAATGTTCCGTTACAGTCCGTAGAAACATGTCAAACGAAGTATAGAATCAATCTTTAGGATGTTTTTAACCCTTTCATGCGTGAGTTCCAAATATCTCTAACGGTCGCCCCAGCGTGAGTTTTTTTATGCACGTGATATTAGAATGTTCTCTCCATTCCAGAATGTGTTTGTTATGTAACAGTACATTTCATCCGCGCTGCCCTCAAACAAAAGCACGCAGCCTGTTTTTATTTGTCAATTTTAAATTATTTCTAACAAGTTTTTTATTTTCTAATAACAGTTTGAAATGAGGTGTGTTCCGCCTCATTCATTCACATAAAAGTAGTCATTTTTACTTTTGCGGACCAATTAATTTTTTTGACATTTCTGACCCGGACAAAATTCCCCAAACACTTCTCAATTGTTTGTGCAGGACATTTACTCATCTGCCGTCCTGCATACACGTGTTCATATTATTCCACCTGTCGCCTGCATCGAAATCAAAGTTGTTTTCGTTACCAATAATACCTTTGGAAATGTGTGCGTTTCTATCAAAGTTCCTTATTACGTTATAATAGTTTCTGCATGTCGTGTTATGTCGTTTCTACTGTAGCATCATGTTTTTGTGTATATTCCTTATAACCGCGGACACGCGATGTAACGTTACTCATTTCATAACATTTATGGTGTTATACTCAATGCTTAGGTAGCTAGCTACATTCTCCTATTAGCTCTGGAAAACAATGCTAATTGCGTCAGGGAAGTATTAGCATGTGTTGTATTTTGAAGCTACCCTGGCCTTATGACTCCCAAGTGGCACAGCGTCTCAGTGCTAGAGGCGTCACTCCAGACACCCATCTTCAAATCAAGACTGCGTTTCTATCAAAGTAAGTGCCTAATTACGTTATTGTGTCGTGTTATACCGTTTCTACTATAGCTCACTGTGTGAATGGAGCATAATATATTTGTATATATTCCTTATAACCGCGGACACGCGAGGTAACGTTACTCACCTTTTATGGTGTTATATTCAATCGTGCTTATGTAGCTAGTTACATTATTCTATTAGTTCTGTAAAACAATGCTAAATGCGTCAGAAGTATTGGCATGTTGTATTTTGACGCTACCCTGGAAAAATTGAAAAATATCTTATACCACTTGGTCGTTTTCTGAGTGCATTCCACAAAGCTGTTTATCATCCACTGCCCCCATTTTGAGGTAATAGTCAAGCACGCAGTCTGGTTTCATGTTTCTCTGTCTGGTTTGTTTCTCTCTCCCGTCAGGTGGTCCACCTTCCCTGTGGCCGACATGGTTGCTGTATGGACAGTGGAGAGGACATGGACGTCTCGTTTGTCATGCCACTTTACTGCCAGCTGTTAACATTTCTTATTTTGTATAATGGGTCATTTAGGATGGTAGTAGCGTTGATGAAATGCAGTCATAGCAGCAGAACTAGAAAGCAGTCTTTACTGTCACCAGGAATGTATACATTTCACTAATTGTGGTTGTCCCCCACTCCTGGCTCTCTCTTATCCTGTAGCTCCAAGGCATAGCAATTGGTCTCTACTATGTCTCCCACCAGCTCCTCTGTCAGAAACAACTTGAAGCACTCTGCCTCAGTTGGAAATGGCAAGGGGCGTTGCACTCCAGACTGGGACTCATCAAAGCAAACACCAGGGCCAGGAGGGGTGAAACAGCAGGGCCAGGAGGGGTGAAATGACTGGTGGCCTTCCAGCTACCACAGAACTCCTGTACTTCATCCACTGTTGGTATGCCTCCATCACCACCAGCATCTTCAAAGGGAACTGGGACTTTGTCAGTGGACAAGGGAAATTCAGATTCAGGGTTCTCAATGGCTACAAGGTTGGGGGGCAGCTCCTCACTGTCACTGTCAGAATCTGATTCCTGACTTTCATACTCAGACTCATTGTCAGAATTTTAAAAAATCTCCAGAATTTCCACATTTGTTTGTTGTCTCCTTTTGAAAGACATTGCTAATGCTTCAGCTCATCTCACTAGCTACATACATAAACAACAACACTGAATGGTTTAGAGTGAGAGGGTACGTGGTTGACTGCCGGCACGCGCCACTTGTATCAATAAATCACTATCAGAAAATGTTTTGTGTGGCAATTATTTGTGTATTTACGGTTTTATTCACATGTTTTCAAATCTAGGTGACAAATCATGCATTCCGATTCTTGCACAGATTGTAATGGGCACATATTATGTGTGTAAAATACTTTTTTGAAGGTTGTACTGATTATGATGAGCTAAGCTAATTCCAGCTGTGTAGTCATGTTTGTTGACGTTCAATGCATTCTGGGTTCACGTAATCGTCTGTTTGACCAAAGATGTTATAACAAAATGAGGTGAGTAAGAGTTCACTCGTTTTTTGAGGACTTCCGGAAATGAATGGTGGGATGTGAACGACGGTAGACGACACACCCCTTCAACATGCATACTATAAACAGACCAAACTCATCTCGTCTTCTCTTATTATCTTCGGTTTCTGTGAGGAAAAAAAAATGCATGGCTGCGCGCTGAAACTAACCGTCGGATTACTTTCGATTTCTAAAAAGTGCTTTACCTAATTATTTCGATCAATGGTGTGCTCACCCGTGATGTGATTAATTATACATAATAATTGCTATTAGCTAATTCATATTGTAGTTTGTCAGCCGAGAGTTAGAAAATATGACTGCTTGTGTTGGGTCAATCTTTCCTCAGCGCTAGGACAAATGTAGCCTACATTTTTCCGGTTAGGATGATTGTGTTATGCTATATATTCTTCTGTGAATATCTGAACATTGAATCCAAAAATAAACTGCTCACATTCTGGACATAACTTTGTAAGGACTGTGTTTGTGTAAATAGTTTCTGAAAAAAGTGTGGCCAGCTCAAACGCTGATTGTTGCGTCATTCGAAACTGGCCGTTCTAAACGAGCGTTCTAAAGGAGTGTTCTAATCACACGGGTGTGATCGTACGCTTCAGGGACCACTGTAGAACGATCACACCCGTGTGATGGTACGTGTGAAAGGGTTAATATGAATCTTCAATAATGTTCCAACCGGAGAATTCCTTTGTCTTCAGAAATGCAATGGAACTCAAGCTAACTCACGTATGGTCAGCTCGTGGCTCTCTGGGAGAGACCTTACTCAATCCCCTCTGTCGCCCCCACTTCACAGTAGAAGCATCAAACAAGGTTCTAAAGACTGTTGACATCTAGTGGAAGCCTTAGGACGTGCAATATGACCCCATAGACACTGTGTATTCGATAGGCCAAGAGTTGAAAAACTACAAACCTCAGATTTCCCACTTCCTGGTTGGGTTTTTCTCATGTTTTCACCTGCCATATGAGTTCTGTTATACTCACAGACATCATTCAAACAGTTTTAGAAACGTCAGAGTGTTTTCTATCCAAATCTACTAATAATATGCATATATTAGCAACTGGGACTGAGTATCAGGCAATTTACTCTGGGCACGCTTTTCATCCAAATGTGAAAATGCTGCCCTCTAGCCCAAACAGGTTAAAGCTGGTGAGGGAGAGAAGTGTTTCCAGTTTCAGAGATTTTTGTAGTTCGTTCCAGTCATTGGCAGCAGAGAACTGGAAGGAGAGGCGGCCAAAGGAGGAATTGGCCCTGGGGGTGACCAGTGAAATACACCTGCTGGAGCGCGTGCTACGGGTGGGTGCTGCTATGGTGACCAGCGAGCTGAGATAAAGCGGAACTTTACCTAGCAGGGTCTTGTAGATGACCTGGAACCAGTGGGTTTGGGGACGAGTATGAAGCGAGGGCCAGCCAACGAGAGCGTACAGGTTGCAGTGGTGGGTAATATATGGGGCTTTGGTGACAAAATGGATGGCACTGTGATAGACTGCATCCAATTTGTTGAGTAGGGTGTTGGAGGCTATTTTGTAAATGATATCGCCGATGTCTAGGATTGGTAGGATGGTCAGTTTTACGAGGGTATGTTTGGCAGCATGAGTGAAGGATGCTTTGTAGCGAAATAGGAAGTCAATTCTAGATTTAACTTTGGATTGGAGATGTTTGATGTGAGTCTGGAAGGAGAGTTTACAGTCTAACCAGACACCTAGGTATTTGTAGTTGTCCACATATTCTAAGTCAGAACCGTTCAGAGTTGTGATGCTGGACGGGCGGGCAGGTGTAGGCAGCGATCGGTTGAAGAGCATGCATTTAGTTTTACTTGTATTTAAGAGCAGTTGGAGGCTACGGAAGGAGAGTTGTATGGCATTGAAGCTCATCTGGAGGGTAGTTAACACAGTGTCCAAAGAAGGGCCAGAAGTATACAGAATGGTGTCGTCTGCGTAGAGGTGGATCAGAGACTCACCAGCAGCAAGAGCGACATCAAATCGGAGGGCCCGGACAACAGGCCCTCCGATTTGACACACTGAACTCTATCGGAAAAGTAGTTGGTGAACCAGGCGAGGCAATCATCTGAGAAACCGAGGCTGTTGAGTCTGCTGATGAGGATGTGGTGATTGACAGAGTCAAAAGCCTTGGCCAGTTCAATGAATACGGCTGCACAGTATTGTTTCTTATCGATGGAGGTTAAGATATCGTTTAGGACCTTGAGCGTGGCTGAGGTGCACCCATGACCAGCTCTGAAACCAGATTGCATAGTGGAGAAGGTACGGTGGGATTCGAAATGGTCTGTTTGTTAACTTGGCTTTCGAAGACCTTAGAAAGGCAGGGTAGGATAGATATAGGTCTGTAGCAGTTTGGGTCAAGAGTGTCCCCCCCTTTGAAGAGGGGGGTGACCGCAGCTGCTTTCCAATCTTTGGGAATCTCAGACGACACGAAAGAGAGGTTGAACAGGCTAGTAATAGGGGTTGCAACAATTTCGGCAGATCATTTTAGAAAGAAAGGGTCAGGATTTTCTAGCCCGGCTGATTTGTAGGGGTCCAGATTTTGCAGCTCTTTCAGAACATCAGCTGGCTGGATTTGGGAGAAGGAGAAATGGGGAAGGCTTGGGCGAGTTGCTGTGGGGGGTGCAGTGCTGTTGGCCGGGGTAGGGGTAGCCAGGTGGAAAGCATGGCCAGCCGTAGAAAAATGCTTATTGAAATTCTCAATTATAGTGGATTTATCGGTGGTGACAGTTTCCTATCCTCAGTGCAGTGGGCAGCTGGGAGGAAGTGCTCTTATTCTCCATGGACTTTAGTGTCCCAGAAATGTTGAGTTTGTGTTGCAGGAAGCTAATTTCTGCTTGAAAAAGCTAGCCTTGGCTTTTCTAATTGCCTGTGTATATTTGTTCACATAGGACTATTACTAAATTATTAACTTTTTCCTAATCATTAGTGTTTACCCAAACTATAAAATGAGGTAATAATAATTGGAAATGGTCCAAAAAAACTCTAGCCCCATACGTTTTTGCCCACGGCTTATCTATTTGTCGGTCTCAAAGCACAATCCTTCTAATCATTATTTAACTTTGTATTGAAACCTCAGCTTCTTCAAATGACTAAAATCTGAAATTAATTAGAGTGATATCCAAAAACCACAATTAATAATAATTTACATACTGTCAACACTCATTCAATGTACATATCTTTGTCACAATCACTTATCGTAATGTTTAGAAAACAAAACAAACATGATTATGCTCCCCTTATTAGGCAATGTTTTCATTGTAGTCTACCCTAATAATGTTACTCTATATTTTATTTCCAACCTCTGTTGGATATTCACTTTCTGCTTCACAGTTATTAAATGTCTATTATTTTAAGATTAACATGTAATGCGCCGAATTTATAAAATACATCGGCTAATTTCAGAAGGGAAAATATAAACTTGAGTGAGCTTACTTTCTAAGGTAGCTGTCGAGACTAGGTTTCTTTTAGTTGATAACTTTCACTATAACTGACCTGCACTGTCCATCAGTCCCCTGTAGATGTCGCTCTCTGTCCATAATAAGTCTGGCGCCTGAGACAGCGAAGACAGGAAATCAGACACTTTCCATTTAGCCTACTCACGAATTGGTTTAGAACGTCAATGTTTGGAATATCAACAAAAAGTCCATCGGGAGTACAATAAATGATAGTCTTAAGTTTAAAAAAAGTCTCTACATGTTCAACATTTCAATGGTTCCATTTAAATTAACAGGGCATAGGTTGTGTTTCAAAATGTATTACCAGGACGAAGGAAATCCCATAAGCATTTATTGTTTTATTAGTTAGGGGTAAGTCAATTCCTCGCACTTTTACCAAAAGTCGCCATACGCCAGTCTTTTTCTGAGACTATTTCCCAGACCCTGTAGACAGTCATATAATGCTTTAACCTTATCTTTATCAAATGATCCATGAAGGGACCAATTCAGAATAGTTTTCTTACCCCTTACGTACGTCTACGTTTGGGTGTGCAAGTTTGTATATTATTATTCCCATTATTACTTCATCAAATCTCCAGTAATCAATTATAAACACAAACAATTTCTCATTCATTTTCTCATATCTTCACAGAATCCATATATTGGAACCCCTAGATAACATTCTATATCAAAACGTATTAACCAAATACAGTATTCAACTCTCACTTCTCTATTTTCACTACTCATAGCGCTCAGGCTGCATAGACATTTATCCTATGCCTACAAACAATACTGCCAATGCCAAATCCCCACTCTGGGATTTAGGATCCTTGTCACTTTATTCACCACAAATTCATTTTTAAATTGACTTACTGAAATTCAGTGGGTTGTCCTATTCAGGTTCGTGAATGTGACGTGTTCCCCCAGGCAATCATCATTGGAGGTGTGGTCAGGGCGGGTCCACGTCGTCTTTGGTCGGACAGGAATTTCCTTCCCTCTCCCACGAAGAGAGCCACCGGTGTCTCCTACGCAGACCTTCATTGATGCTCCCCGCAGACAGAATCACACATCCTTTTTCGTGATGCCATTAAACTACGTCCACCCGCATCGCACTATGCAGTAGAACATCCCACTTCTGACACCAATCCTATCATAGTTCCTCTCTCACTCATCCTCACTCACACACAAAATAGAGGAGTGATCAGTTCCTACAACCTAAATCGTATAATTGCATGGCTGCTAAAATATTGCCCAATTCGTCATTGAACCACTGGAGAACTCATCCAAATGTGTATTTTACCCACATAAAAAGTAAACAGTTTTGCTATGATACTTAGTTTCAACTGTATGAGAAGCAGTTATTTTTGTCCACTGATCTCTTAGGGCTGTCTGTTGGCTGTGGGCTTCAATTCTACAGAAGTATTTTCTTATTTCTAAAATGAGGTTAATAGCTATCACAGGTGCACCTTACTATTTTATACCATATAATATCAATGCACTTCTATTAATCTCTTACTGATCAGTTCCACAGGCTCACCTAGTTGAGAACGTTCCTCAGAACTTCACACACGAGTCTCGTTGCCTAGAACCAACAGGCTCACCTAATTGAGAGTGCTCCTCAGAGCCTTCCACACGACTCTCGTTGCCTAGAACCAACAGGCTCACCTAATTGAGAGTGCTCCTCAGAATCTCCCACACTAGTCTTGTTGCCTAAGGCCCACCAGTTGCTACTGGCTTTTTACAGAAATAATTGCTTTCAAGAAAAAACAATCTCACCTCTATAGTCTATGTTCAGGTACACACCTGCTGACGCGTCCTACTTGGATCTTAGGCGGGTTCCATCTGCTCACTCTTGAAGTGTGGTTTGCCCTGAGTACCCAATGAGGGTTACTCCTGTGCAGTTTACCCAGGTCCTCAGGAGCAGACAGCAGATGAAGGTCAGCATCCCATCCTCGTTGACAAGAATGTCGTGGAAGTGCTAAAGAATCAGGAGAGACTTAGATAATTCTTCAAGCAATCATACTTGAATATCAATTCATTATCGCAATAATGTCATACCCACAGAAACTGGGGAACGTAACAGTATGACAATTGAGTACTTTTTCCACCTCTGTCCACACAGCTGTGCCCTTGGAAGATAGTAGAAGACAGAATGGACCAAAATACTGTGGTCACTCTCAGAGACTCTTGACTGTGTGACTAAGTTGAACAGGAGCAGAGTGGAAAAATACCAGCTCCTTCTTACAAGACCTTCAAACAGACAGTGGAAATATACAGGTTTAAGGCTTGTGCATAACAAAGTTTAGCATTAAGAACTATTAAAGTAATTCTTCATTACATTGTCTTTGCTATACAAGCTTAAAGAGGTTATACAGGATTTTCTCCTCACACTGTCGGGAGAGCGATTGGAAAGGTAGGAGGGACATCCCAGCTTCAAGTGGTTTCAGATTTCACATCCTATGTCACACCGGCGCAAAAAAAGTATACTACTCTGTCCGTGGTGAACAAAATAAACAAAATCATTTAGGCTCTTGAAATGCATCTGTGCATTGGTAGATGTGCTATACTAAACAGTTATTACACTGTTATAGACTTTCATTACACTATTATTGACTTTTCTAAACACGTATTACTTTTTTTTTTTTTAATTGAGCCTTTATTTAACTAAGCCAGTCAGTTAAGACCAAATTCTTATTTACAGTGATGGCCTACCCCGGCCAAACCCTAACCATGCTGGGCCAATTGTGCGCCGCCCTATGGTACTCCCAATCACGGCCGGTTGTGATACAGCCTGAAATCGAACCAGGGTCTGTAGTGACACCTCTAGCACTGAGATGCAGTGCCTTAGACCGCTGCTCCAGTCGAGAGCAAATTCTTACATTGCTACAGTACATTGTTAAAACAATAGACCTACATTGTGAAGAGTGGGTGAAATCATAAATGGTTTGCATTAGCACGGGAGCTGAAGGGGACCAGTTGTCCATATGAAATAAGTTACTAGAGACAGAAAAAGCATAAGTCACAGACACAGACAAAAAAAAAAGTTTAATATTTTTTATTCATAATACAAAATTCAACTTACATTGCTACAAAGAAATACATATAATGACGCTAATCTTCATAGTATGACAACATTGTCTCACGTCAGATATCGCAATGGCCATCTGCACTGATCTGTCTGATAACTCACAGACACTCATGGATAGCTTAAAAGAAGTCTGGCTACAATATGCTGTCCTAACATTCTAAAATCGTACCAAGACGACATCGTCAAAAGAGAGCTAATCTTACCTAAAACTATAAACCTGTAGCTAATGTTGATATTTTTTTCATGAGCAAGTCTTCACTACCTAATTCTACATCTAGCTAAGGTGTTTTGTGGTTTTAGAATCAGTTTTTATGAAATTCGAAATGTGCCCGAAAATCTCCTAGCTAGCTAAGGTTAACATATGCAATCGCTGGCTGAACCAGTTTCAAATCAATCCAGAATTACGCAAAATGCCAGTTCACACATTCAATGATTAATACTCCCTCTAGCTAGCTAGTGTAGTGAAATTGTAGCTAATAGAACAAATTGGTTTTCATGATAAGGCAGTTAGTTTCTATTCTGCTGTGATTGAGTTCTGCATCACACAGCTATCCAGATACCTGCGCTAGCTGCGACATTATGGTGTTGGCCAAATGTTACAAAGTAGTGAGGCGCAGTGCCAGCTATCAGAATCAGATACATACTGATTTCTGAGAACAGTTCCATAACTTTGGGGCTGCTGTACAACTTCATCAACAAGCTGGCAAGTTAGCTACCGTAATGACCATTCAAACAAGCACACACTCGGCTGCTAGCAGGTGCAAGTTTGCTCAATCGATCGAGCATGGTTTCCCATAGTAACCACTAGCCAGTGAGGATTGCTGCAGGAAAGTGGAGTAATTTTCAGAATAAAGCCCCACAGCGGAGGTGTCATAATACCCATAAAACCTAGCCGTCCACTATTCACTTTTCCCATAGGGGATTTTTAGAAACACTTAAAATAAGGGCTGTGTTTTGTGCAGGCTTACCCTGGCGTGACGTTTGGATAACCATGTAAATCTCTCAGTCACCTCAGACAAGGTGACTTTTATCAATATATTCTGCTTTATTTACTCACAGATTCGAAAATGCTAGTTGGATGACTGTGCATTCTGATTGAGTGAAAGCAAATGTGGCTGCCCTCTGCCACACACACACCACTCGGCGCGCTGCTCTTAATCTGCAGGGTTTTTTTGCAGTGAGAATGTGCAGACAGGTATTTTCCCCCCAACATCTATTTAAGCATATTAAAACACTTCCCTTTTTTGATCAGGAGTATCATTCGATCCGACTAACAACAGTCAATTTATGGATATGATTACGAATACGAGTATGGCCATGTAGGCACACCCCTAGTCCTGCAGCACCGCCTGAAAAATCTGAAATTAATACAAATAAATCCTAGCCAGGCATTCAGACGTCGACACAGCAAATCCAGGAGAGAAAGAGTGAGAGAGAGGCGCTCGAACACTGGTTGCGACACTGTGTCCCAGTTAACAGGTAGCCCTGGATTGGGCCAATCAATATGAAAATGTTATCCTCCAAACATTTCTAAATCATGTTCTTTTAAGAGTTGACAATAGTAAAAAAAAAAAACGTTAATACGTCGAGCAACAGTGTTGGTATTGTATTGTTATTGTTGTTTTTTACAGGGGACTATAATTAAAAACAAAACAAAAAAATATATATATACACAGTAAATCGATCTAATGTATTGTTTGTATTTTCAATAAATGTATGTCTAAGCTACTTTAAACTATATACTTTTTACAATTTTAAATCAGAAAAACGTCCAGAAAACAGTCAAGTAACATTTTGTCAGGGGGACTTTTATTTGCAGTATGATCACGTGGCCGAGGTTCACAACGCTCGGACTTTCCTCATCACATTGGGAACTGGATATTATCATGGGCGAGATGTTTCTCAGTTGTTCTGAAACCTTTCCCGTTGACATTGTAAGGTTACGACCGTCTTCATCGTCAACGTGTCTGTTGTAAGCGACGTGGGGGCGTTATATCTGGTAAATTGAAATGAAATTGTACATGTCAGATCGTGTTTTTCATTCAATGACCATTGTTGTCGTTACAGCACCATAATCGCTCGCTGGAGCTTGATATGGCTGCCTATCTGCTTCATAATGCATTTGAAATAGTATGTCAGGCATTATAATTTATTTGTCCAACAAAACTGCTTTTGGTGATGATGCTCAGGAAGAACAGCCGCGCGCTATTCTATTTTACTAGCTGTGTCCATCACCGGTCTACACCGGTTGATCCAGCGCAACATTCACAGCCATTACATTGCATAACGGATTGCGCATAGAGTGAGATAATCCCAGGCAGCAACGCTCACATGCATTGCATTTTATTTGTTACATTTGAATTACGTAAATCGATGACAGTTGTTGTTAACTTGCATTGAGAATTATAAATGGTTACAGATGATCCCAATGAACGTGTGCCATATGCAGGGACATTAGTGTTTATATAGGTAGCCATTGTATTACGTACGAGTTCCCACACACAGTTTGCGGTATACTGTGCTGTATACCTTTGGATGATAATGATGATGACGATGATAATGGGTATTGTCAGCTATTATCTGCTCTAGAAGCTCTTGTTGTTCTGAACATGGCCAGAGAGTGCCTCAGCCAAAGACCCGCCTGTCTGTCACGTCTTCTGCTGATTGCTGTATTTTTGTTCCTTTTCAGCTTCACAGGGCTGTGCTCCTTTGCGTCTCCCACAATGCTTTGTCAGCAGGCCTTACTGTCTGAGAGTGAGCCAGATAATAAACCCAGCCCATTGTAGCAGTCATTACCTCTATTCAGCACTACACACACGCGGTAAGCATGGGCAAGCCTCTGCCTCTGTTATCTAACCTAACCTACATTTCAGGTTGTATTTGTCAGTAAAGACTTTGTCCTCCCTGACACAGATGACTCCAGATTGCTTTCTCAAATAGCACCCGGGAGAATAGAACACCAGAACAGAGCAGAACACCATATCAGCTGTCAAGCAGTGAAACATTGACTCACCTGAACAGCGCAATGTTGTCAATAAACAAGCTGTTGCCATTGTTTTAACTACGGTCGCTTACAGTCTTTGGCCACTTGCTCAAGCATGCAACTGGAAGTTTTGTCCTTTTCCCCATGGTTATTTGAATCACTCACTTCCAAGTAGTGCATGTTCATATTGCATACATCATTTTGATTGTGACCTTCTTTCTCTGAGGGGAGCATGTACACTGTACATTTCATTATGAATAGCCTAAAATGACCACAAAATAGGTTGTTCTGGGTTGATGAAATTAGATACAGGTATTCAAAATAGTCTCTTTATCCCTTCAAGGTCCAGTCCAATCTTTTGTCAGGTTGGATTAATCTGAACAATAACCCATTGTGAGCCATAACAGAGACAGCCTTCTGCAACAATGTCCAGGTCAGGAGATATACCAGGTAAGGATGGGGGGCAGTAAAGAGTGGGCATTACAGTGTTGTGTACTTGTTTAAAATGGTGATGGTATACTGTATGGAAACATATGCTTCCAACACCTATAGAGTGGCAAGATACACTGATCATCATTTTATGTATTTTGAGCAGATTTTAAGTTATTTTAGACAGTGTTTTAATGCTTGAACATTCCCTCCTCAGCCCTGGAGTCTGGGACCCCAGAGGGGCTCCTGGGAGGCATGTCCCTGCCCATTGGCATGACCCGCCGTGCCATGAGCTATGATGACAACATGGAGGCGCCCATGTCGCCCCCTCCCTCTGACATCAACATCAACAACCTATGGGGGAGGAGGCCCGTGGTACCAGACAGGAGGTTCAGTCATCTGGCCGAGGTAGATATCACACACAATGTTCCACTGATCTATAGCCTCACGTAGTTAAGACAGTGATCCGTGTTCGTCCGTATTCATAAAGCGTCTCAAGAGTAGAAGTGTCGATCGAGAATCATGTCCCCCCCTGTCCATGTAATGTTATTCATAATGATCTAAAAGACTAAACTGATCCTAGATCAGCCCTCATACTCCAACACACTTTATGGATATGATCCCAGGTGTTTCTATTCATACAAATGTTCCTCTAGCTGCCTGTGTGATTCATGTATTTTATTTTTTATCTCTTGTTTTAAAGGAGGATGAATCTGGAAATGCCCTGACCCATGCTGCCACATTTGACGCTGGCCTCAGGCCACATATGCCAGTAGTGGTGAAAGCCAAAGCATCCTCCATCATTATGAACTCTCTGATGACCAGTAAGACTCTTCACTGTGATAATGAATGATGATTACTGTATTATCAACGTCAGCTCATCCAATCCTGTTGCTCGTTAATGGAACACTGATTAGGGTGGGGTATATAGAGTACTAGTCAAAAGTTTGGAGACACCTACTCGTTCCAGGGTTTTTCTTATTTTTACTATATCCTACATTATTAATACATATTATGTCCTCTGTGTTTTTCCAGAGCAAACCCAGGACAGCATGTACAGGTTTGAGCAGCAGGCTGGGCTGAGAGACACTGTCTACACGCCCCACAAGGGCCTCACTTCTGAGGAGACCCGCCACCACCACCGCATGCCAGAGTCATTCCATGTGAGTCTTTATTTTATCGCTTACTGTGGCCCTACTTTATTATCTGGAGTCTGATAATTATTAACAGAAAAATATGATTCATATTTTATGAATCATATTTTATAAATCGTAATTTTTTTAATGATTGGTTTGGGAAAGCATCAACAGTGTAATCAATGAATGCTCCAAATCTCAATTAGCAATCTACAGTATGTCAAAGAGGAGTGATTATTGAGATTTAACTGTTAATAATATTCATCATACTATATACATTTTTCCCTTTTGTTGTATTGCCTGTAGAAAATGAATATTCAAAGTATGGACATGGGAGCAGGACATAAGGGAGGACATGAGGACAAGCAAACATCATCTGCTCAGTCCACCCCAAATAGCACTCCTCAGAGCTCACCCAAACAGAAACGCAGGTAAGTGCAACCATGTCATCATTACCAGCTGTTTATGGAACATGCTGTACTTTGACCCTGAACACCAAATACACGTGCCCTTGCCCACGTTATCTATATGAGCATGAATATGATGCCTGTTCAGTGGCCACTGTTCAGTGGCCACTCTCCCAAGTGGACATTCTCTCTTTCTCCCCTGACCCATCTGTCTATCGCCTCCTTTGAATTCCATGCTGTCACAGTTACCAGCCCTTTCAAGCTTAACATCCTTATCATTTATCGCCCTCCAGGTTCCCTTGGAGAGTTCATCAATGAGCTTGACGCCCTGATAAGTTCCTTTCCTGAGGATGGCTCACCTCTCACAGTTCTGGGTGACTTTAACCTCCCCACGTCTACCTTTGACTCATTCCTCTCTGCCTCCTTCTTTCCACTCCTCTCCTCTTTTGACCTCACCCTCTCACCTTCCCCCCCTACTCACAAGGCAGGCAATACGCTTGACCTCATCTTTACTAGATGCTGTTCTTCCACTAATCTCATTGCAACTCCCCTCCAAGTCTCCGACCACTACCTTGTATCCTTTTCCCTCTCGCTCTCATCCAACACTTCCCACACTGCCCCTACTCGGATGGTATCGCGCCGTCCCAACCTTCGCTCTCTCTCCCCCGCTACTCTCTCCTCTTCCATCCTATCATCTCTTCCCTCTGCTCAAACCTTCTCCAACCTATCTCCTGATTCTGCCTCCTCAACCCTCCTCTCCTCCCTTTCTGCATCCTTTGACTCTCTATGTCCCCTATCCTCCAGGCCGGCTCGGTCCTCCCCTCCTGCTCCGTGGCTCGACGACTCATTGCGAGCTCACAGAACAGGGCTCCGGGCAGCCGAGCGGAAATGGAGGAAAACTCGCCTCCCTGCGGACCTGGCATCCTTTCACTCCCTCCTCTCTACATTCTCCTCTTCTGTCTCTGCTGCTAAAGCCAATTTCTACCACTCTAAATTCCAAGCATCTGCCTCTAACCCTAGGAAGCTCTTTGCCACCTTCTCCTCCCTCCTGAATCCTCCTCCCCCTCCTCCCCCCTCCTCCCTCTCTGCTGATGACTTTGTCAACCATTTTGAAAAGAAGGTCGACGACATCCGATCCTCGTTTGCTAAGTCAAACGACACCGCTGGTTCTGCTCACACTGCCCTACCCTGTGCTTTGACCTCTTTCTCCCCTCTCTCTCCAGATGAAATCTCGCGTCTTGTGACGGCCGGCCGCCCAACAACCTGCCCGCTTGACCCTATCCCCTCCTCTCTTCTCCAGACCATTTCCGGAGACCTTCTCCCTTACCTCACCTCGCTCATCAACTCATCCTTGACCGCTGGCTACGTCCCTTCCGTCTTCAAGAGAGCGAGAGTTGCACCCCTTCTGAAAAAACCTACACTCGATCCCTCCGATGTCAACAACTACAGACCAGTATCCCTTCTTTCTTTTCTCTCCAAAACTCTTGAACGTGCCGTCCTTGGCCAGCTCTCCTGCTATCTCTCTCAGAATGACCTTCTTGATCCAAATCAGTCAGGTTTCAAGACTAGTCATTCAACTGAGACTGCTCTTCTCTGTGTCACGGAGGCGCTCCGCACTGCTAAAGCTAACTCTCTCTCCTCTGCTCTCATCCTTCTAGACCTATCGGCTGCCTTTGATACTGTGAACCATCAGATCCTCCTCTCCACCCTCTCCGAGCTGGGCATCTCCGGCGCGGCCCACGCTTGGATTGCGTCCTACCTGACAGGTCGCTCCTACCAGGTGGCGTGGCGAGAATCTGTCTCCGCACCACGTGCTCTCACCACTGGTGTCCCCCAGGGCTCTGTTCTAGGCCCTCTCCTATTCTCGCTATACACCAAGTCACTTGGCTCTGTCATATCCTCACATGGTCTCTCCTATCATTGCTATGCAGACGACACACAATTAATCTTCTCCTTTCCCCCCTCTGATAACCAGGTGGTGAATCGCATCTCTGCATGTCTGGCAGACATATCAGTGTGGATGACGGATCACCACCTCAAGCTGAACCTCGGCAAGACGGAGCTGCTCTTCCTCCCGGGGAAGGACTGCCCGTTCCATGATCTCGCCATCACGGTTGACAACTCCATTGTGTCCTCCTCCCAGAGTGCTAAGAACCTTGGCGTGATCCTGGACAACACCCTGTCGTTCTCAACTAACATCAAGGCGGTGACCCGTTCCTGTAGGTTCATGCTCTACAACATTCGCAGAGTACGACCCTGCCTCACGCAGGAAGCGGCGCAGGTCCTAATCCAGGCACTTGTCATCTCCCGTCTGGATTACTGCAACTCGCTGTTGGCTGGGCTCCCTGCCTGTGCCATTAAACCCCTACAACTCATCCAGAACGCCGCAGCCCGTCTGGTGTTCAACTTTCCCAAGTTCTCTCACGTCACCCCGCTCCTCCGCTCTCTCCACTGGCTTCCAGTTGAAGCTCGCATCCGCTACAAGACCATGGTGCTTGCCTACGGAGCTGTGAGGGGAACGGCACCTCCGTACCTTCAGGCTCTGATCAGGCCCTACACCCAAACAAGGGCACTGCGTTCATCCACCTCTGGCCTGCTCGCCTCCCTACCTCTGAGGAAGTACAGTTCCCGCTCAGCCCAGTCAAAACTGTTCGCTGCTCTGGCACCCCAATGGTGGAACAAACTCCCTCACGACGCCAGGTCAGCGGAGTCAATCACCACCTTCCGGAGACACCTGAAACCCCACCTCTTTAAGGAATACCTAGGATAGGATAAAGTAATCCTTCTAACCCCCCCCCCCTTAAAAGAGTTAGATGCACTATTGTAAAGTGGTTGTTCCACTGGATATCATAAGGTGAATGCACCAATTTGTAAGTCGCTCTGGATAAGAGCGTCTGCTAAATGACTTAAATGTTAAATGTAAAATGTAAAGTGGTTGACCGTCTGGCATTTCTCTGTGTTCCTGGCAGGGGCTGGTTCACCAGCCAGAGCACAACTGTCACTAGCTCAGACCTCAGTACCAGCTCTAATACCAGTGTGGACATGGGTGCTGGTGAGGGGGGAGGAGCAGTCGAACGCTGGGGTGTCTTTGGACCACGTCTGGTGGTCCAGAAATCCACTACCGACACCGGTGCGGACCACACAAACACAGGTAAATGGGATTTGGGGAGGGTGATATTTAACATGTTTTCGTTTGGTAATGGTGTTCCTCTAAACCAGGGGTCCTTCAACTTTTCCTGTGACCCAAATCGTCCTCCAACAACTCAAATTAAGAAGAAATAGTGTGTGATTATAGATGTATTCTCCGAATTTGTGATCCATCTCTCACATGCCCAGGGCCCACTTTGGATCCCGACTCATAGTTTTAGAAACCTTGTTTAGCTGTAATCCAGTTTATAGGTTGGCTCAATGTTCTTTGATGTGAATTACACATGAATACAATTGTTTTTACATGGTTGTGTACTACATCAGTACACTTTATTTTCTTTGTGTATCAGATATCCTTATCTGTGTTGCCTTGACGCTTTTAACAAATTATCAATTTATCAGGTGTTTATAGAGTCAACAAAGTTTTGATCATATACAGTCACTTCCAAAGTTATTGGCATCCTTGATCAAGATGAGAAAAAACGTCTATAAAATACATAATACAAATACTGAGCTATATTCCAAAATATGGACAACTGTATTATTTTATACTAATGCAATTGTTTAGATGGATTTTGATTAAATAGCTCTTTTTTTAAATCTCAAAATGGTAGGTTTGAAGATTTTTGTCACCCCTGTTTTCAATACTCCAGCAACCTCCCCTGGCAGGACAGTGACACTGATCCTTTTTCTGAAATGTTTTATGAGATTAGAGCTCACATCCTTGATATCCTTCGTCTGTGCTTATGGACTGCCCTCTTCAATTCAAACCACAGGTTTTCAATGAGTATAAGTCCGGAAACTAAGATGGCCATTGCAAATTGTTGATTTTGTGGTCAATTAACCATTTCTATGTGGATGTGATGTGTGCTTGGAATCATTGACTTGTTGGAAGATATACTTGCTGCCAATTTCTGCCTCCTGGGAGAGGCAACCAGGTTTTTGGCTAGTCCTGTTTACTGGTTCATGATGCTGTTGACCTTAGCAAGTGCCCCAGGAACAGTGGATGCAAAACAGGCCTGTAACATAAATGATCCACCTCCATATTTTACCTGCGCTCCTTTTCTGCACATGCATTGTTCTTTCAATGCCGAACCCACCGCTGGTGTGTGTGGCCATAGAGCTCTATTTTCGTCTCATCTGACCATAGCTCCTGGTTCCAATCAAATTAAATTGAATTTGTCACATGCACTGAATACAACAGGTGTATACCTTACAGTGAAATGCTTACAAGTCCTTAACTTTAACCAACAATGCAGTTTTAAGAAAAATAAGTGTTTAGAAAGTATTTACTAAAATAAACTGAAGTAAAAAAATAAATAATACAAAAAAACCTCTAAATACATTTTTTAAAAGAATAATAAAATAACAGTAGCGATGCTATATACAGGGGGTACCGGTACCGAGTCAATGTGCGGGGGCACAGGTTAGTCAAGGTAATTGAGGTAATATGTACAGTGCCAGTCAAAAGTTTGGGCACAGCTGCTCATTCAAGGTTTTTCTTTATTTTTACTATTTTCTACATTGTAGAATAATAGTGAAGACATCAAAACTATGAAATAACACATATGGAATCATGTTGTAGCCCAAAAAGTGTTAAACAAATACAATTGATTTTATATTTAATATTCTTCAAAGTAGCTACTCTTTGCTTTGATGACAGCTTTGCACACGCTTGGCATTCTCTCAACCAGCTTCAACTGGAATGCTTTTCCAACAGTCTTGAAGGAGTTCCCACATATGCTGAGCACTTGTTGGCTGCTTTTCCTTCACTCTGCGGTCCAACTCATCCCAAACCATCTCATTTGGGTTGAGGTGGGGTGATTGTGGAGGCCAGGTCATCAAATGTAGCTCTCCATCACTCTCCTTCTTGGTCAAATAGCCCTTACACAGACTGGAGGTGTTTTGGGTCATTGTCCTGTAGTGCAAATCAGATGGGATGGCGTATCGCTGCAGAATGCTGTGGTAGCCATGCTGGTTAAGTGTGCCTTGAATTCAAAATAAATCACAGTGTCACCATCACCATTATTATTATTTTTTACCCCATTGACTGATTTTATGAAGGTCAACAACCATTTGTCTCTTTTTGTTTCTGAGTTCTTTGCCTTTTCAAATGGCAATGGATGACAAATGGATTTTTACATGCGTTTTATCTCATTTTTATACCCCAGTGAAACAGGAAGCCATAGAAGGTCACAATACATTTTCTCTGAGATTAATTTTAAAAAGTTGAACGTTAATGCCGATTTCATTTTGTTTGATTTAATCGATACGATTCTTTAGGGGTGGCAATAATTTTGAGATCTGTTGTTTTTAGATAAAGTATTACTTTTTAAACAAAATCTCTTTCTCTTAGCAATTGTATTAGTATGAAATAATATAATTTCCCAATTTTTCTGAGCTTACAACAGCTCAGTATTTATTTTAATAAGTCTTTCACTTATCTTTATCAAGGGTGTCAATAATTTTGGAGGCGACCTGCAGTTATTGCTCCTACCTAAGATAAGTCCTGTGTTTTTCTCTCCAGGGGGTTTTGCTCTCCAGTCGTACCGCGGGGCCCAGAAGCCCACCCCCATGGAGGTGATGAAGGCCCAGGCCACTCGGTTGGCTGATGACCCTGCTGTCGACAAACAGGCCCCACCCAAGATGGAGATCCCCACCATGGAGGGCAGTAGACGGTCAGCCCGGCCGCACAAACTCAAACCTCGAGACATGAACATCCTCACTCCCTCAGGTTTCTAAGAGGTACCATGTCATCACTACTCCCTAATGTTGTACTTGGTCAAGTTGTCGTAGCTGGTCTACCCTCTTTCCTCTCCTGACATGATCTGAAATGAGGTCCCTTTAATGTATGTGACTGAATCTGACAATCTTCACAATTTCCAAAAAGAAAAGCATCCTGTTGTGTTTGATACTATAGTATTAGTTTTCCTCCCTTGCACTAAAATAGTCGTTTTTTTTTGGTTTCTATTTGTGTGATATTGTGCCATGTTGATTTTATTTTGCCTCATCCTTTGTCTTGTAAGGGAACTGTGTATTTTTACTTTGTATTTATGGTCCAACTGTGAAAACGTTCTGATACATGACAGTGTGCAAATAGTTACTCTCACTGTTTGATAAAAAAAATGTAACGGCCACACTGTGTAGTGGTTTGATCATTCTGTTTGCTTGTGAATCTCATTCTCCAGAAGTATCACTAGCTTTTCATTGTCTGCAGATTTATATGCCGATAAGATGTAATGATTCTCATTGTCATGTCTCCCAAGAACTTTGTGGTGATTATTGTTCACCCTCGATGAAGTGTGGTATTTGTGCATCCGCATTCTTCCTGTCAAGATGACCCTTTTGAAGTTAAAACGCTGTTAGTAAAACACTGCAGTAGAATATTAATATGACATGTTACATATTTACCAGTGAAGTATGTAATGCTTTGACTATCCCTGTTCGGGTGTTTTTATAATTATTTTTTTAAATAGAAAAATCATCCATATACATGGCTGTCCATATATATATGTATGTCTTCTGTGGACTTTGTTGTAAATATCTGAATAAAAAATAATTCTAACAATCAGCTAAATCTGGTTCCATCAACCATCCAGAAGCAGTGGAAAGATGGTCAGCACTGCACAGGTTAAAGAACCCGGTGGAGAAGGATATATTTCAATTGTGATTTAGAAATTGAAGTATTTGTACATTTCATAAGGCAAGATCAGCTACTACTGATTGATAGCAATAGAAACCAGCTGCTATTTCACACTGTGAAGTGATCGTCATTTCTTCAGCAGATATACTAATGATTACCAGTAGATGGCATCTGCTCCTTTGTAACACAATCTCTGAATTGGCTGGATAACTCTCATGGAATGCAACGCTGGGATTTCATTTAAACTGTCTCACCGATATACTGCACTGTGAGATTCCCCCACGTTTACTACTTGTAAATGAAGATGGTGAATATCAATGGCTTAGTTCATGAAAAAATAACATATAGCCACCATGGCTTCATTCAAAGCCACCAGTCTCATTGCCACAGGCACAACAGCTCTGTGGGCCACAACAAGAGATATGGAGGAGAAGCCAAGTGTAGTAAAGACAAAAATACATTAGGGACTCTCCCTCACCCACATTTCCATTAATTCCCAGTCTTACCATAGCCTATTCTGCAAACTGAAGGCCAGCACTTACTTTTGGGCACCAAACCTTTTTTAATTAATACATTTTAATATATTATGGTGGACGCCTGAGCCTACACAGTGCATTCGGAAGGTATTCAGACCACACAACTTTTTCCACATTTAGTTACTCTAAAATTGAATAAAACATTTTTTTCCCTCATCAATCTACCCACAATGACAAAGCAGAAACAAGTTAAACAAATTTGGCACATTTATTACAAATAAAAAAACTCAAATCACATTTACATAAGTATTCAGACCCTTTACGCAGTACTTTGTTGAAGCACCTTTGGCAGCGATTACAGCCTTGAGTCTTCTTGGGTATGATGCTACAAACTTGGCACACCTGTATTTGGGGAGTTTCCCATTCTTCTCTGCAGATCCTCTCAAGCTCTGTCAGGTTGGATGGGGAGCGTCGCTGCACAGCTATTTTCAGGTCTCTCCAGAGATGTTCGATCAGGTTCAAGTCCAGGCTCTGGCTGGGTCACTCAAGGACATTCAGAGACTTGTCCCGATGCTACTCCTGCCTTGTCTTGGATGTGTGCTTAGAGTTGTTGTCCTGCTGGAAGGTGGACCTTCACCCCAGTCTGAGGTCCTGAGTGCTCTGGAGCAGGTTTTCATCAAGGATCTCTGTACTTTGCTCTGTTCAACTTTCCCCTGCCGCTGAAAAACATCCCCAGAGCATGATGCTGCCACCACCATGCTTCACCGTAGGAATGGTGCCAGGTTTCCTCCAGACGTGACGCTTGGCATTCAGGTCAAAGAGTTCAATCTTGGTTTCATCAGACCAGAGAATCTTGTTTGTCATGGTCTGAGTCTCCTTTAGGTGTCTTTTGGCAAACTCTAAGTGGACTGTCATATGCCTTTTACTGAGGAGTGGCTTCCGTCTGGCCACTCTACCATAAAGGCCTGATTGGTGGAGTGCTGCAGAGATGGTTGTCCTTCTGGAAGGTTCTCCCATCTCTACAGAGGAACTCTAGAGCTCTATCAGAGTGACCATCGGGTTGTTGGACACCTCCCTGACCAAGGCCCTTCTCCCCTGACTGCTCAGTTTGGCCAGACGGCCAGCTCTAGGAAGAGTCTTGGTGGTTCCAAACTTCTTGCATTTAAGAATGATGGAGGCCAATGTGTTCTTGGGAACCTTCAATGCTGCAGACAGTTTTTGGTACCCTTCCCCAGATCTGTGCCTCGACACAATCCTGTCTCGGAGCGCTATGGACAATTCCTTCGACTTCATCCCTTGGTTTTTGCTCTGACATGCACTCTCAACTGTGGGACCTTATATAGACAGATGTGTGCCTGTCCAAATCATGTCCAATCAATTGAATTTACCCCAGGTGGACGCCAATCAAGTTGTAGAAATATCTCAAGGATGATAAATGGAAACAGGATGCACCTGAGCTCAATTTCGAATCTCATCGCAAAGGGTCTGAATACTTATGTAAATCATTTCCGTTTTTTATTTTTAATACATTAGCAAAAATTTATAAAAACCTGTTTTTACTTTGTCATTATGGGGTATTGTGTTTTTTAAATTCAGTCTATTTAATAATAATGCTGTAACGTAACAAAATGTGGAAAAAGTCAAGGGGTCTGAATACTTTCCAAAGGCACTGTATATTACCAGCATTAACTTTTCTCATCACGGCCACCGTTTGTCCCTGACTTACACTGTCGCGAGTGGCATGTTAATGACAGATAGGTTTCTTAATGTATTTTTTGTCCAAATTACTATACATTTGCCAGTGTGCAGACCCCCACAATCAACCTGATACCTCAAATAAACAGTTTAGGGCAACCCTAAATCAATTAGGGGCACGGTTGTCCACCCCCCTCCTTCCCGGCACTCATTCTTCTGGTGTTTCTTCATTTTCTTCTTCAGATAGCTTTACAGTTCATCCTCACAATGGCACACATGTAACTCAAGCCTGTCAAAGTTGATGGCCCTTGATGATGTCCCAATTTCAATATCTGGGGAATAATCAGATTTCCCAATCAAACTAATCTCTCACCTGAGCCACCACCACCATTCTGTCTCGTCCATTTTCCGACCCATGCACCAGCAGCATGAGAGAAGTTTGGATGTGATCTCTCCATGCTCACTCCACATGGACGGTCTCAGGACTCATGCTGCACTCCTGAGAGAAAATGCAGTTGATAGCTTCGACTGGATGCTGTACACAGTTTGCTGGCTTGGTCTCAAGCTTGGTCTCAAGCCGCTTTGTTAAACTTTTCTTCCTCTAGTCCCCCTTTGCCAGCAGCATACCACCCTGCATACCACTGTTGGCTTGCTTCTGAAGCTAAGCAGGGTCGGTCCTGGTCAGTCCCTGGATGGGAGACCAGATGCTGCTGGAAGTGGTGTTGGAGGGCCAGTAGGAGGCACTCTTTCCTCTGGTCTAAAAAATATCCCAATGCCCCAGGGCAGTGATTGGGGACACTGCCCTGTGTAGGTTGCCGTCTTTCGGATGGGACGTTAAACGGGTGTCCTGACTCTCTGAGGTCATTAAAGATCCCATGGCACTTATCGTAAGAGTAGGGGTGTTAACCCCGGTGTCCTGGCTAAATTCCCAATCTGGCCCTCAAACCATCATGGTCACCTAATAATCCCCAGTTTATAATTGGCTCATTCATCCCCCTCCTCTCCCCTGTAACTATTCCCCAGGTCGTTGCTGCAAATGAGAACGTGTTCTCAGTCAACTTACCTGGTAAAATAATGGTAAAAAAAAAAAAAATAATAATTAATAAATAGAAATAAAGGGAGAATCGGGGCCGCCGATCGCCATTTCAATAGTTATTATTCCAACACCTCTCCTGACGGTGTCCAGAGTGTTTAGATTTCCTCACCCACGGCAATTGACATTTGTTTTTTAAATATCACTACCCAGAGAGTACTTACGGTATAGGTACCTAATAATTTGGTCATGGGACCTGATACCTTGTATTAGAGTCATGGATACATGAGATTTAACAATAACATGTTTTAACAGAATGTAATCTTTCTGCACTCCCCCTTGTCTCACTCAGTTACTTTCCATACACCTAGTTCTTATCCACCCTCCATTGACCCCAACATATACATTCCTTATATATCTAAAGTAATCAATAAGTTTTAGTATGGTAACATGAATAAGTATATTTCAAGCTAGAACCCAACAATTTTTAGCGAATGCATATTTAGCACGTTCTAATTGGCCAGTGAGGGGACACGTCTCGACACACCCACCACTTGTTTATTACATTTTAGTCATTTAGCAGATGCTCTTATCCAGCCCTTTCGCAACACCGCGCCCATAATTCCGGTTGTGAAAATCGCAAAAATATTTCTGACACAACCCCCGAGCCTATAACTCTACCACGAGTGCTAAAATGTACCATTGCATTAGGTTTGTTAAAACAGAGCCCCCGGTCTTAGTGCTAAGCTAGTTAGCATTGGTTTGCAAAACTTCCTCTAACTTCCTTTATACTGGATGCATATACATAAAAATGGTATCCACGAGTTAATCTTACTCTCGGGAAGTAGATAAAGGGCCTCATTGCCAAAATCCCGAACTATACCTTTAATGAACAGATGATGCAAACATTTCTGCCTGATGAAACGACGAATAGCTCAGAAACACAGGAAAACATGCACAAACACAATATAACATCAAAATGGGTGAATCTTTCCTTTAAGATGTTTGTGATCTCAAATTAGCTTTTCACTATAGGGCTGGGTGTGTGTCACTCTATGTTTTGATTATGTCATACTGTATATCACTACATGGGCTCTCTCTCTCTCTCTCCCTCTCTCTCTGTGCTGTAGATGGAGTGGTGAATGACAGTGAGTAAGGCAGCTCGAAAATGCAGGTGTTTCAGCCTAGATCAGTGCTTTCTGTGGTGGTGGGGCAAGCCAGCAGAAAAAATGGAGCGGTGCACCGTGATTGGCTCAGTGTTCTGTCACTCATGGGGACACTACGTCACCGCCAAGTCTAATGGGAGAGCTAGAACATTCTAGTCTCTTGGGTGCTGCCATAGAGTTAGATTAGAAGTGCCCATCCAAGAAGGCTCAAGGTCATTGGCCATAGATAAAACAACATCAAATCACGTTATATGTACAGTAGCTTTGATTGGACTGATCATGTAAACATCATACATTCAAAATCTTAGCTAGCAGTCATCTTCATGAATCAAGTCGACAATCTACTGGCAAATCCTTTTTAATCCTTTTTAATCCTTGTCATATGAAGAGAAATTATAGATAAAACGTATCGCTGCTCATCGGCCATTGAACATTACACAACAAGTTGGAAATCGCAAATTCTTTGGAAGGAATCACTGACAGTAGCTAAAGTTAACTGCAAGCATTGCAAAGCAATACTCAATGGAGTGGCTGTGTGGTCCCAAATCTGGGATTAAGGGTATCTTTCCAAGTTTAAAATGATAAACATTCAACATTGGCCATGCTGTCAATGAAGCATGATTTGTGCCGCACTCAAAACAACAGTTAACTCGGAACTGCGTAAACTTGACTTCAGTGAGTTCAAGACAACGGGAAAATACGTTTTGAACGGTCATCCAACTCAGAAGTGTAAATCCAGCCTCTTTCTAGAGCTACGCCCTGAAGATCAATGACATCATCATGATTCAACCTTGTTTTTTTCCAGAGTTCCCAGTTGTTCCGAAGCACCATAAATCCAGAGAATGGCAGACTTTGATCACAAAATTTTCCCACGAAAGACAGCTGCGCCCCCTTCCTGTTCAAGTGAGCACAGCACAACAAGGTGAGTCCAAAAATGTATTGTATGCTGCTGCATAAATGATGTTAAATGCCAGGGAGATGTGTATACTGTAGCTAAGAAAGTAATACTAGTGTATGTTGTGTAGTAAGCTCTTAGTAACCCATGTGCCTCATCCTAATAATTTGGTCTATTTACCCCTCTTAATTTCGCCTAATGTTCTGACTTGGTGGTGTACAGTTAGCACATAACCTAGAGAAATGTAATCATCGAATATTGTAAGAGCTTTCATTGTCTGCCTCTATGCCCCCTTTATTTATCCTACAGTTCTGACTTGGTGTACAGGGAGAACTCTGTAAGAACAGCCGTGTTCTGAATTCTGTTGCTGTACTGTATATTTCAAAACTGTATATCCTCTTATCCGCTTGTCTTCCCCTTATGCCATAGTTTGTACATCTCAATTGTCATTAGAAACCACATTTGTTTAAGCAAGTCAGCCATATCAGCTATGTTTTTTACAAGGCATTAAATGAGGCTGAATGAACTGTTTCGCTGCAAGACAAGGCTCCGCTGATAGCCAGTTGTAGCAGTGGTAAGATGTTGGGACTGCTGTTGGGACAGCTTTATGTAGGCCGTTTGTCACCGTTATAGTGCAATTAATGTATTGTTTAGTGTTGTGTTGTGTAGTGGCTTTGCTGGCATGCATCCCACTTATTTTTTTGATTTACTTGCTAAAATTGCCACTGAATAGAGAGTATATTTCCTGCTCTAGTATGCATGCCTAGTCACCAGTCGCTACTGATTCCAAAATTCTGTTGAGAAATAGTTGGTGGTCTTAGTGCGAAATGTCATCTGCACCCCTTAGAAACTGTAGATAGGACTCAAGGCTGGACTGCGCATGCGTGCCAGTTCCCTGCTCTTGTGGCGCGAAGCCCACAAGTTGGTTGACTCTCGCTCACCAGTAAGAGCCGGAGCACCCTCTGGTGGCAATAAAGTCGCTCCTTTCATTGTATTGAAAGGGGGCAGTGTTGGAACACTGGGGTTGAGAGAGAGAGAGAGAGAGAGAGAGAGAGAGAGAGAGAGAGAGAGAGAGAGAGAGAGAGAGAGAGAGAGAGAGAGAGAGAGAGAGAGAGAGAGAGAGAGAGAGAGAGAGAGAGAGAGAGAGAGAGAGAGAGAGAGAGAGAGAGAGAGAGAGAGAGAGAGAGAGAGAGAGAGAGAGAGAGAGAGAGAGAGAGAGAGAGAGAGAGAGAGAGAGAGAGAGAGAGAGAGAGAGAGAGAGAGAGAGAGAGAGAGAGAGAGAGAGAGAGAGAGAGAGAGAGAGAGAGAGAGAGAGAGAGAGAGAGAGAGAGAGAGAGAGAGAGAGAGAGAGAGAGAGAGAGAGAGAGAGAGAGAGAGAGAGAGAGAGAGAGAGCACCCGACAAAAGTCTCGACACCACAGCAGAACAGTCCACACCTGACCATAGAGTCGACATCACAGCAGAACAGACAAAAGAAAAACCCCAAGCCCAGCAGCTCTCACCCCCTCTGAGCACCCCCCTGTCAGCCACCCTGATAGCCCTCCTGACAACCCCCCCACACCCACTGAGGACAAACACAAGACACAGATTGTTCTCCTTATGGACTCAAATGGGAAATATATATAATATGCGCCCTAGACCTTCTGTCTGAGGACAAACTAGGCTCACCTAGCCACATAATAATACACACAGGCACAAACGACCTGAGAGCACAGCAGGAAAGGGTGGCCACAGCACTGAAGGGAGTGATTGAAAAAGCTTCTTCTACTTTCCCCAACGCACAAGTGGTTATCTCCACCCTGCTACCACGAAAAGACTTCCACCCTGCTACAATACAGCGGGTAAACGCAAGCATTTCCCGTGACTGTGCCTCAAAACCAAATGTTTTCCTGGCCCACCACTTCACCCTGGACTTGAACAGCCTCTATGACCAGGTCCACCTCTACAAGGCAGCAGTGCCCACCTTTGCCCGGACTCTAAAGGACATCGCTCTCAAACGCAGCCCCAACACTACACACAGGAGCAACAGATCAAGAGACACCCCACCCAGACCAGCGAGACACCCTCCAAGACCTGCAGGACCCCCCCCTGGGCCTACACATAGAGGACCCACGCCAAGAGGACTTACATCCAGACCACAGCACCCCCAGACACATTCACACCCCCACCAATCAACACCCCCCCACACCAACCATGCCCACACCCCATTTAGGCCCCCTCAGATCAGACCTATGCCACTCCTGCCCACCCCATGCACCCCACCCCCGCCAAGAGGGCATCAACATGGAAGTCACACATACGCCCAGGTAGTGAGCGGGCAAACAGGCCCAACCCCCACTCTTACACTCGCCCAAGCCAACGGCATGTACCAGATGCTCAGCAGGCTCTGCTCACACTTACTGGCCTAAGGCCAAACCACGACCAACAACATTGGACACTTTATGGAACAAAAAGCCTTCACTATATCATCCTGGAATATCCAAGGCCTGAGGTCATCGGCCATTTGTAATGTCTTTATTGTTTTGAAACTTCTGTATGTGTAATGTTTACTGTTCATTTTTATTGTTTATTTCACTTTTGTATGTTATCTACCTCACTTGCTTTGGCAATGTTAACACATGTTTCCCATGCCAATAAAGCCCCTTGAATTGAATTGAATTGAGAGAGAGAGCTGGCACGGAGGGTAGATTGGGCTCTGAAAAATGGGTCGCTGCACAAAGGGAAAGGGTTCTAGGAGTACAGCTGTTAGTAAGCACAAAGCATGGCAAACTAAATACTGAGAACCAAATTGGCAATAGCTAGACGATAGTTAGCATTTGCTGTGACGGCTGGCAGCGTAGCTTAAGTTAGCACGAGCCGGTACCTGGTAAAAAACCTCACAAGACTCGTTAGAGAGCTGTCTGAGCATGTTTATTTCCCAAGGGGTACAGGGGCCCACTATAACTCTGGGAGAAAAGTGTTGCTAACCGGGTTATGTGGGTGCTAGTCAACGCTTAGCCATGAGGCTATTGTGCTAGTTAGCTAGTGTTCACCCAATGGAATAGTAACCAAGCGGTAGCTAGCATAGCGTTAACCGAGGAATGCTGCAAGAGTAGCTTTGAGAGTCTCTTTCGACCGTAGCATGGTGAGGTGTGAGTGGTCAGTTTAGCCAGAAAAACAAGAGAACGTTAGGTGTGCTAAACAAGAGAGCAGGCTGGCAATTCTACTATGGGTGGGAGAGCCAGTAGTAGTAGTGTTCACCTAATGGGTTAGTAGACTAGCTAGTAAGCACAGGGGAAGCCTGAGGAAACTAGCGCTCTGTTAGTCTTGTGATGGACAAAGCGTGTCTCGACCGAAAGAACAGCTAAAAATTCTACCCTTGCAGGTAGGTAGTAGTAGCTAGTAGGTAGCAGTGAAGGAGGAAGCCTTGCGGCTGATGAATAGCATTAGTAAGCACAGTAGAAAACGCTATAGCCACAAGGCCAGAAAGCATTAGCTAGCTAGCAGCCACAGATGTGCTGTAGCTAGCTCAGTGCTAGCTGAAGGGGTTGTGCTAGGGTAGCGATAGCCTTCAGGTAAGCTTGCTCCCACGACCGAAAGAGCCGTGTGGCTGGGCCATTCAAGTGAGTTAGCACAAGTGAGTAAACGCAGGCTATAATAGGCGAGGGTGAAAGCTAACAATGCTACCGTGTTGCAGGTAGGATTGCATGACTAATTTGCCTTGCAGCAAGCTAGTGAAGTTAGCTTGAGCCTTACGACGTGGGCTAACCGTGTTGCAGGTAGAAAAGCGTGGCTAGCTTGTGGCGTGGGCTACCCAAGTCCCAACAGCTAGCGTAGAAGCTAGCTGAGAAGTAGAAAAGTGAATCTACTCGAACAAGGTCAGTGCTCAAACCTCACAACAGGGTCTGAAATCCTATGTTCGGCAGCTCTATCCTTGCAGTTCGCTTGTGAACAGTTAAGTAGGAAAACAGAAAAGCCAGTCGCTAAGAGGAGAGCAAGGGTGTGGTTTTATACAGGGTCCAACTGACGTGTGGGATTGGTTACATTGGAGTTAGGGGTGTTTCGAACGAAATCCCACAGTGAAACACTGAGAGAATAATTGAAAGAGATCCATTTTTCTTTTGTAAACTAAAAATGATTCACTTTTAAATGTAGCTTTCTCTCTCTCCGTTAATTACTATTTTGCCCATTAAGGTATCTCTTTTAAATAGTCAATTCATACTGTATCACGGATCAAATAAGTAGTTTGACCAGCTACAATATCAGTATAAAGTACATATGCATTGAACTAGGGCTAGGCTATAATGTCTTGCAACTATTTTGTCATCAGGAATATTTAATGATTAACGAAAGACATTGCTGCATGTTACTAAAAAACCATACTTGATTAAACATAGAAGCTGTGATGCAAGATCTTCATGTATTTCCATCCAGAGGACATTAGCCTCTTCTGTGTGAAGAAGCAGTACTTCAGGCTCTGGTCTGGGTAGTTCCTAAGGAGAGTATAGAGTGATATATTTTAGGCATGTTATGTGTGTTTATGTACATTAGTATCTGTACTGTATATTGTGTGTTTTTTATGTGTTGATTGTTATGCTGCTGAGACTTGGTTTTACAGCTTCTCCAAATATGACATACAAACTATACAAAATACATATGCATTTGTTCTGGAACAAATTATTGTTGAAATTAAATTTCGAAAATAGTTGATGTATTTTTTTTTAATGAAAGATATATGAATTATGATAAACTGGAGGATACATTGCACCCTTTTAGACAACTTCAGTTTGAAGTCATTCCATAACAGTGATAAAAACACGGATACAATCATGCATTCAGTTCTTTTTCAAATTGTTTCTGATAACGATGTGACTATCCAAACTACCCCAAAACACAGGCAAGATGCAAGTGTGTAATCTTCCCATCAGTCTTGAGTCAGCATTTTATTCCTTTCTGTGCATCTCTGTCCGCTTTACTCAAGATACCCTCTCTCCTTTTTCCTCTCAATCCTTCAATGTGCCCTGTTAAATCTAGTCTCTAATGCTTTACTGTCTGATGATTGACTTTAAAGCAATATATCTGTTTGGAACCTCTGTACAACATCAGTGTTGTGACAGGGGAAATGTTAAAGGGGAAACCAAAGTAGGTCTCACATAGGTGGCTTTCTTTCATTTTGTTATTTTCCACTCCAATACTGGTGTCCAGAGCTGTCTTAAAAACGTCTTAGGGATAGCCCCCTTTTTTTCAATTTTCGCCTAAATGACATTCCCAAATCTAACTGCCTGTAGCTCAGGCCCTGAAGCAAGGATATGCATATTCTTGGTACCATTTGAAAGGAAACACTTTGAAGTTTGTGGAAATGAGAATTGAATGTAGGATAATATAACACAATAGATCTGGTAGAAGAAAATACAAAGAAAAAAACAACCAATCTTTTTCTACCACCATCTTTGAAATGCAAGAGAAAGGTCATAGTTATAGCCATCACTCTGGTTTTAATTCCGATAGTGTCCACAAGATGGCAGCAGTGTATGTGCAAAGTTTCAGATGGATAACTTGAAGAATGACTGACCTTAGTGTGAAGTCCCCAGGTACATTTGGGCAAATCGTGAAGGAGACATTCGCATTCATATTCTGCAAAAATATTGTCAAATCTGTATACTTGGACTTTGATTTAGCTTTCCAAGTATTAGTAGCCATATTATGTTTTAAGTTTTCATAACTTCATAACTCTGAATATCCTTATAATTCTTGTCCAAAATGATTAGTACCTACATTTTACGACATTTACATGAAACCCCAGCTCATTGGCTATCTAGTTAGCTTTGTTTGACCCCAATTGGTGCTTATTTGACAAAGATACAGTCGTTCAAGTGATGGCCGCCCGCGTCATTGGCGTGCCATGAAGGCGTCGCTCTCTGACCAAATATGGTGTCCTATAGGATATACTACACCCCTAATGAAATAGTGAGGTCTTGTTACCTTCTAGGATCTCTGAGGAATAGATACGAATGTGATTTGACTCGTTCAAACAATGTTTAGGGTGAGATTTTCACAGATTATTTTCTTTGCAAATTGAACGAGTGGAAATACAAAATCGATCGTGCGTGCTATATGGACCTTTTTAGGATATAAAAAATTATTTTATATAACAAAACAACACTTCATGTTATCTCTGGGGCCCTTTGGATGATAGATCAGAGCAAGATTTCAGAATGTAAGTACACATTTCACCTTCAGAGGTGAATTTATCAAACCTATCGCGTTAAGTGTTTTGTGTTAGGAGCTCTCCTCAAACAATAGTATGGCATTTTTTTCGCAGTAATAGCTACTGTAAATTGTACAGTGCAGTTATATTAACAAGAATTTAAGCTTTCAGCCGATTTACGACTCTTATATGTACCGACATTTGTTGTTTCTCTAAAATCTGCAATCCTGACATAACGCGCTGCATGATTTACAACTGTCCCGTTCCACTCCAATACTGGTGTCCAGAGCTGTCTTAATGCTGGGCCATTAACTGCCATTTTGTGTGCAAATCAAAGCGGATACAATATGTCATGTATTTTTGAGAGTACATTGAACATTTTCTTGGGACTTGAAAATCAACACTGGCAAGACCAAATGGAAATGGGAATCTTGAGGATTCTGGACATTGATGCCCTTAAAAAGAGGCTTCCCGACTGAGCACACTGTCACGTCTGCTCCCGCTCCCCCTCTCTGGCGCTTGAGTTCGCCAGGCTGCTCATCATTACGTACACCTCTCACCATCGTTACGCTCACCAACGCTTCATTGAAATAACCTGGACTCCATCATGTCATTGATTGCCTCCCCTATATCTGTCATTTCCTCAGTTTCCTTCCCGTGTCTGCATTGATGTTGTTGTTTTTTCTCTTGTCCAGACGCTGTTCTTATTCAGTTTCATGTAAATTTCTTATTAAATGCTCACCCTGTACTTGCTTCCCGTCTCCCAGCGTCTGTGGTTACGGAACCGTTACACACACACTGTATATTTACTTATCTTGCCATAAGCAATCCACACTGTGTCATCATGAATGTTATCTGCACAATCAATGTGCAGCGAGCTGTGTTTTCCCTTGAGCAAAATAGACCTCATATTTGTTGGTTATATGTCTACCTGTCCTGTTTTATTGTGTGTGCAGTATCAGACAAACCTCAGATTCAGCTTTTTCATCCAATAGTAAAGTCAGGAAAATAACCATCAGAAGTTAGTGGTGCTCCTCTATGCTTACCCCGTTGGATTTTCTTATTTGACCAGAGTGTATTATACAGACATTGTCAGTGTTACATTTTGCAAATCCAATCTGTTTTCCAAGTTGAGTCAGCATCATTACATTGAATTTCCTGGTTTAAATGACGTGGAAACAATATTGATTCAACCAGTTTTTGCCCAGTGGGTATGGATGCAATAAAGGTGATGGATCACACACCACTCTGCCGTTATCCTGCACAATGTTGGCCGCCCAACCTCATAAGGGCTTTTTTTGTCTGGGTTATTGTTTTTTTCAGTGAGTGAATCTAATGTGTGCAGTGGACGCTGCTGAGGGGAGGACGGCTCATAAGAATATCTGGAATAGAGTATAATGGCTGGAATGGAGTGAATTTACTCCATTCCAGCCATTATTATGAGCCATCTTCCCCTCAGCAGCCTCCACTGAATGTGTGAGGGACATAGAGTGGGGTTATGTGTCTCTGTGTTTTGTGTATTTTACTGTATAATGAAAATCTGAATTATGAGTCTGAAAATCTGCTCCTGTAAGCTATAACTAAGAGATGGGGCAGGTCGACTCTTAAATCATCATTTATAAGGTTCCGAATCATACTGAACAAACCCTGCTGGTCTCTTACCTCATCTCTCTCTCTCTCTCTTTTTGTTATCAAGCAATCAATACAGACACTTTGCCTGGTTGCTGTTTAACACAGTCAAACTTGTTTAACAAATGTCTTTAATACGTAGATACTTAGTCTAAAATCTATACACCCTAGGTAGAAACCAGTGGAGGCTGCTGAGGGGAGGACTGCTCATAACAATAGCTAGAAGGGAGCAAATGGAATGGCATCAAACACATGGAAACCATATGTTGTATTTGATACCATTCCACTTTTTATGCTCCAGCCATTACCACAAACCCGTCCTCCCCAACTAATGTGCCACCAACCTCCTGTGGTAGAAACTGTTAATTTGGTCTATCTGCACTGCTTGAGAGTTCTCTGCTGTGATGCCATTCATGACTGATGGCTCCTACAGTTTTTTCCCAAAGGCTTTGGTGCAATTTTCACAAGTATGTGGTACATTTCCACAACTCTAAGCACAAACATCTAAACAGATCATCAAAATGGCTCATGTTTCAAAATTTCACATTTTCAACTGACAGTACGACAGACAAATTCACAAAGTCACTTGTTCACTGCACCAAATCATTTTGGATACGTATTCATTCTAAGTATCTGCTTTCAAAAGGAAATATTCCCTTTAGTTTCGATATGATTGTCTTGTTATTCGCTAACAATACGATTAACTGTTCAAAATGATAACTTCCTGAACCAAAATTATGTAGTGCCTAGTTAATGTGTATAGTTTGGTAACTGCTGAACACTACATTTTTATATTTTTACCTCATAAATGTATCAATTTGACATAAATGTATGTTGGAAGGTAAAACAAAATCATATATGGATGTGGCTGTAAATACTACATCACCATTCTCCATTAGTCCGTGTGCTTCAATAGGACACTATGTGCTGCCATTTGGAATTATATTGTAGTGTACAATGCACTGCTGAAGTAACTGGGTTGTATATTTAAGTGATAATACCTGAGAAGCCGGTATTTTGAGGAAATATTGGCATGGGTGTTGTTCGTGAGGGCCGGCAAACCGTGCAAATATATTCTCCAAACACAGGCTTCGAGGGCATTATCACTTTTATACAACGGGTTACTAACATAATCAATTAATTATTTACATATTTTCATTAAAAACGTTATTTTGATGAATTTATTCCATCCTTCCACAAGATATAGTCCCGACACAAATCTAGGGTTGCTACCCAAGCCGGCTGGTCATTCATTCTATCGGTTTGGTTGCCAGAGACGCAACCCAGTCGTTCAGTCTTTTTGTTCTGTATCTATGGTTGCAACCCAGTCGTTCAGTCTTTTTGTTCTGTATCTATGGTTGCAACCCAGTCGTTCGTTCTAAATGTTCTATTGCCGTACTGGCTGGCAACGTTCTTATCCCTTGCTTGCTAGCTAGCCAACTACGGCTAACTTACAGTCAGGTCAAACAGTGCAGCCAGAAAACAACAAAGTAACTGCATTTGCATTTGTTTAAGCTGTTTTTTAGTGACAATTATTTAGATACATCCGACACGTTCATTACTATGGGACAGTTGGAGATCGAATTTTAATATTGTTACAAATGTTACAAATGTCGGAGAGACAGACAGCATGATGTATACAAATCTGTGAGATAATGTCTAGATGATTTTTATAGCGGAGATCAAGTTTATAAAATGCCTGGCTGGACTGATGAGACAGTGGATTGTGCAGTCAGATGGAACAGAGTGAATAGGCATTTTAACGTCATAGATTTAGCCGGTGGTAACTTGTGGAATAGACACCGGCTGGAATGTGGTTTTAACCAATCAGCATTCAGGATTAGAACCACCCATTGTATAAAATAATATATTCCACTCATTATCTGAATTTCTTTGATACACTATAAGCTGATGTATTTCAAGCAGAGACAGGCGATACTGTATCAGTTGAAAATGTGATCTTCTACAATGTTGCATGGGGCAAAAAGGTTTTTACAGTAGCCAACTGCTTTATAATACCCCTATTTCTGATTATTTGCCCTGAGTATGTACTGTATAAGTATAATAAAACTAAGACTGACATATTTCTCAGCATGCTCACAACCTGCCATTGGATACATTTATAAATAAAATGGTGCATGTCAAATTATAGTCAAATACGGTATGGAAAATAATATTTACCATCTACTATTCTTTCTATTCAGCACTTTAAGTACTGTTTTGAAATGTGTATCCTGTGTTTGTTGCTATTGGATTAAATGGTAGTTAAAATGACAATTGTGAGCCCTTCATTATCTGATTATCTGAGCCTATCATTATCTTGTATTGGAGGCGAAACAAAATGTGCTCTTCGTATTTCACTGAAAACTTAGATTTTTCATGAATGACTCAGGGGTGAAAGATGTGTGAAACAATCAAAGGTTCTGAACATAAGATAGATTTAGCATTGACCCTCAGATCCTCAAAAGGCTCTACAGCTGCGCCATCGAGAGCATCTTGACTGGCTGCATCACTGCTCGGTACGGCAACTGCAAGGCACCGGGCCGCAAGGCGCTACAGAGGGTCCGTCCCAGTACATCACTGGGGCCTAGCTATCCAAGCGCCATCCAGGACCTCTACACCAGGCAGTGTCAGAGGAAGGCACTGCCTCTAGATAAGAGCGTCTGCTAAATTACATGAATGTAAATTGTCTAAAACTCCAACCGCCATAGTCAAATCAAATGTTATTTGTCGTGTACACATATTTAGCTAGTGTAGCGAAATGCTTATGTTCCTAGCTCCAACACTGCAGTAATACCTGACATATAAAACAATACCCCCAAAATAAAAATAAAGTAATTAAGAGATATATACATTTTAGAATGAGCAATGTCAGAGTCCGGAATATATATGTTATTTTATATATACCGTATATTTTATATATATGGCTCACGAGTGGCGCAGCGGTCTATGGCACTGCATCTCAGTGCAAGAGGTTCAAATCCAGGCTGTATCACATCCGGCCGTGATTGGGGGTCCCATAGGGCGGCGCACAATTGGCCCAGCGTTGGCCAGGTTTGGCCGGGGTAGGCCATCATTGTAAATAAGAATTTGTTCTTCTAACTGACTTGCCTAGTTAAATAAATAAAGACATTTAACAAAATATATATATGATGGTGTGTATAGACAATATGGGCAGTATATTATGGGCAGTGTATATAAGATAGGCCTTGACTAGAATACAGTATATACAAATGAAGTGGGTAAAACAGTATGTAAACATTATTAAAGTGACCAGTGTTAAATGACTATGTACATAGGGTAGGAGTCTCTAAGCCGGCTAGCAACAGTGGCTAAAGTTCAGGGCAGGTTACTGGGCGATGGCAGGCGATTGGTAACTGTTTAACAGTCTGATGGCCTGGAGATAGAAGCTATTTTTCAGTCTCTTGGTCCCAGCTTTGATGGACCTGTACTGTCTCCGCCTTCTAGTTGGTAACGGGCTGAACAGGCCCGTGCTTGGGTAATTGAGGACCTTGATGATCTTCTTGGCCTTCCTGTGACACCGGGTGCTGTAGATGTCCTGGAGGGCAGGCAGTCCACCCCCAGGGATGCGTTGGACTACCGCACCACCCTCTGTAGAGCCCTGCAGTTGTGGATGGTGCAGTTTCCGTAACGGGCAGTGATACAGCTCGACAGGATGCTCTCAATGGTGCATCTGCAGAAGTTTGTGAGGGTCTTAGGGGCCAAGCCAAATTTCTTCAGCCTCCCAAGGTTGAAGAGGCGCTGTTTTGCCTTCTTCACCACACTGTCTGTGTAGATGGGCAATTTCAGGTTGTCAGTGATGTGTACGCCGAGGAACTTTAAGCTTTTCACCCTCTCCACTGCGGCCCCGTTGATGTGGATGGGGGCATGCTCCCTCTGCTGTCTCCTGAAGTCCATGATCAGCTCCTTTGTTTTTTTGACGTTGAGGTTATTTTCCTGGCACCACTCCGCCAGGGCCCTCACCTCCTCCCTGTAGGCTGTCTTGTCGTTGCTGGTAATCAGGTGATTAAACTTGAGGATTCAGTTGGAGACGTGCGTGGCCATGCCGTCATGGATGAACAGGGAGTACAGGAGCGGGCAGAGCACGCACCCTTGTGGGGCCCCCGTGTTGAGGATCAGCATAGTGGAGGTGTTGTTGCCTACCTTCACCACCTGGGGACGGCCCATCAAGAAGTCCAGGACCCAGTTGCACAGGGCTTATTGATGTGTTTGGAGGATACTATGGTGTTGAAGGCTGAGCTGTAGTTGATAGACAAAATTTTTACATAGGTATTCATCTTGTCCAGATGGGATAGGACAGTGCGATAGCGATTGTGTCATCTGTGGATCTGTTGTGGCAGTATGCAAATTGTAGGGGGGCTAGCGTGTCGGGTAAGGTGGAGGTGATATGATCCTTAACTCTCAAAGCACTTCATGATGACAGAAGTGAGTGCCGTGGGGCAATAGTCATTTAGTCAAGTTACCTTTGCTTTCTTGGCTACAAGAACAATGGTGGACAAGCGTCAAGCGGTACCAGTACACCAAGACAGTAACCAACAGGACCCTGGACAGCTTCTACCCCCAAGCCAGAAGACTGCTAAAAAAGATAGCTAACTAGCTAATCAAATGGCTACCGGGACTAAGTGCGTTGACCCTTTTTGCACTAACTCTCTTGCACTGACTCTATGCGAGCACACACTGGACTCTATTTACACCAGTGGAGGCTGGTGGGAGGAGCTATAGGAGGACGGGTTCATGGTACTGGCTGGAATGGAATCAATGGAACTGTATCAAACACATCAAACATATGGAAGCCTAATGTTTGACTCCGTTCCATTTCTTCCATTCCAGTCATTACAATGAGCCCATCCTCCTATAGCTCCTACCACCAGCCTCTACTGACTTACACATACTTACACTGACATCCCAACACACACACACACTACATACGGCCACGAACACGCATAGCACCCACACACATGCACACCGACGCCATCCACATGTAGAAACACACACTCACCACATACGCTGCTTCTACTGTCTTATCTATAATGGTACCTAGTCACTTTACCCCTACCTATATGTGCATAGCTACCTAAATGACCTCGTACCCCTCCCTGCAAATCGACTCAGTACTGGTACTCCCTGTATATAGCCATGTTACTTTTATTTGTTATTGTTATTCCCTATTCACTGTGTTTTTTTCCCCTTGTGTCACTGTTTCTGTTTAAAAAAATGTATCTTTATCTTTATCTCTACATTGTTGGAAAAGGACCCATCAGTGAGCATTTCACTGTTAGTCTATACCTGTTGTTTAAGAAGCATTTGACAAATACAATTTGGTTTGATGTCTTGTATTTTTAAGACATCTGTTGAAAGGTGTTACTCAGCCTGTTCTGTCATAACAAGGTGGAAAAGTGTTCAGATGGGTCCCAAATTATATCATCATTCATAATTATAGCAGTGGGGACTATTAGACTATTAGACAAACTCAGAACGTTACCCAAATGCTTGGAAGCATTACAAAAGATTATATTTAAGATCAGCTTTTACACGGTGCCTAAATGGATGTGGGATTTTGTCAAAGATTGGGAATAGTACATCCTCTCTGCATTTACACACATTTCTTTTCTATGGCCCTCAAATTCAAATCTGTACCTCGAAGCCAGTTTTACTGGGGGTTTTTCTCATTATTTCCCTCTATTCAGGATTTGATTTTGACCTGCGACACCAGGTGGGTGCAATTCATTTTAAGGTAGAACATAAAACCAGCAGTAGTCCGGACCTCGTAGGGTAACATTTGAATATCCCTGCTCCATTGGCTTGTTCTGTTACTTTCTAGATGATCACTGTGTTCAACATCTCTTTCAGTACTTTTCCTATGTGGCTCAGGATGGACTGATTGCGTCTGGGGCTGTCTGTTATCCCAACCCCCAGCTCTCAGCCAATCCATTCCATTATAGATCCAGTAAGTGTCAATCTCCAAGCTTTAATTCTGTATATTATAGGGCTCAATTCAGTCATAGAAACATTTAGTGAGTTCAATAGCTTGTGTTACTCTCCGTCATCTCCATCTCATTCTGTTCTGGTTGTCAATGTGTCTGTTTGAACTACATTATGTCCAAGACATCCAAGCAGAGTTGTCCATCCCAGCTGGTTCCATCTCAAAACTTTCTTAGAACCATCCTCAAGAATGGATCATTATGAGACAAATCCAATATGGATTTATCATGGCAACAGACAGTTCACTATATTCCATTCAGATCACGGGTGATTGCATGGTCCTGATGCTGCTCTTGTAGTGCTCTGATAGTGTCACCATTCTCTCATCTTGACTGGCCATCAGAAGCTTTGTACGATGCGCTCGCTCTTGCTGGCCTCAGCTCTCAGCTCGCCGAAGGTGTCGAAGAACTGCTCCATCTCCATCTGCAGCGTGGCGTTGCGGCGGTCGGCGTCGGCCCGGGCACGCTCCACATTGCGGATCTTGATTTCGGCCACACTGTACCAGCGGCGCTGCTGCGCCAGGCTGGCCCGCAGTCCCACGACCTCCCCATGGAGGGCCTCGTTACGCAGCTCAAACCTGGGAGAGCAAGGAGAAAAGGGGGACAAGGAGTTATACACACACAGCTTTCACTCTGGTGGTACTACAGGACTGTGATCCAGAATGTAACATGCAACATCACATCATGTTAGTGTAACCTGACACATGTTGAAGACTGTATATAGAATATATATGGACATTTGAAAAGGACTGCTGATGCATTGGTGTGATTTATTCACAGTTCCATTACCTCTGGATCTTGGCCTCGAACTCAGCCCTCTGCCTGGCCATCTCTTGTCTGAGGCCAGCCAGGAGACAGTACATGGCCTGGGAGGCCGGGGCGCCGTGGGGGTCAGAGGGCAGGAAGACCTCCGAGCTGCCTGTGCTCAGGGGGGCATCAGTAGGGACAGAGGAGGAGGCTAGGGAGTTAGAATGGAGGTCCTCTCCTGGGTCAGTCCTGAAGGAGTGGAACCTGGTGGACCTCCGTCCTAGGCTAGCTCTGACCACACCACTCCCACTATCGTCCAGGGGCAGAATCTCACAGAAGGACCATGAGCTGCTGGTGTCTGCCACGCTTGCCGTGCCCGCATCCACCTGCACCTCCACTGGACCAGCAGTGCTGCCCACACCACCATCAGCAGCCACCTCATCAATGCGCTGGAGTGTGTCCAAGTTGTCATAGACAGACAGAGTGCTGTCCTGAGCCTCACTGCTTCCACTGGTGCCAGTAGTCCCCTGCTTTGCAGCCCAGCTGGGACCCTCTGGGCCTGTCCAGCCACTGGGCAGCATGCTGCTGTGGTCTGGGTCAGCCTGTATTGTCACAGTGGAAGCAGAGGCTGTGAGTGCGGAGGCAGGGTGAGAGTGAAGGTGGGGGCTGTATGCTGTCTCAGGGGGCTGGGACTCTGACTGGGACGGGGTGTATCTGTGGTATAGAGACCCAACAGCAGGGATCACTGGAGAGAACCCCTCAGCTGGCTGCTGGTGGTCTGTGTTGAACAGGCGTGGGGCTAAACTGATTTCACACAGGCTTTGGGCTGACACTCTCCTCTCAGCAATCAGAGGCAGGGAGAGCTGGCGGGAGCAAGGGGAAGGATGGTGGGCTAGCTGTTGTTGTAGGAGGTGTTCGGCTGTTATGCCCAGCCTGGAGTCATGCGACTGGGCCTGGGCAGTGGGCTGGGTGTGCGCCCCGTCGAATGGGTCTCTATGACAGGGGTAAGAATCTGGTCGTGAGGAACCGGGGGCGTCTACGTTTCCCCCCTCCCTGGAGAAAAGGCACTGGTGCTCCCTGATCAGCTCAGACATGAGCTGCTGCACCACGGCTGCCCCTGGGGAACAGAAGGACGGACACACTGAGTCACAGCCGGACACACACAGTACCAACAACGTACAAACAGCATCACATGGCACTCAGCGCGTACGCAACACTGTGTTGATATAAACACTGTCTCAAGGCCACCCGGGCAGACACAGACTGACAGACAGACACAGCCCCTATCTTTATCGGTCTATATCTGTCTCTGTCTGGCTCTATATCTGTAGGCTATCTCTGATTCATGTCCTTTTTTCTGAACAACACTCGCACATGCCCACACGCACCTCCAATGATGCTCTCTGGATCTTCAGCTTTGGGTCGTAGGATGTTAGGCCCGAAAACAGTAGCCAGGTTCTGGGTGCTCATCTTGTTGCTGCTGGAATAGGACTGGACTTTGTTCAAAAACCTGTATTGGCAGTGATTTATCCGTATGTGACTTGGGCAGGGTCGATTTTGTCACAGCTGCTACATAACATACAGAAATGTGTCCTGGTTGAACAGATGTTAATGTATGTTGTACTGTATGTTGTAAGCGACACGTCTAGTGATTCAAACAAGTATATTTGTATTGCATTTAAAGTGCATTGAAAGGGAGGTATGTTGTATGCAGATTTGATGTTATCTTGATGTGAGATAATTGCTAACGAATGACAGGTCAATTGTAGACTTACTGGCAGATGTAATTTAGCAGGTTAAAGTTAGCCACTGGAAGTTCATGAAGAAGATGCTGTAGTTCTGTCAAACCCTTGGGGACACCGGGCAAGATATTGTTGTAAGGACCATCTCTGGACTTGATCAATTACATTTCTCCTTAGAACTTTTAGATCAGAGGATGGTGGTTGTGTTATGTCTCTCTCTGTTCATCAGATGTATCTCAGGATGGCGTGCACGATGCGACTGGATGGAGACTTACCTGCTTCCTCTCAGAGGAGATGTTCTTGCCACACACCAGGAAGTCCTGGTATCTGGAGAAGGGCACCAGTGGCTCTGGCAGCTCCCGCAGATACAGCTTCAGGAGCGACGCCACGGTGTGCACGTCTGTACTGCTAGGATGTCAAATACACACACACACACACTTAAAATACAGCACATCTCTACCACCGTATGGGGGCACGCATAACGGTACATACAGATATAGCTGGACAATAGGTCTAATTTCATTTTCAACTGTGGTGTTTCTGTTTGTGTTGACTGGAGAGCTCTTACCTGTCAAAGGAGGGCTTCTCCCCAGCATCGAAGGCGTCCTGCAACTCTTTGACCAGCGTGGCCTGGCCTGGCTGGCGGAACAGCCCCACCTCCAGAAGACCCCGCTCCCGGATGAAGTCCACACACTGCTCCACCACCAGAGGTGCCATATGGACGCCGTAACGCCGCTCATACAGAACCGTCTCCTCCAACCGCTGGCCAAACACGCCTGGGGGTGGAGAGAATGTAAGATCACCCAGGCTAAATGAATAAGCCGAGGATGATAGAGTGTGAGTTTGATGGTTCAGGGAGCTTCCCTTCTTCAGACAAGTGGACTCGAACCCTCCATGCTCCAAACCACCTATTTACGCAGCCTGCCTCACACTACAGCTCTGTCTGTGTGTCTGTGTGTCTCTGTGGGCCTGAGATACTCACGCCTCCTGAAGCTCAGCACCCGCTTGATCTTCCTGTAAGCAGGGTGGGACAGGTAGCTGCTGGTCCTGCACACTGTCGTCTTGTTCTCCGGCATCTTCTCTGTTCTCTTCACACTTATTTTCTCCCCGTCCAAATCTCTCTCTCTTTTCACCTCTTTTCTTCCCCTCTCTCCTCTCCGGCCAGTCCGGCTGTTTGATGGGGGATTATGAGCGGACTCAAATTTCTCAGTGCTGCTGAGACCACTGCGTTCTTTCCCAAGCGGCCCACCCCTATCTACCTCTCTGTTTTTTGGAAACTCTCTCCCGTCTGCTACTTTGTGTTCTGTTTCTTCTCCCCCTCCCTCCTCCTCTTCCCTCCTCCTTTTTCTTTGTTCAGGTAAACAGATAAGGCTCCCTGCTCTGATGACTCAAGAAATGAGGAGGCAGAGACATTCCTTGTCGATGCCCAACAATGGTCCTTGAGCTCAACTATGTGACCTAATCAGATGAATTAGCATTCCAGTGGAAAGAATGTCATCCTACAAGAAGAAGCATTGTGACATACATGACATATCACAAACTCACAATCACTCAGGCATGCAATGGAGCAACCATCCCAATGAATAGCACAACCATGGGAACATGAGCCATATCAAAATGTATTACCGGATGTTGAACTTTGGAAAGTAAAATCCCATCTTTATTTTTGGCGGCTAAGTTCCCCTCTTTAGATTCCTAAGATAATGATTTAACAGGAGATAGGAGAGTCCGGCAACACTAAATGTTCAACTGATTAAACTGGTCCTTTTCACTTCCACTTCAAAAGTTCCTCCACACGTTGTTGCTGAATGCAGATGAAGAGTATCGAGGAGGCAGTTGTACAGTAGCTCCTCTCACGCTCACCTCAGCCTTGGTTCCCTGGGCACAAGTCCTTCCACGATGCTTAACTGAACTCAATCTGGTGAGCAGTGAACATCCAGAGGAACCACTCTCAACCTGGATTGTGTTAACAAAAGAGTCAACCAGCTCTCCTAGAAGAAGGTGTCCATGTTATTGTAGAAGTGACGACTGTGACAACCACAGGGAGTATATTATTCCCTCCCCACCCAGAAGAGATTAAGTTAGTGTTCCAACGTTGTCCAGCAGTAATTGTGCTTGGTTAGCACCACTTAGCAAGCTATGTCCTTGCGGCACGTGTCTCTCCCTCCTTGTCCTATCCAATCCTCCTCATGCTTCAGGAATGTGCCATTGTTTTCACTCAGCCAGTGTCATCCCTCCCTGTCCAATACACTCTCAGTCCCCCCCCCCTGAGATGCTCTCTTTTTCACCAATTAGATTATGTTTGTTTCCTCAGGTCGTAGTCCTTAGGGTTCCTTCAAAGATCCCCACGGTCCCACCACAAGAACAAGTACACAGTGTTTTGTCTTGGACTCTTTCTCTTTTATTTAGCCTGGCTCAGTCCCCTCCCCAGCCCCTGTCTACTCCACCCCTCTAGTCTCTACCCCACCTCCCTCCTGTATCAAACTATTCCCCACCATACTCACTGGAGCATGGCCAAGGTGGCACCGGCACCCTCTGTATCTCCTATCTCTCCCTGGCCGGGAATCATTAACAAGGGAGAACAGTGTCACAGGTTGACAAAAGAATAAATGAGTTTGAACCCTTTTTGTACCCCCACTCCCCTCTGTCCTAGCATACTACTCTGCCTACAGGCAGCCAGCCCCTAATAGAGTAATTTTCCACTGAGCTATTATGAACCACCCCTTGTGGTCCAAGACTATATGGGGCTAAACTGGCCACTGATAAGCCCCAGCCCCAGCTGAGTCTGGCTCTCTGACTCTCTTGCTGGACATTAGCTGGACGTTAAAGAGGTGGATGTACGGCCTCAGTGAGCCATGATGGCCTCTAATCTGTGAAAATCTCTCTCCTGAAGGACGTGTCGGAGAGAGGCAATAGGCTCAGTGAAGTAAGGACTAACTGCTCCGGAGTGGTGCGGGGAATTCATTGGGAATGTTAATCTCTCTTGTGAAATGTGTTGCTGTGCATTGACCAGGCTCCGGGGTGAGATTCCTGTGATAGGCACAACAGTAATCTAAGGACATTTAGGTCTTTATGAGCACAACAGGGAGTTTTTTGACCCAGTGAATTTCCTCTGTTATGGCCTGATGTTGTCGTTCTTTGATGGAAATGTTAAAGGATGGTTATGTAAGTCATTCTTCCAATGCCTGTCTCAGGTCTGTGCGTAAGGATCAATATTTCCTCACATAAGGGAAGTCAGCACAAGGCCTGTACATCTCATGGGCTATCTCAGCTCAATCTGTGTGTGCGTGTGTGCTTGCGCGTGGGTACACCCTCTGTGCTTCTGTGCTCTGATTTCAGACCTCTAGGTGGACCCACCCAGTGTCCACCCTGTACTTTGAGGCTGATGTGGCTTGAAGGGGAGCTGGCCCCTCTCTGGATAGTCTTGCGTATCCATACCTCAAAATCACGTTGTTGTCACGCCTCCTTTTGAGGTCTGGAGAATTTTGTATTAGCAGAAACAGCTAAGTGTTTATTGGATGTTCAATTTCAAGAACCCTCTGCCCACAGAAGGGGTGCTATCGTGTTATGTTCGTTGCTGTTTTACAACCGGGTAGGACACATTTTGCAGAGTTGTTGCATATGCTAGTTTGCTATGCTGGTAAACCCAATGCTGCCATTGAGTTTACCAGGCTTGCCAATTAGGGATTGCTGGTTCTGAATGACCTACTCTTTGGGTAACTACCCAGCTAGCACATTTGGTTCTTTGGAAGTTGTGGGAACGTATGTTTTTGGTTTCACATTGGTTGTTCATCCATAAATACAGAACAAAAAGACTGAACGACTGGGTCACATCTCTGGCAACCAAACCGATAGAACGAATGACCAGCTGGCTTGGGTAGCAACCCTATATTTGTGTCGGGACTATATCTTATGGAAGGATGAAATAGTATGAATGAATTCATCAAAATAACATATATATTTTTTAAATATGTCAATCATTATTTGAATAAGTTAGTAACCCATTGTATAAAAGTGATAATGCCCTCGAAGCCAATGTTTGGAGGATATATTGGCAAGGTTAGCCGGCCCTCGACTTTGTCTCGGGTCTGACAACACCCATGCCAAAATATCCTCCAAACACCGACTTCTCTGGCATTATCACTTAAATAATTGTCAGTCCACCTTCAAAACACTAGCTTACTATGGATTGTTTCATTATGCAGTTTAACCTACTATCTATAGCTATATACAGTATTTAGCTGCTATTTATATACTTTTTCAAAACAATTACACATCAAATAGCCTAATAATTATGAAAAAAAGAATAGGCTTGACGATAAATTTTGCCACGATTCTTGATCTCATCGGTTTTGTCTGGCTAATAGCTTGCCCTACACAAATAGGCTGCAATCAAGGACAAGGTAAATTAAATCAAATTAAATTAAATTAAATCCAATTTGAGATACTCCCGTGGTCTTCTGAAGTCCTCACTGCTTCTCTCTGTGTGTCTATTTTTGTATTTATTTCTCTTTGAAAAAAGTAGGTTTCCATCCAATATGTGATTTTTTTCAACCAAATTGACTTTTTGCAGATAAAAATCAGTGCATGATGACATAGCGCACACAAAATGTACTTTTTCACTTAAGTTTTCATGTGACGAATAAAAATCTAAACTTCAATATGCGATGGAAGAGGCCTATGGTAGCTACAGTAAGCAACTCCGCGTGTTGCATTTTTGTCTGCAAATGTTTTCACCACGGCCTGTAGGTCCACTGTTTTCTATACCGAGTATTGACAACCCAGACAGTCTTTCCTGATACATTGTGCATTACATGTCCATTGCACTGCACAATATTTAAACTTAATCTTAAATGATACATGCCAAGATATACCAGAGATAAGGGACTGTTGATATTGCAACCACACAACTCAAACAGTGGTTCACCAGTATGAACAAATTCGCTAACCGCTTTTTTTGTTTGAGACCTCAAGAACTGTTGTCCACAAAACAATTATAATCTGTTTGCATCTGACAATTTTTCAGCTGTCCAGTATCCAGACGACCTGTCCCAGGCATTCCTATACAGTTAATATCTTTCTGTAACATGTTAATGCTTGCAATTAAGGAGAATGCGAGAGATTCAATTAAAGATCAATGCTGTATTTGAACCCCCACTCCCTTCTGCCCAGTTTCGCTGATGTTGCTATGAAATTCAAGGTGTTTTAACAATCCCTCTAACTGTCGCGGCTGCAGAGAGATCGTTGTTTGAAACTAAAACTCTGAAAAAACTAGGCCTACTTAAGAAGTATTATGCTCTCGGCCTGATATGTGCTTTTGGACAAAGCGTAAGCTCCACACATTGCACTGGCGCCGTCGTAGCCTTGACCACGGCACCCTCTTACTTTCAATCAGTACAATTCTTTACATTTCAAAGCCTGAGGCACTTTGATCAGTCACATTTTTGAAGCTCAAGACACAAATACTTAGCTTCCTAGTACATATGGAAATTAAAAAGGTTTCTGAATGACTTTTTGGAGGGTTACTGTTGAAATGTTTTATTAAATAAAATAAAAAATAGACATCAATGAAAGGCACATTTAAACCAATAATCTTCTGTTCTCTATCCATGGAATTAGTCCACTGCGCCACCAGAATGGAGCTAGCGTGCCATGCTTTTTTTATGCATACAAATCTGTTCATTTTACTTTATTCAAATAGACCCCATTTCAAAGGAAACAAGCACTTATTAAGATCAGGTGTGTCAATTAGTGGGCACGGACAACACGCCTGAACACACTCGGAGAGAGTTTTGTTGATGCTGAGAACGGAACTTATATGTTTTTAAATAACATCCTTATAACAGTCTCTGAATGTTACTAAAGTTTTCTTTCGGTTTTTATGGAAAGTTTTCTTAACGTTCGCAGAACATTTTGAGACAGTGGAGGCTGGTGAGGGGAGGACAGCTCATAATAATGTCAGGAACGGAGCAAATGGAATGGCATCAAACACATGGAAACCATGTGTTTGATGTTGTTGACACCTTTCCACTTATTCCACTCCTGCCATTACCATGTGCATGTCCTCCCCAATTAAGGTACCACCAACCTCCTGTGATTTGAGAACATGACTTTAAATAGAACCATAAGGAAACCTGTAGGAAACGCTATGCTGAAGTACTGAAATGCCCATAAAAGAACACTGTTTCTTAACGTCCTTGGAACAATTTGAGAACATGACTTTACACAGAACAATGAGGAACCCTGTAGGAAACATAAAGCTGAAGTACAAAAATTCCCACAGAAGAACGTTGTTTCTTAACGTTCTCTGAACTATTTGAGAACGTTCCCAATTCATAGAACATCAAAATGTATATTAAATGTAGCCATGTTTGAAGTTTTAGGAAATGTTCTGTTAAGGTAATGAAATACCAAGAAAATCATGTTTTTTGTCAAGTTCCTTAAATGTGCTGACAATGTCCTGCACAGTGGCGATTTTGGCATGTATACTACCGTTCAAAGGTTTTGGATCACTTAGAAATGTCCTTGTTTTTAAAAGAAAAGCTAATTTTTCATCCATTAAAATAACATAAAATGTATCAGAAATACAGTGTATACATTGTTAATGTTGTAAATGACTATTGTAGCTGGAAACTGATGGTTTTTAATGGAATATCTACAGTACGTAGGCGTACAGAGGCCAATTATCAGCAACCATCACTCTTGTGTTCCAATGGCACATTGTGTTAGCTAATCCAAGTTTATCATTTTAAAAGGCTAATTGATCATTAGAAAACCCTTTTGCAATTTTGTTAGCACAGCTGAAAACTGTTGTTCTGATTAATAAATAAGCAATAAAACTGGCCTTCTTTAGACTAGTTGAGTATCTGGAGCATCAGCATTTGTGGGTTCGATTGCAGGCTCAAAATGGCTAAAAACAAATAACTTTCTTCTGAAAAAGTCAGTTTATTCTTGTTCTGAGAAAGGAAGGCTTTTCCATGCGAGAAATTGCCAAGAAACTGAAGATCTCGTACAACTCTGTGTACTACTTCCTTCACAGAACAGCGCAAACTGGCTCTAACCAGAATAGAAAGAGGAGTGGGAGGCCCCGGTGCACAACTGAGCAAGCGGACAAGTACATTAGAGTGTCTAGTTTGAGAAACAGACGCCTCACAAGTCCTCAACTGACAGTTTCATTAAATTGTACCCGCAAAACACGAGTCTCAACGTTAACAGTGAAGAGGCAACTTCGGGATGCTGGCCTTCCAGGCAGAGTTGCAAAGAAAAAAGCCATATCTCAGACTGGCCAATAAAAAAGAAAAGATTAAGATGGGCAAAAGAACACAGACACTGGACAGAGGAACTTTGCCTAGAAGGCCAGCATCCCGGAGTTGCCTCTTCACTGCTGACGTTGACATTAGCAACATCTAGACTGTATTTCTGATCAATTCGATGTTATTTTAATGGACCAAAAAAAATGGACATTTCTAAGTGACCCCAAACTTTTGAATGGTAGTGTAAATATTGGTAGGGCAAACCCCCCCAAAGGGATGCTTGCCAGCAAAGCCACTACACAACACAACACTAAACAATACATTAATTGCACTATAACGGTGACAAATGGTGCCCACAGACTGTTAGGGCCTACATAAAGCTGTCCCAACAGCAGTCCCAACACCTTAACACTGCTACACCTGGCTATCAGCGGAGCCTTGTCTGGCAGCAAAACAGTTAATTCAGCCCCATTTTCGGACTTTAAAAAAACACAGCTGATATGGCTGACTTGCCCTCTTAAGGAATTGGACCCTTTTTAAAAATTTTCGCCAAAAATGACATACCCAAATCTAACTCCCTGTAGCTCAGGACCTGAAGCAAGGATATGCATATTCTTGATACTATTTGAAAGGAAACACTTTGAAGTCTGTGGAAATGTTAAATTAATGTAAGAGAATATAACACATTAGATCTGGTATAAAATAATACAAAGAAAAAATCATGCATATTTTTATTTAAAAAAAAATCATCATCTTTGAAATGCAACTGATCACAATGTATTATTCCAGGTTAGGCGCAATTTCGATTTTGACCACTAGATGGCAGCAGTGTGCGCAAAGTTTTAGACTGATCCAATGAACCATTGGAATTTATTTTATTTTATTTTTTTCTTCTGGGGGGGGACTGTGGGAGGGGTCGCAAATGGTTGAGGGACAGCTATTGGGGAACTGTGGGGGGATCTTGGAGGGTTCAGGTTCATGTTTTTTAGCCTGGTGGTAGATTTGTCAACGTGCCCTTGAGCAGGGCATTGACCCTGGATGTCTTCTGTGTCTTCTGTGTCTCGCTCTGAATGGGAATCTGTTGGATGACTGGTACGATGTAGTTGTTGAGCGTCTTCACTGCAAGTATATTGTATGTTTCAGATATTCAATAAATAAATACAAATTTTAAAATAGTGTTTTCCTGAGTTCCCAGTTGTCTTGAACTCACTGAAGTCAGATTTCCCAGTTCTGAGTTAAAAGTTGTTTTGAGCGTGGCAGAAATCCTGCTGGATTGACAGTATGGCAAAAGTTGAATGTTTATCATTTTAAGCTTGGAAAAGAGAACCTTAAACCCAGACTCGGGACCACACACCCACTCCACTGAATAGCAGGCTAGTGATTGCCTTAGTAATGCTTGCAGTTAGCCACTGATTCCTCCCAAACCACTCATTCTTGAATTTGCGATTTCCAACTTGTTGTGTAATGTTTATGTCCAATGGCCAATGAGAACCGATACGTTTTATCTATAATTTCTCTATGTTATTTCTCTTCATATGACAAGGATTAAAAAGTATTTGCCAGTAGATTGTCAACCTGATTCATGATGATGACTGCTAGCTAAGATTTTGAAAGTATGATGTTGACAATTAGAGAACATTACCAACCCATATGCTCCATATTTTGCGCTGGCTGCCCCACCAACACAGAAAGCACTGAGCTAGGCTGACCAGCCTTCTCTGTGTTTTGGACACTGGTATGCGGCTTTATTAAGTCAATTATTTATTCATTTATTTTTTACATTGTTTGCAAACTGATATGTGACACCTATTAATGCCAAAATAACATGCCAACATTTTTTGCTAAAAATGTGGGGCTCAAAACAGGTGGGGCTCTGGCGGGTCGCCACTCGTCCTGCACCATTCCCATAAAGTTGTGGGAAGGTTGTATGCAAAATAACCATAGGACAACCACGCTCTCACCATGCTTTAAAACTTCTTATGGCTGAGATCCCACTAACAGGATCGATATGACAACAGCCAGTGAAAGTGCAGGGCGCCAAATTCAAACAACAGAAATCTCATAATTAAAATTCCTCAAACATACAAGTATTTTACACCATTTTAAAGATGCACTTCTTGTTAATCCCACCACAGTGTCTGATTTCAAATAGGCTTTACGGCGAAAGCACCACAAACGATTATGTTAGGTGAGTGCCTATTCACAGAAAAACACAGCCATTTTTCCAACCAAAGAGAGGAGTCACAAAAAGCAGAAATAGAGATAGAATTAATCACTAACCTTTGATGATCTTCATCAGATGACACTCATAGGACTTCATGGTACACAATACATGTATGATTTGTTCGATAAAGTTCATATTTATATAAAAAATCTCAGTATACATTGGCACGTTATGTTCAGTAGTTCTAAAAACATGCAGTGATTTTGCAGAGAGCCACATCAATTTACAGAAATACTCATCATAAATGTTGATGAAAATACAAGTGTTATACATGGAACTTTAGATAAACTTCTCCTTAATGCAACCGCTGTGTCAGATTTCAAAAAAGCTTTACCGAAAAAGCAAACCATGCTATAATCTGAGTACGGCGCTCAGAGACCAAAACAAGCCAAACAGATATCCGCCATGTTGTGTAGTCAACAGAAGTCAGAAATAGCATTATAAATATTCACTTACCTTTGATGATCTTCATCAGAATGCACTCCCAGGAATCCCAGTTCCACAATAAATGTTTGATTTGTTTAATAAAGTTAATCATTTAAGTCCAAATACCTCCTTTTGTTAGTCCATTTGGTAAACAAATCCAAACTCACGTGCAAGTCCAGCGGAAAGTACGGACGAAAAATCCCAAAGGTTATATTACAGGTCGTAGAAACATGTCAAATGAAGTATAGAATCAATCTTTAGGATGTTTTTAACATAAATCTTCAATAATGTTCCAACCGGAGAATTCCTTTGTCTGTAGAAATGCAATGGAACAGAGCTCGCTCTCACGTGAACGAGCGTGTCCAGCTCGTGGCTCTCTGGCAGACCTCTGACTCATTCCCCTCTCATTCACCCCCACTTCACAGTAGAAGCATCAAACAAGGTTCTAAAGACTGTTGACATCGCGTGGAAGCCTTAGGAAGTGCAATATGACCAATATCCCACTGTATCTTCAATAGGGAATGAGTTGAAAAACTACAAACCTCAGATTTCCCACTTCCGGGTTGGATTCTTTCTCAGGTTTTTGCCTGCCATATGAGTACTGTTATACTCACATACATCATTCAAACCGTTTTAGAAAAATCAGAGTGTTTCCTATCCAAATATACTAATAATATGCATATCTTAGCTTCTGGGACTGAGTAGTAGGCAGATTACTCTGGGCACCCCTGGGCACCTTATTCATCCAAGCTACTCAATACTGCCCCCAGCCAGATTGTGTTGGGATGCAGGTAGCCTAGCGGTTAAGAGTGTTGGGCTAGTAACTGAAAGATCACTGGTTCGAATCCCTGAGCTGGCAAATTGGAAAAATCTGCAGTTCTACCCTTGAGCAAGGCAGTTAACCCCTAACAGCAACTGCTCCCCGGGTGCTGATGATGTCGATTAAGGCAGTCCCCCTCACGTTTCTGGTTCAGAGTGGTTGGGTTAAATGCGGAAGACACATTTTGGTTGATTGCATTCAGTTGTGCAACTGACTAAGTATCCCCCTTCCCCTCACATATGGTTCTCAGAATGTTATGTGCAAACTGGGTATTGTGTTAAGCCCAGCAGGCACCCAGCCAAGGCAGACACACAGCTGTGCCCACCAAGGAGGCAGAGGGGAGCTGAGGCTGAGGTATGCACACACAGGGTTGGGCTAAGCCCTGTACAGACTGGAGGAACTAAAACAAATTATACGGCTTGACTGATTTGATTGTTTGTTCAAGACAGTGAGAGCGCCAAGTGTATGCATTTGAGTGTGGTAATGAGTGTTTAGTAGTGTATATGTATGTAATAGTGATGCTACCTGTAAAGGGTATCCAGACACCCTTGTTGAGGGTCTTGAGCCACTCCTCTCCCTGACCACAGCTGTTGGAGAGGAAGAAGTATGAGCCAGGGCTGACCAGCACGTCTCTGTTCCCGCCTGTGATGGAGCGGGGGATGGATGGATGAAGAGAGGGTGAGAAAGAGTCACAGACAGATAACAAAGACGCGTGACTGCAGCCCTACTGAAAAAAATCTGCCAAAATGTCAAGCTGGTCCATGCTGGTCTGACCAGCATGGTCTATCTAGTTAGGCTGGCCAACCAGCTGGTAAAGCTGGTGATGCTGGTGACCAGCTCATGCTAGTATGTTGGTGACATGCTTATACTGGTAGGCTGCTGATCAGCTTATGCTAATCCAATCTGTTAGTTGGACCTAATGTACCTGTTACTGAAATAGTTGTTCCGATTTAAATAGTTTAGGTAGTTTAATGTATTCATCTTTCTAACCCTAGTAGGCATTCTGAGTACTGATTGTGGGTGAATAAAAGTTCCAATTGTTGGATATCTACACTCGGGCTGGATTCCAGTAGGAATTAAACATAACTTTTCAAGCCAGCATAATGTGGCTTGCAGGCCTGATGTGGCCATTGTATTAGAGAAAAACTAGGCCCTCAAAGTAAGTCCTTATGGTATATATTTCCTGTCTTAAATAATCAAGCACTTTGATGCTGGTTTTGCTGGTGACCAGTGTCCAAAACACAAAGAAGACTGGTCACCAGCAAAAACACGGCGAACCTACTATATATAATAATTCAGTATAGTTGTATAGCTATAAAACTATAATATGCTTCATAATAAAACATATATAAAAACATCAGCCTATGCTGGTCTATACATTTTTTTTGTTCAGCAGGGAGGCCACTGATGAGCTCTACCTGATTCTTGTCGTAGACAAGGAGCCACAAACAGCAGAGAGGCTTTGTTTATTGACAAGACCACAATTACCCTATGGATGGACAAATGGATCTGTCATTACAGATGACATGTTGTTGTGCTATTGCCGCAGTAAATAGCCCAAACCATGTCCACTCTCAGTCTAATTGGGATTGATTGGGCGTTTAGTCTTCTCTGATTTCCTTGTATCAGATCAAATAATCAAATCAAATATTATTTGTCACATATGCTGAATACAACAGCTGTAGACCTTGCAGTGAAATGCTTACTTACATTACCTTAACCAACAATGCAGTTTAAAAAAAAATACCTGCAAAAAAGTTAGTCGAGGTAATTGAGGTAATATATACATGTGGGTAGAGTTATTAAGGTGACTTTTGCATAGATAATAACAGAGTAGCAGCAGCGTAAAAGAGGGGTGGTGTCAATGCAAATAGTCTGGGTAGCCATTTGATTAGCTGTTCAGTAGTATTATGGCTTGGGGTTAGAAGCTGTTTAGAAGCCTCTTGGACCTAGACTTGGCGCTCAGGTACTGCTTGCCATGTGGTAGCAGAGAGAACAGTCTATGACTAGGGTGGCTGGAGTCTTTGACCATTTTTAGGGCCTTCCTCTGACACTGCCTGGTATTGAGGTCCTGGATGGCAGGAAGCTTGGCCCCAGTGATGTACCGGGCCGTTCGCACTACCCTTGGTAGTGCCTTGCGGTCGGAGGCCCGAGCCGTTGCCATACCAGGCAGTAATGCAACCAGTCAGGATGCTCTCGATGGTGCAGCTGTAGATCCTTTTGAGGACCTGAGGACCCATGCCAAATCTTTTCAGACTCCTGAGGGGGAATAAGTTTTGTCGTGCCCTCTTCATAACTGTCTTGGTGTGCATGGACCATGTAAGTTTGTTGGTGATGTGGAAACCAAGAAACTTGAAACTCTCAACCTGCTCCACTACAGCCCCGTTAATGAGAATCTCCTTAGTCTTGATCACGTTGAGGGAGAGGTTGTTGTCCTGGCACCACATGGCCAGGTCTCTGACCTCCTCCCTACATGCTGTGTCGTTGTTGTTGGTGATTCGCCTACCACTGTTGTGTCATCGGCAAACTTAATGATGGTGTTGGAGTTGTGCCTGGCCGTGCAGTCATGAGTGAACAGGGAGTACAGGAGGGGACTAAGCACGCACCCCTGAGGGGCCCCCGTGTTGAGGATCAGCGGGGCGGATGTGTTGTTACCTACCCTTACCACCTGGGTGCGGCTTGTCAGGAAGTCCAGGATCCAGTTGCAGAGGGAGGTGTTTAGTCCCAGGGTCCTTAGCTCAGTAATGAGCTTTGAGGGCACTATGTTGTTGATCGCTGAGCTGTAGTCAATGAATAGCATTCTCACATAGGTGTTCCTTTTGTCCAGGTGTGAAAGGGCAGTGTGGAGTGCAATAGAGATTGCATCATCTGTGAATCTGTTGGGGCAGTTTGCAAATTGGAGTGGGTCTAGGGTTTCTGGGATAATGGTGTTGATGTGAGCCATGACTAGCCTTTCAAAGCATTTCATGGCTACAGACGTGAGTGCTACAGGACAGTAGTCATTTAGGCAGGTTACCTTAGTGTTCTTGGGCACAGGGACTATGGTGGTCGGCTTGAAACATGTTGGTATTACAGATTCAGACAGGGAGAGGTTAAAAATGTCAGTGAAGACACTTGCCAGTTGGTCAGTGCATACTCGGAGTAGACGTCCTGGTAATCCTTCTGGCTCTGCAGCCTTGTTGACCTGTTTAAAGGTCTTACTCGCATCGGCTGCGGAGAGCGTGATCACACAGTCATCCAAAACAGCTGATGCTCTCATTCATGCATGTTTCAGTGTTACTTGCCTCGAAGTTAGCATAGAAGTAATTTAGCTTGTCTGGTAGGCTCGTGTCACTGGGCAGTTCTCAGATGTGCTTCCCTTTGTAGGTCTGTAATAATTTGCAAGCCCTGCCACATCCGACGAGCGTCGGAGCCGGTGTAGTACAATTCAATCTTAGTCCTGTATTGACCCTTTGACTGTTTGATGGTTCGTCGGAGTGCAAAGCGGGATTTCCGATAAGCTTCCGGGTTAGAGTCCCGCTCCTTGAAAGTGGCAGATCTACCTTTTAGCTCAGTGCGGATGCTGCCGGTAATCCATGTCTTACATTTAAGTCATTTAGCAGACGCTCTTATCCAGAGCGACTTACAAATTGGAAAGTTCATACATATTCATCCTGGTCCCCCCGTGGGGAATGAACCCACAACCCTGGCGTTGCAAGCGCCATGCTCTACCAACTGAGCCACACGGGACCACGGGTCTTCTGGTTGGTGTATGTACGTACAGTCACTGTGGGGACGACGTCATCAATGGACTTATTGATGAAGCTAGTGACTGATGTGGTGTACTCCTCAATGCCATCGGTAGAATCCCAGAACATATTCCAGTCTGTGCTAGCAAAACAGTCCTGTAGCTTAGCATCTGCTTCATCTGACCACTTATTTATTGACCGAGTCACTTGTTTATCCTGCTTTAGAATTTTGGTCAGATTTGCCAAATCGAGGGCAAGGGAGAGCTTTGTACGCGTCTCTGTGTGTGGAGTAAAGGTGGTCTAGAGTTTTTTTCACCTCTGGTTGCACATTTAACATGCTGGTAGAAATATGGTAAAACGGATTTACGTTTCTCTGCATTATAGTCCCCTGCTACTAGGTGCGCCGCCTCTGGATGAGCATTTTCCTGTTTGCTTATGGTGGTATACAGCTCATTGAGTGCGGTCTTAGTGGTGGTATGTAGACAGCTACAAAAAATTACATATGAAAACGCTCTAGGTAGATAGTGTGGTCTACAGCTTTTCATTAGATACTCTACCTGAGGTAGAGGTAGATATTCTGCACCAGCTGTTGTTTACAAATATACATAGACCGCCACCCCTTGTCTTACCAGAGGCTGCTGTTCTATCCTGCCGATAGAGTGTATAACCCGCCAGCTGTATATTATTAATGTCGTTGTTCAGCCACGACTCGTTGAAACATAAGATTACAGTTTTTAATGTCCCGTTGGTAGGATATATGTGCTTTTAGTTCGTCCAATTTATTATCCAGCGATTGTACGTTGGCCAATAATCCCTCTCGTCCCAATCATTAAAGAGAAATTCTTCATCCAGTTCAAGGTGAGTAATCGCTGTTCTGATTTCCAGAATCTCTTTTCAGTCATAAGAGATGGTGGCAGCAAAATTATGTACAAAATTAGCGAAAAAAATGCGAAGAAACTAACAAAATAGCATAGTTGGTTAAGAGACCATGAAACGGCACTCATCCTCTCCGGCGTCATCTTAATATTATTTAGGTATGCCACAGCCCCACCCCACCTCATCTTCATTTGGAATGTCTGCATGACTTTGGTTTGGAACCCCTGAAGTAAACAAAATTAAAATAACTGCTTTTATTTTCATCAATTTATTTTCTCTAGTAATCTATATAGAAACAATGAGGCTGCCCAATTCTGATTATTCTGTCAAGTTTGGTGGAGAAGGAAATAATGGAGCTGTTTTTCATGGTTTGGGCTAGGCCCCTTAGTTCCAGTGAAGGGACACCTTTACCCTACACCATACAATGATATTGTAGGCAATTCTGTGCTTCCAACTTTGTGGCAACAGTTAGGGAAGGCCCTTTCCTGATTCAGCAATCAATGCCCCCGTGCACAATGCGAAGTCCATACAAAAATGGTTTGTCAAGATCGGTGTGGAAGAACTTGAATGGCCTACGCAGAACCCTGATGTCAACTCCATTGAACACCTTTGGGATGAATTGGAACGCCGACTGCAAGCCAGGCCTAATCACCCAACATCACTCATGCTCTTGTGGCTGAATGGAAGCAAGTCCCTGCTTCAATGTTCCAACATCGAGTGGAAAGCCTTCCCAGAAGAGTGAAGGCTGTTATAGCAGCAAAGGGGGGACCAACTCCATATTAATGCCCATGACTTTGGAATGAAATGTTCAACGACCAGCAGTCCACATACTTTTGGTCATGTATTGTAGATAAATTCTCCAGTAGGATGTGCTTCCCAGCCTATTATATTTTTTTCTCATTTTTATTATTATCTAAGCAAGTCAGTTAAGAACACATTCTTATTGTACAATGTCAGCCTACCCAGGGCAAATCCTCCCCTAACCTGGACAATGCTTGGCCAATTGTGCACCACACTATGCGACTCCCGATCACGACCGGTTGTGATAGAGCCCGGGATCAAACCAGGGTCTGTAGTGACGCCTCGAGCACTGAGATGCAGTGCCTTAGACCACTGCGCCACTCGGGAGCCTTAAAATATCACAGTGGATATAACGTTGAAGATCTGACGTTGTTTTAAAGATACAAAAGTTTGTCAATGTTGAAATTTGGTTTCCATGATGACATAATCAGGTGGTTGAAATTTCACCCTTAAAACAACAGTTTACATTAATTACTTTTTCCAAATCCAATGTTTTTCCCATGTAGATTTCACGTCACATTGAGCTGACAAATTACGTTGACAAATGGTTTGTGGCCAGTTTGTGTCCAGTGGGTAGTTTACTTTTACATACTGTACATAAATGTAGAGAAAGTATTCATACCCCTTGGCCACATTTTGAATTTAAAATGGATTAAATTGCGATTTTTGTGTCACTAGTCAACACACAATTAAAAAAATTATGTTTTTAGACAATTTTGTAAATTAATTAAAAATGGAAAGCTGAAATGTATTGATTCAATAAGTATTCACCCCCTTCGTTATGCCAAGCAGAAATAAGTTCCGGATTAAAATTGTGCTTAACAAGTCAGCATGGACATGATTTTTGAATGAATGACTACCTAGATCTTTGTAACCCTCACATACATTTATCTGTCCCTCAGTCACACAGTGAATTTCAGACACAGATTCAACCACAAAGGCCAGGGATTTTTTCCAATGCCTTGCGAATGAAGAACACCTACTGGTAGATGTGTAGAAAAAAACCACACAGAATATTCCTTTGAGCATGGTGAAGTTATTAATTACACTTTTGATGGTGTATCAATACACCCAGTCACTACAAAGACACAGGCGTCCTTCCTAACTCAGTTGGCGGAGAGGAAGGAAACCACTCAGGGATTTCACCATGACTTTAAAACAGTTACAGAGTTTAATGGCTGTAATAGGAGAAAACTGAGGAAGGACCAACAATATTGTAGTTACACCAAAATATTAACCTAAATGATAGAAAAAAAGAAGGAAGACTGTACATAATAAAAAATATTCTAAAACATGCTCAATAAGACACTAAAGTAAAACTGCTAAAAATGTCCTGAATAGAAAGCGTTATGCTTGGGGCAAATCCAACACATCACTGATTACCACTCTTCATATTTTCAAGCATGGTGGTGGCTGCATCATGTTATAGGTATCCTTGTCATCGGCAAAGACTAGGGAGTTTTTGGGGATAAAAAAAAAAGTAATAGAGCTAAGCACTGGAAAAAACATAGAGGAAAACCTGGTTCAGTCTGCTTTCCAATAGACACTGGGAGACAAATTCTCCTTTCAGCAGGACAATAACCTAAAACACAAGCACATTGAATGTTACTGAGCGGCCTAGTTACAATTACAGTAATTCTGATAGTACAGGTCAGGTATTTTCATCTCTCCATTGCTCATACAGTGCATGAGCTGGTATATGTAGTGTCTGTCCTCTCTGCCCGTTTCCACGGGCTCACAGACTGAGATCCTCTCATAGTCGTACCGTCATACCACAGCACCAGTCAAACATGACAAATCCCTAAATGCCAATACAGATTAATACTGTTTTTCATTCCATGCATTTCACAATCCCTCCCCCTCTCTTTGAAATCTTGTTCATCTTTGAAGAGTGTGGGCACTGGGAAAAACAGTGTAGGATCCTTATGTACACAAAGGAAGGGGGCTTTCTTGGAAATAGCAATTGGGAATGCTGTTGTAATGTTCAATGATCTCAGTCTCAGAAGAATGGTTTTCCTCTACATGTGATTTATGCTTGCCGTCTGCGAGTTGTTGGGATTAATTCCAGACAATTAAACATGCCATTTTTCTGTAATAGTGCAGAACATGTGATTCTAGCTCCTCCCGGTCATTGTGTCCTCTCTGCTAGAGTGTTAGCTGGAAAACAGCCCGGATAGAATCAGATGGCCATTCCTTATCTTTAATAACCACTTCTCAGGTTCAACAAGGGAAGAGCAGCTCATTGATTTTCATAATTTATGTGGAAGGACCACCAGAGGGCAGGCTGGGCTCACGGATGGTAGCCCAACAAGGCATGGGAGACAAGTGAACCAGAGGCAATTAAGCACAGCTGACACTACTAATAAGATATTCTCCTTCCCCTATAAGAGAGAGTATGGAACCAGCAAGAAAGGGGAACTATCTCTGGAAGATGGCCACCGAGACAGAGGAACTATCTCTGGAAGATGGCCACCGAGACAGAGGAGCTATCTAGGAAGAACCATTAAGACGGTGACAATGTCGTGACTTTTTGTGGTAGTTTAAAGACAATCGTATTGTGTTCCTGTTTTGCTCTGGAGAAGAAGATATATGTTTTTTCCTTTGGAGAGTTTCATTGATTCTGTTGGAGTGTTTGTGTTGACCAAATGTCCTCAATATAGAACTTTGTTCAATCAAGAAAACCTACTCCTGACTCGTTTGTTCCACCTTCCCGCTTTAGAGTGACGCCCAATTACTTGGTCCGCTCACATTGGTGGAGAATGTGGGCATTAGGTGGACGAGTGACACAAGGATAAGTGAGTAATTCAAGATTCTTCCAGTAGACCAGGAGGAACCATTCAAGTACGATGGATAACGCCCTACTACAACAATTGATCACGGCACAGCATACAACCATAGAACTCCTGCAACAACAGCTGAGCCGGCGAGAAGAACCTAGAGTTAAGCCAAGAGCGGCTGCTCACGCCATCTTACCTCGTCTCTCCAAGGAGGATGATATTGAGGCATTCCTCATGACCTTCGAAAGGACGGCCACCTTGGAAGAGTGGCCGCCCACAGAATGGGCGAGCGCATTAGCCCCTCTTTTGACCGGGGTGGCTCAGGAAGCCTATTTTGACCTGGATGCCCGCGAAGCTGCAGACTATGGGCGACTAAAAACCGAGATCCTATCCCGGTACCAGCTGACTGCCAGAGATAGGGCCGTAAAGTTCCATCAATGGACCTACACAGCTGACAAACCCGTCCGTTCCCAGATTTTTGCATTAATACGACTGACGAAACAGTGGCTAGAACCTGAAAAGGGAGTAGGACAGGTGATAGAGACTCTTGTAGTGGACAAGATATTGAGGGAATTACCCAGTGACTTAAAAAGGGTTGTGGGGCAAGCCAACCCGTTGTCAGCCGACGACATAGCACAGGCGGTGGAAACATATCGGTCTACAGGGGAGTTGTTAAAAAGTGACAAGGAGGAACGGAAGGATTCTTCCAATCCCGTACCACGACTCACCCCGGCGCGTCCGCCACCGAAACGTCCAAACCCCCTCCGGAGGTGGGAGAAGTCATCCCCCACACAGCAGGGTCGGTGTTATAAATGTCAGTCTCCCAACCATTATGCCCCACAATGTCCTAGCAAGGACGAGCCCATGGTCACAGAGTCATCACTGCCCACCCCCACACATCTCGGTTTGAGGGGGCAGGATCAACACTGTTGGTTAGCAGAAATAGCTCCAGCCCCAGAGATTCCAGTTCGAGTCGAAGGACAAGATGTGGTAGCCATTCTCGACTCGGGAAGTATGGTTACGTTAGTAGAGGAGCGGCTGGTGACCTCCGCAACACTGCTACCAGACAAAGTAGCCGTATCCTGTATCCATGGAGACACCCACTATTACCCCACTGTGAATCTGCCGATTCTCACTCCAAAAGGAAGGTGTACAGTCAGGGCAGGGAAAGTGCCCCAGCTGAAGGTACCATTATTGATCGGGAGAGACTGTCCCCTATATAAGGAGCTTCGGCAGATGACGTTATGCGTGGAAAGAAGGGGGACAGGAAAGAAGAGAAAATCCAAGCCCGAGGTAGTAGTCCTACAAGGAGACGTAGCTACGTCCTCGTCCTCTGCAGCAGAGGAAGAAATAGCAACCCAACGTTTACGACAGATATTCCAGGAAACCACCGATGAAGACACCTGTGAAGGGTTATACACTACACAGGAAGGAAGGAGCAACCAGACGCTAAGGGATATATTTGAAGCTCCATCCGAGGAGGGAACCTGGAAGGGGTTCTCATCGGTCACCCCTGAGGGGGATGGGGAACATCCTCCACATCCCTCTACCGAGGTTGATCTGCCCCAGGAATTAAAGGGACAGTTCGGCACCTCACAGCATAGAGACCCAGACCTAAGGGAGGCCATGAGGAAGGTGAAGGTGATCGACGGGAGAAACGTCGACGGATCAGGTGAGCCCCCTCTTCCTTACTATGCAATCAGGCGCGGTCTCTTATACTGGGTCGTACGACGAAGGGGGGAAAACCAGGAATTACTAATGGTGCCTAGACCATACAGGGATACAGTTCTACAGTTAGCCCATTCCCACGTCCTAGGAGGACACCTGGCACGAGACAAGACTATTGACAGAATCATGCAGAGATTCTATTGGCCCCGGGTCACCCGGGATGTGGCCAGGTATTGTAGGACGTGTGATCAATGTCAACGTACAGCTCCACGGCCACACCTGCGTAACCCTTTGATTCCTCTCCCCATCATAGAGACTCCCTTTGAACGCATAGCTATGGACCTCGTAGGACCCCTCCCAAAATCCGCCAGAGGACACGAGTACATCCTAGTGGTCATAGATTACGCTACCAAGTTCCCGGAGGCCATACCCCTGCGTAACATGTCGTCAAAGGGAATTGCCAAGGAATTATTCATGATGTTCTCTCGGGTGGGCCTCCCCAAGACGATCTTAACTGATCAGGGAACCCCATTCATGTCGCGGTTGATGAAGGACTTGTGTCGGTTGTATCAGGTTCAACAGATACGTACAAGCATATTCCACCCTCAAACAGACGGGTTGTGTGAACGCTTGAACAAAACGATTAAAAGCATGTTGAGAAGAGTGGTGTCCCGAGACGGGAAAAACTGGGACATGCTTCTTCCACACTTAATGTTTGCCCTGCGAGAAGTACCCCAAGCATCCACTGGATTCTCTCCGTTTGAATTGCTCTATGGCAGACCCTGTCGAGGGATCCTCGACTTAGCCAAGGAGACCTGGGAGACCCAACCATGCCCCTTTCGATCCACAATAGAACATATTACCCTGATGAGAGACCACCTGTCAGCAGTGTGGCCCATAGTCAAGGAGCATATGGAGAAGGCACAAAGGACCCAAGGCCGGGCCTATGATAAGTCCGTGACCCCCCGTGAGTTCACCGTGGGAGAGAAAGTGATGGTGCTCGTGCCCACTGCCGAACATCGCTTGCTGGCACAGTGGAGGGGACCCTACGAGGTAATGAAAAGGGTCTCACCGGTCAATTACCTCATCAAGCAACCTGATAGAAGGAAGAAGGTCCAACTCTATCACATAAACCTGTTAAAGCCGTACCATGGAAGAGAGGAGGAGGTGGCTTTGATGGCCCTGGAGGGAAAAAGAAAAGAGGAGGCTCTACCACCGGTGCGCCGTGGTCAAACTCTCCTGCCGGAGCAGTCAAGACAGCTAGACAAGCTGATTATGAACTTCGGTCGAATATTCTCTCCATTCCCAGGACATACAGATGTCCTGTTCCACCATATCCACACTGAACCCGGCAAGAAGGTGCATATCCGCCCTTACAGGATTCCTGAGGCTCGCCGAGTCATCGCTAAGAACGAGGTAAGGGAGATGTTGAGGATGGGTGTGATCGAGCCATCGACGAGTGAGTGGTCCAGTCCCATAGTCCTGGTCCCCAAATCCGATGGTAGTATGAGACTCTGCAACGATTTTAGGGCCGTGAATGCCATCTCTACATTCGATGCGTATCCCATGCCCCGCGTGGATGAACTCTTGGAGCGCTTAGGAAAGGCCAAGTTCATCACCACCCTGGATTTGACGAAGGGATATTGGCAAGTGCCGGTGGCTCCGGAGGATCGCCCAAAGACTGCCTTCGCCACACCAGAGGGGCTTTTCCAGTATGTGAGGATGCCCTTCGGACTGCATGGTGCCGCTGCAACTTTCCAACGCCTCATGGATGCCATTCTACGGCCCCATCAAGAGTATGCAGCGGCGTACATAGACGATGTGGTTATCCACAGCGAGGACTGGGATAGTCACCTCCTGCGATTACGGGCGGTGCTCGTGAGTTTGGAAGCCACAGGGTTGACGGCCAATCCAAATAAATGCTGCCTGGGTCTGTCCGAAGCGGAATACCTGGGGTACACCGTGGGGAATGGGGAAATACGCCCACAGGCAGAGAAGACCAGGGCAATTCGGGACTGGCCGCGACCCCGCACCAAGCGGGACGTTCGGGCCTTCTTAGGGATAACGGGATATTATCGCCGTTTTATCCCGGGATATGCAACCATTGCCAATCCCCTCACAAACCTCATCAAGAAAAACTTGCCAAACCAGGTAGAGTGGAAAGACGAGACGGAAGAGGCCTTTCAATCGCTAAAAGATGGCCTGTGTTCTGATCCCGTCCTACAGGCTCCGGACTTCTCACAAGAGTTCATTGTGCAGGTCGACGCCTCGGATACAGGGCTCGGGGCCGTACTAGCTCAGGGTAAAGGCGAAGCAGAGAAGCCGATTCTCTTCATAAGTAGGAAGCTCAGCGATCGGGAACAGAGGTATGCTACCGTAGAGAAAGAGGCCTTAGCCATTAAGTGGGCCCTCGATTATCTCCGGTACTACCTACTGGGTCGGAGGTTTGCTTTAGTTACGGACCATGCGCCCCTCACGTGGATGGCTGGTAAGAGAAACAATAACAACAGAATAGCCAGATGGTTTTTGTCTTTACAACCGTTCTCTTTCCATGTCATCCACAGGGCCGGATCGAGGAACGGGAATGCAGACGCGCTGTCCCGACGCGACCAAGACGGTGCGTCTGGCGCCCGACCCTCCGGTTCGGTCCTGAGGGGGAAGGTATGTGGAAGGACCACCAGAGGGCAGGCTGGGCTCACGGATGGTAGCCCAACAAGGCATGGGAGACAAGTGAACCAGAGGCAATTAAGCACAGCTGACACTACTAATGAGATATTCTCCTTCCCCTATAAGAGAGAGTATGGAACCAGCAAGAAAGGGGAACTATCTCTGGAAGATGGCCACCGAGACAGAGGAACTATCTCTGGAAGATGGCCACCGAGACAGAGGAGCTATCTAGGAAGAACCATTAAGACGGTGACAATGTCGTGACTTTTTGTGGTAGTTTAAAGACAATCGTATTGTGTTCCTGTTTTGCTCTGGAGAAGAAGATATATGTTTTTTCCTTTGGAGAGTTTCATTGATTCTGTTGGAGTGTTTGTGTTGACCAAATGTCCTCAATATAGAACTTTGTTCAATCAAGAAAACCTACTCCTGACTCGTTTGTTCCACCTTCCCGCTTTAGAGTGACGCCCAATTACTTGGTCCGCTCACATTTAATTAAAACTCTTGCTGCCTTTTTTCATATCTTTTTCCCAGAGATATTAATCAAGTTATGGGGTTCTGGAGGCAATAAAAATGGTGCTCTCAATTCTGCACACATTCTCTGGGAAAGAGTGTGGACGGTGATTCATTTCAGGCGAGACACTTTTCTTAACAAGGACAGCAATGTAAATAAGCCCATCTAAGTGGCTTATTGATACCTACACCTCTACTGTAAAAGCCTGGTCCAAGCAGGCACTGTGGTGGCTCTGACTACAAGGCATTCCTCACCTAAGCTGTGATAACCGACCTGAGCAGACCCTACATGTGATGTGGGTGTACAGCATGTGATCTTTATCAGAGACTCTTAATTATTTATATTGATTCGGGAAAGTTTGCTCATTCCAAGATTATTTAGTGTGACGCGACAGCATCATGGGGTAAAACAAGCCTTTCCTATCAAAAAATTGTCTCCACATTCCTCTACATTTTACATTTAGTCATTTAGCAGACACTCTTATCCAGAGGGACTTAAAATGAGTAGAATGATACTCAATATTTCAGTCCTTTGTCAGATGACTGTCTCATCCCTACCTCATCCCTGGTGCCTCATCCACTCTACTCTCTCAACTCATTATTTTGAGTGCCCTCCTCCCCTCCCTGTCCCACATCCATCATGTTCTGTAAATTAGGGGCCTGTTTAAAACAGCTTTAATGTACTCTTCCTCTCCTGCCCCCCTTCCCCTCTCACCCCTGAACCCCATTGTACACGCACGGATGCCTCTCAAGGGCACCAAGAGACACTACATCACTTGCTGGTCCCCATGGGAGACCCATGTTATCTGCATATGAGTGTTCGATAGGGGGGAAGTACATCATGACTGGATGACCCAATTCTCCCTAGGGGATGTAATTAACCCTTGCTGTGTTGCCCTCCTCTTACCCCCAGCATTCCATAGTGACATGATCAAATTAGAACTGATCAAGCGTGGTCTGTACACACTGAAACGTCTGCCGTACACATGAACTGAACTGTAATGACATTTGGCCACATAAGGATATCAGTGCAAGTATTTCATTTTCAACAAGTAGAAACATTAGTAGAAAGATTCTTCATAACTCCCACTTTTGCCTTGAGTTTATCTTTATTGATGCATAGTATAAAAAAGCAATAAGAATGGTAAAAGTACTGAAGTATGTAAAATGGTTGTAGTGTAAAGTCACTTTTTTTTCTCTCACTATGGTCGCAGTAAAGCATGCTTACTTTCTGCTTAATACGAGGAAATGATCCAAGTAGACCTGCCGAAGCCAGTTTAAAATGACCCAGACCTGTCTCGTGATAATGGCTGATGGATAGAAGGATGGGAGGAGTGTGTGAGGCAAGGGTTGACATCTCACTCACCTTTCTGAGTGGCGCTGTTGTACTTCCAAGACTTGAAGCAGGTGAGTCCCATACTGCAGGTGTCTGTCCAGCTCTAGTACTCGCCTAGCCTAGCCAACGGCCCAGTTCTCTAAGCACATGTAGTTGACCCATAATAATCCAATTGATTTTGCATATAAAACACCTTTACCTTCCACTGATAGCACTCCCTACCGACCCAACATCCCGAAGGCTTCCTAGGACTGCCATGTCATTGATCCCCGCCCATTACTCCTCCTCTCTTTCTATCTCTCTTTTTCTCCCTCTTTCTCACTCTCTTCCTCCTGATTTTTACATTCTGATCTCTTGCTACATCCCTCCTCATCCACCTCCTCAATAACCATACAGCCCCATCCCCTTAGCCGTGCTGTGTTTGGTTGGGGGAGACGTACAGTGGAGGGTGGGCTGGGGCGGAGGCCCTCTGCGGCAGACCAACCCACAACGGCTGCACACGCAGAGGCAAAGTATGGCCTCAGCATCTCTCTACCAGCTGTAATTACTTCACTACCGTGCCACGTCGCAGGCAGAGGCAATTTCCCTAATGCACAGCCCACCCCACTACACCCCACCCACCCCAGCTTTCGCATTTTGTTTAATGGCCATCAATGTGCACCGCCCTCACCCACACACAATGACTCAAGGGTTATAAAGACGCGAGCGGGTGCCCGGCACGTTAAACTTTTGAACCGTCGTCCAATACACTAAGAGGAGCCTCTCTCTCCTTGCTCTTCCATCCTCTCACTCTCTCCCCCCCTCTCTAGCCTCCATCCCTCTAGCTCTCTCCCATAGCATCTTGGATTTATGATCCTGGCCTGGCAGATGCTCAGGGATATATTGATCCTGACCAGAGAGACCCACTTCATTTGGCGTGAGGAGGGCTCCTCCCCAGTAGACTTTACTGATGCCATCAAATCGGTGTGGCTTGGCTGGAGTTATGTGGCCAGGTGCTAGTCTATGAATGTCACAGTGAAAGGGGTACCATGAGACCATTACACATACAACATCTACCTAGCTACTCCTTTAAAGTTGTTGTCCATCGTGTTACTCCTATCATGGGAGATAGAAGATGGGGAGATCACGAGTGAGATAAAAAGACAATGCTATTATTTTTTTGATGTTTGCTTCTCTTGTTAGGATTAAAACTCGGAAAGTGAAACTAGTTAAAGTCTTAACTGTCCTCCTGGCATATAGACTCCTGGTATCGGCGATGGGGTTTTGGCCAGCCCAGTCCCTATAGTCTACCCATGTGACAAAAGGGGATTCAGTTCCCTACTCTGACCACATCAGGGAGGGACTCCAATTACCACTGAGAGCTTTCAATTCCCTATGTGTCAAAACAAGGGACTCACACTCTTCATGCGAGGGGGGTGCTCTTCGGAAAATGAAAACAGCCACTCCTCCCATCCCACCCGACCCCACTCCTCATTTTCACCCCTTATTCTACTATTTAGTTCAATTGAATTGTTGGTTTAAGAAGATCTGCTAATGGTTTCCATTGTCATTAGTACACATGTCTTCAGCTCTTTTCCCCTCCACTTTCTTTGTGGTCAAGAGTTAAGTCTGTCAGTCTCACCAGGTGAGGAAGTGTAAGTGTTCAGATTGACCTTGCATTGAAATGCATTGAACTAATGGTTCACCTATAACTCCGACATTCCAGTTGTTTGTGTCATACTCAGGGTATTTCAAATGAAACCAAATACAATTTGCATGACTGGGTTTTACTGATCCAGTCTTTCACAAACAGTATCCATGGTCGTCTGTGTTGAAATATACCTGAAAAGCCAAATGCCTGTTTTTGTTTGTGGCTGTGGCACACAAACTGGCATGTGCTTTATGTGGATTCATCAAGTCGTTCAGTGGGTAGAGTGGATAAAATGTTCCAAGCAGTGTTTGTGTTGCGGCACATATTGTCCTTTGACTAATGAAATGTTTCTGCCCCCTACTGATGCAAACATGAAATAGCAGACAGACTTAAATGAGGTCAGTACGAACCAGGCCACTCCAACCTTGTTCCTGGAGAGCTACCGTCCTGCAGGTTTTCGCTCAATCTCTAATCTAGTGCACCTGATTCTAGTAATTAGCCGGTTGATAAACTGAATGAGGTTAGTTACAACTGGGGTTCAAGTAGAAAAACGATAGGAGGGCAGTGCTCCAGGAACAGGGTTGGAGAGCCTTGGACAGAAGCTGAAGAATACTTTTGTTGGTGGTCATTTCTCAGAGGTAAAATAAAACATCTTTCCTCCTCTCATTGAAAGTATTGTGACGTGAGATGATCACATCATTTGTATTTTGTCATAAATACCTGTCTTTATCTTTTGGGTCATTCTTGAATTACGGTGGCATTTTACGCCTCTTGCTTTGCAACCATGAAAAACCCTGTACAATGACATACACATTGTACATGTCTTTGTTTATAATGAGTTGTTGATCAATAAGTCCTTTTATACTGCAAAACTGTATCTTTATGCAATGTATAAAGTACTAAGGTCAAGCACATTGGCTTGTTCTAGAAGTGAATAGTGTTGCAGTGTTTTGGGGATTTCAGATCTTATGCAAGAAAGTAAACAAGCATTTCTTTTTTTATTTAACCTATATTTAACTTGGCAAGTCAGTTAAGAACACATTCTTATTTACAATGACGGCCTACCCCGGCCAAACCAAGACAACGCTGGGACAATTGTTCCACTTTTTTGGTTACTACATGAATCCATATGTGTTATTTCATAGTTTTGATGTCTTCACTATTATTCTACAATGTGGGGGAAAAAAGAAACCTTTGAATGAGTAGGTGTCCAAACTGTTGACTGGTACTGTATGTGTGTGTGTAGTGCATTCCGAAAGTATTCAGACCCCTTTCCTTTTTCCACATTTTGTTACTTTACAGCCTTATTCTAAAATGATTTAAATAAAACATTTTCCTTATCAATCTACACACAATACCACGTAATGACAAAGCGAAAACAGGTTTTTAGAAACGTTTGCAAGTGTATTAAAATTTTTAAAAACTTAAGTATTCAGACCCTTTAATATGAAACTCGCAATTGAGCATTCTGTTTCCATTGATTTATCCTTGAAATGTTTACAACTTGATTGGACATGATTTGGAAAGGCACACACCTGTCTATATAAGGTCCCACAGTTGACAGTGAAGGTCAGAGGAAAAACCAAACCATGAGGTTGACGGAATTGTCTGTAGAGCTCCGAGACAGGATTGTATCGAGGCACAGATCACAGTGGCCTCCATCATTCTTAAATGGAAGAAGTTTAGAACCACCAAGACTCTTCCTAGAGCTGGCAGCCCAGCCAAACTGAGCAATCGGGGTAGAGGGGCCTTGGTCAGGGAGGTGACCAAGAACCTGATGGTCACTTTGACAGAGCTCCAGAGTTCCTCTGTGGAGATGGGAGAACCTTCCAGCAGGACAACCATCTCTGCAGCACTCCACCAATCAGGCCTTTATGGTAGTGGCCAGACGGAAGCCTCTCCTCAGTAAAAGGTACATGACAGCCCGCTTGGAGTTTGCCTAAAGGACTCTGACCATGAGACACAAGATTCTCTGGTCTGATGAAACCAATATTGAACTGTTTGGCCTGGCAACATCCCTACAGTGACACATGGTAGTTGCAGCATTATGCTGTTGGGATGTTTTCAGCGGAAGGGACTGGAAGACTAGTCAGGATCGAGGGAATGAGGAACGGAGCAAAGTACAGAGAGATTCTTGATGGAAACCTGTACCAGAGCACTCAAGACCTCAGACTGGGGTGAAGGTTTACCTTCCAACAGGACAACAACCCTAAGTACACAGCCAAGACAGCACAGGCGTGGCTTCGGGACAAGTCTCTGACTGTCCTTGAAATTATTTTATACCAATAAAATTGCTTTGGGATATACATTTTGTTTCAGAAGTAATACAAAAATTCTCAAGAATATGTAACAATTATTGGCACCCCTACTGATTTTATAAATAAAATCAAACAAAATAAAATTCTACTATTTTAAGTTCCTCTCAGCTTAAATGCCCATGAACTGAAATTCCGAAACTGGAAGACAGTGCCTACCATTTGCCTCATGCAGCGCAAGACATCTCCTTCGCATAGAGTTTATCAGGCTGTTTATTGTGGCCTGTGGAATGTTGTCCTACTTCTCTTCAATGGCTGTGAAAAGTTGCTGGATATTGGCGAGAACTGGAACATGCTGTCGTACACGTTGATCCAGGGCATTCCAAACATGTTCAATGGGTGACATGTCTGAGTATGCAGGTCATGGAAGAACTGGGACATTTTCAGCTTCCAGGAATTGTGTACATATCCTTGCTACATGGGGCCACGCATGATCATAATGAAACATGAGGTGATGGTGGCAGATGAATGGCACGACAATGGGCCTCAGGATCTCGTCACGGTATCTCTGTGTATTCAAATAAAATGCAATTGTGTTTGTTGTCCGTAGCTTATGCCTGCCCAATCCATAACCTCACCGCCACCATGGGGAGATCTGTTCACAACGTTGACATCAGCAAACCTCTCTCCCACACGACGCCACACACGCTTTCTGCCATCTGCCCGGTACAGTTGAAACCACGATACTTCCGTGGAGCGCACACTTCTACAGTGTGCCAGTGGCCATCAAAGGTGAGCATTTGCCCACTGATGTCTGTTATGATGCAGAACTGCAGTCAGGTCAAGACCCTGGTGAAGACGACGAGCATGCAGATGAGCATCCGAGACTGTTTGCACAATCGAAGAATTTCTGCACAAACTGTCTCATCATATGTCTGGGTGGCTGGTCTCTTATCCCACAGCTGTAGAAACCGGATATGGAGATCCGGGTTGGCGTGGTTACACCTGGTTGTGAGGCCGGTTGGACGTACTGCCAAATTCTCTAAAATGAAGTTCGAGAAGATTTATGATATTGAAATTAACATTAAATTCTCTGACAGCAGCTCTAGTGGACATTCCTGCATTCAGCATGCCAAGTGAACGCTCCCTCAACACTTGAGACATCTGTGGCATTGGGTTGTGTGACACAACTGCACATTTTAGAGGGACCTTTTTTGGTCACCAGCACATGGTGCACCTGATTATGCTGTTTAATAAACTTGTTGATATGCCACGCCTATCAGGTGGATGGAATATCTTGGCAAAGGAGAAATGCTCACTAACAGGAATGTAAACATTTGTGCACAAAATTTGAGAGAAATAAGCTTATTGTGAATATGTAAAACATTTATTTCAGCGCTATGAAACATGGGACGGACACTTTACATGTTGCAATTCAGTTGGATATATGCAGTAACTTCGGAAAGTATTCGGACCCCTTGACTTTTTCCACACATTCTCAAGCTGGTTGGATGGGGTGCATTGCTGCACAGTTATTTTCAGGTCTCTCCAGAGATGTTCGATCGGGTTCAAGTCCGAACTCTGACTGGGCCACTCAAGGACATTGAGAGACTTGTCCGAAGCCACTCCTGCGTTGTCTTGGCTGTGTGCTTAGGATCGTTGTCCTGTTGGAAGGTGAACCTTTGCCCCAGTCTGAGGTCCTGAGCGCTCTGGAGCAGGTTTTCATTAATGATCTCTCTGTACTTTGCTCCGTTCATCTTTACCTCAAACCTGACAAGTCTCCCAGTCCCTGCCAATGAAAAACATCCCAACAGCATGATGCTGCCACCACCATGCTTCACCGTAGGGATGGTGCCAGGTTTCCTCCAGACGTGACACTTGGCATTCAGGCCAAAGAGTTCAATCTTGGTTTCATCAGACCAGAGAATCTTGTTTCTCATGGTCTGAGTCTTTAGGTGTCTTTTGCAAACTCCTAGCAGGCTGTCATGTGCCTTTTACTGAGGAGTGGCTTCCATCTAGTTACTCTACCATAAAGGCCTGATTGGTGGAGTGCTGCAGAGATGGTTGTCCTTCTGGAAGGTTCTCCCATCTCCACAGAGGAACTCTGTCACTCTGAAAGAGCTCTAATATGGTTCTTGGTCGCCTCCCTGACTATTCCAAGATGGCTTAGCAGTTCAGACGTCATTTCTGTTTCGTATTGTCGTGTCCTGTATATATACAGTGGGGAGAACAAGTATTTGATACACTGCCGATTTTGCAGGTTTTCCTACTTACAAAGCATGTAGAGGTCTGTCATTTTTATCATAGGTACACTTCAACTGTGAGAGACGGAATCTAAAACAAAAATCCAGAAAATCACATTGTATGATTTTTAAGTAATTAATTAGCATTTTATTGCATGACATAAGTATTTGATACATCAGAAAAGCAGAACTTAATATTTAGTACAGAAACCTTTGTTTGCAATTACAGAGATCATACGTTTCCTGTAGTTCTTGACCAGGTTTGCACACACTGCAGCAGGGATTTTGGCCCACTCCTCCATACAGACCTTCTCCAGATCCTTCAGGTTTCGGGGCTGTCGCTGGGCAATACGGACTTTCAGCTCCATCCAAAGATTTTCTATTGGGTTCAGGTCTGGAGACTGGCTAGGCCACTCCGGGACCTTGAGATGCTTCTTACGGAGCCACTCCTTAGTTGCCCTGGCTGTGTGTTGCGGGTCGTTGTCATGCTGGAAGACCCAGCCACGACCCATCTTCAATGCTCTTACTGAGGGAAGGAGGTTGTTGGCCAAGATCTCGCGATACATGGCCCCATCCATCCTCCCCTCAATACGGTGCAGTCGTCCTGTCCCCTTTGCAGAAAAGCATCCCCAAAGAATGATGTTTCCACCTCCATGCTTCACGATTGGGATGGTGTTCTTGGGGCTGTACTCATGCTTCTTCTTCCTCCAAACACGGCGAGTGGAGTTTAGACCAAAAAGCTCTATTTTTGTCTCATCAGACCACATGACCTTCACCCATTCCTCCTCTGGATCATACAGATGGTCATTGGCAAACTTCAGACGGGCCTGGACATGCGCTGGCTTGAGCAGGGGGACCTTGCGTGCGCTGCAGTATTTTAATCCATGACGGCGTAATGTGTTACTAATGGTTTTCTTTGAGACTGTGGTCCCAGCTCTCTTCAGGTCATTGACCAGGTCCTGCCGTGTAGTTCTGGGCTGATCCCTCACCTTCCTCATGATCATTGATGCCCCACGAGGTGAGATCTTGCATGGAGCCCCAGACCGAGGGTGATTGACCGTCATCTTGAACTTCTTCCATTTTCTAATAATTGCGCCAACAGTTGTTGCCTTCTCACCAAGCTGCTTGCCTATTGTCCTGTAGCCCATCCCAGCCTTGTGCAGGTCTACAATTTTATCCCTGATGTCCTTACACAGCTTTCTGGTCTTGGCCATTGTGGAGAGGTTGGAGTCTGTTTGATTGAGTGTGTGGACAGGTGTCTTTTATACAGGTAACGAGTTCAAACAGGTGCAGTTAATACAGGTAATGAGTGGAGAACAGGAGGGCTTCTTAAAGTAAAACTAACAGGTCTGTGAGAGCCGGAATTCTTACTGGTTGGTAGGTGATCAAATACTTATGTCATGCAATAAAATGCAAATTAATTACTTAAAAATCATACAATGTGATTTTCTGGATTTTTGTTTTAGATTCCGCCTCTCACAGTTGAAGTGTACCTATGATAAAAATTACAGACCTCTACATGCTTTGTAAGTAGGAAAACCTGCAAAATCGGCAGTGTATCAAATACTTGTTCTCCCCACTGTATATATTTACACCTTTCTTCGCATATCTTTTATATATTTTATTATCCAAGAACTCAACTACAAAAGCTTTCCTGCAAAAGCTTTCCTGCAACCCGCTTCACCAATTACAAAAAAGTATTATTTACCTCAAATCTGAAAATCCACCGTGGAAGCTAGCCAGGGGCTAATTCAGAAGCTAGCCAGAAAGCTAACCAGAAGCTATCCGATAGCTAGCCAGAAGCTAATCTGTAGCTGCCCAGAAATTAGCCGGTCTGCTGGCTAGCGTTGGTGTCTCAGCTGCCCACGTTTTGTGGTCATCAGCTATTCCTTTAGCTCGATAATCTACCGGCACTTTTGTGCAACGCGACTCGGACCGGAGCATTCCGGGACTTTTTTTTTTTTTCTCTCAGTTTCCCCGGATTTCAGCCGCAGGCTCTGGACATTTGCAGCTAGCTAGCTGCAAACCGTGTGACTATTGGCTTACGTCGATCCCGGAGCAAACTCAAATCATTCCGGAGCTAGCCAGCTGAGGAGTTCCATCAGCCATTCCTGGGCTACAGTCACCTATCCGGACCCGTTTTATTTTTTTTATTTTTTTTGCTGCAGATACGGAGCCCCGCCGGGCCTTCACGACTGACTGCCGACGTTATCTGCCCGAGGGAGTTATCCAACTGGCACCTCCGTCCCGACGTTACCTGAACGCTCATCTGGGGCCCGCTAACCGTTAGCTGTCTTACCGGCTGCTATCTGAATAAGTATATCGGACAATTATTATTATTATTTATTTTTTTAATTTTTTTTCTTGGGTCACTATATCTATTTTGCCAATTTGGATTGATTCCCTCTACCACACGGAACCCCACTAACCTACCGACGGAAACGCACGAGGTATCTACAAATAGACTTCCATACTATGCTATCTCGCTACCGATAGCCATCTACCCGGCCAGCTGTCTGGATCGCCGTGACCCCAACCAACCTCTACTCACTGGACCCTTATTGATCACTCGATTAAGCATGCCTCTCCTTAATGTAAATATGCCTTGTCCATTGCTGTTCTGGTTAGTGTTTATTGGCTTATTTCACTGTAGAGCCTCTAGCCCTGCTCACTATACCATATCCAACCTCACAGTTCCACCACCCACATATGCGATGACATCACCTGGTTTCAATGATGTTTCTAGAGACAATATCTCTCTCATCATCACTCAATACCTAGGTTTACCTCCACTGTATTCACATCCTACCATACCTTTGTCTGTACATTATTCCTTTAAGCTATTTTATCGCCCCCAGAAACTTCCTTTTACTCTCTGCTCTAGAAGTTCTAGACGACCAATTCTCATAGCTTTTAGCCGTACCCTTATCCTACTCCTCCTCTGTTCCTCTGGTGATGTAGAGGTGAATCCAGGCCCTGCAGTACCTAGCTCCACTCCTATTCCCCAGGCGCTCTCTTTTGATGACTTCTGTAATCGTAATAGCCTTGGCTTCATGCATGTTAACATTAGAAGCCTCCTCCCTAAGTTTGTTTTGTTCACTGCTTTAGCACACTCTGCCAACCCGGATGTTTTAGCCGTGTCTGAATCCTGGCTTAGAAAGACCACCAAAAATTCTGACATTTTCATCCCCAACTACAAGATTTTCAGACAAGATAGAACGGCCAAAGGGGGCGGTGTTGCAATCTATTGCAAAGATTGCCTGCAGAGTTCTGTTTTACTATCCAGGTCTGTTCCCAAACAATTTGAACTTCTACTTTTAAAAATCCACCTCTCTAAAAACAAGTCTCTCACCGTTGCCGCCTGCTATAGACCACCCTCTGCCCCCAGCTGTGCTCTGGACACTATATGTGAACTGATTGCCCCCCATCTATCTTCAGAGCTCGTGCTGCTAGGCGACCTAAATTTTAACATGCTTAACACCCCAGCCACCCTACAATCTAAGCTTGATGCCCTCAATCTCACACAAATTATCAATGAACCTACCAGGTACCACCCCAATTCCGTAAACACGGGTACCCTCATAGATATCATCCTAACAAACTTGCCCTCCAAATACACCTCTGCTGTTTTCAACCAAGATCTCAGCGATCACTGCCTCATTGCCTGCATCCGTAATGGGTCAGCGGTCAAACGACCTCCACTCATCACTGTCAAACGCTCCCTGAAACACTTCAGCGAGCAGGCCTTTCTAATCGACCTGGCCGAGGTATCCTGGAAGGATATTGATCTCATCCCGTCAGTAGAGGATGCCTGGACATTTTTTTTAAATGCCTTCCTCACCATCTTGAATAAGCATGCCCCATTCAAGAAATTTAGAACCAGGAACAGATATAGCCCTTGGTTCTCTCCTGACCTGACTGCCCTTAACCAACAGAAAAACATCCTATGGCGTTCTGCATTAGCATCGAACAGCCCCCGTGATATGCAACTTTTCAGGGAAGCTAGAAACCAGTATACACAGGCAGTTAGAAAAGCCAAGGCTAGCTTTTTCAAGCAGAAATTTGCTTCCTGCAACACAAATTCAAAAAAGTTCTGGGACACTGTAAAGTCCATGGAGAATAAGAACACCTCCTCCCAGCTTCCAACTGCTCTGAAGATAGGAAACACTGTCACCACCGACAAATCCACTATAATTGAGAATTTCAATAAGCATTTTTCTACGGCTGGCCATGCTTTCCACCTGGCTACCCCTACCCCGGACAACAGCACTGCCCTCCCCTCTGCTACTCGCCCAAGCCTTCTCCATTTCTCTTTCTCCCAAATACAGTCAGCTGATGTTCTAAAAGAGCTGCAAAATCTGGACCCTTACAAATCAGCCGGGCTAGATAATCTGGACCCTTTCTTTCTAAAACTATCTGCTGAAATTGTTGCCACCCCTATTACTAGCCTTTTCAACCTCTCTTTCGTGTCGTCTGAGATTCCCAAAGATTGGAAAGCAGCTGCGGTTATCCCCCTCTTCAAAGGGGGGGACACTCTTGACCCTAACAGCTACAGACCTATATCTATCCTACCCTGCCTTTCTAAGGTCTTCGAAAGCCAAGTCAACAAACAGATTACCGACCATTTCGAATCCCACCATACCTTCTCCGCTATGCAATCTGGTTTCAGAGCTGGTCATGGGTGCACCTCAGCCACGCTCAAGGTCATAAACGATATCTTAACCGCCATCGATAGGAAACAATACTGTGCAGCCGTATTCATTGACCTGGCCAAGGCTTTTGACTCTGTCAATCACCACATCCTCATCGGCAGACTCGACAGCCTTGGTTTCTCTAATGATTGCCTCGCCTGGTTCACCAACTACTTCTCTGATCGAGTTCAGTGTGTCAAATCGGAGGGTCTGTTGTCCGGGCCTCTGGCAGTCTCCATGGGGGTGCCACAGGGTTCAATTCTTGGACCGACTCTCTTCTCTGTATACATCAATGATGTCGCTCTTGCTGCTGGTGATTCTCTGATCCACCTCTACGCAGACGACACTATTCTGTATACTTCTGGCCCTTCTTTTGACACCGTGTTAACAACCCTCCAGGCGAGCTTCAATGCCATACAACTCTCCTTCCGTGGCCTCCAATTGCTCTTAAATACAAGTAAAACTAAATGCATGCTCTTCAACCGATCGCTGCCTGCACCTGCCCGCCTGTCCAACATCACTACTCTGGACGGCTCTGACTTAGAATATGTGGACAACTACAAATACCTAGGTGTCTGGTTAGACTGTAAACTCTCCTTCCAGACTCACATCAAACATCTCCAATCCAAAGTTAAATCTAGAATTGGCTTCCTATTCCGCAACAAAGCATCCTTCACTCATGCTGCCAAACATACCCTTGTAAAACTGACCATCCTACCAATCCTCGACTTCGGTGATGTCATTTACAAAATAGCCTCCAAAATCCTACTCAATAAATTGGATGCAGTCTATCACAGTGCCATCCGTTTTGTCACCAAAGCCCCATATACTACCCACCACTGCGACCTGTACACTCTCGTTGGCTGGCCCTCGCTTCATACTCGTCGCCAAACCCACTGGTTCCAGGTCATCTACAAGACCCTGCTAGGTAAAGTCCCCCCTTATCTCAGCTCGCTGGTCACCATAGCAACACCTACCTGTAGCACGCGCTCCAGCAGGTTTATCTCTCTGGTCACCCCCAAAACCAATTCTTCCTTTGGCCGCCTCTCCTTCCAGTTCTCTGCTGCCAATGACTGGAACGAACTACAAAAATCTCTGAAACTGGAAACACTTATCTCCCTCACTAGCTTTAAGCACCAGCTGTCAGAGCAGCTCATAGATTACTGCACCTGTACATAGCCCATCTATAATTTAGCCCAAACAACTACCTCTTTACCTACTGTATTTATTTATTTATTTTGCTCCTTTGCACCCCATTATTTCTGTCTCTACTTTGCGCTTTCTTCCACTGCAAACCAACCATTCCAGTGTTTTTAGTTTTTATTTTACTTGCTGTGTTGTATTTACTTCGCCACCATGGCCTTTTTATATTTTTATTTATTTATACATATATTTGTTTGCCTTCACCTCCCTTATCTCACCTCACTTGCTCACATTGTATATAGACTTATTTTTTTTCACTGTATCATTGACTATATGTTTGTTTTACTCCATGTGTAACTATATGTTGTTGTATGTGTCGAACTGCTTTGCTTTATCTTGGCCAGGTCGCAATTGTAAATGAGAACGTGTTCTCAATTTGCCTACCTGGTTAAATAAAGGTTAAATTAAATAAATAAATAAAAAAGACACTTCTCCCCAGATTGCTCAGTTTGGCCAGGCTGGCAGCTCTAGGAAGAGACTTGGTGGTTCCAAACTTCTTCCATTTAATAATGATGGAGGCCACTGTGTTCTTTGGGACCTTCAATGCTGCAGAAATATTTTGGTACACTTCCCCAGCTCTCATGGCTTGGTTTATGCTCTGTCATGTACTGTCAACCGTGGGACCTTATCTAGACAGTTGTGTGCCTTTCCAAATCATGTCCAATCAATTGAATTTATCACAGTTGGACTCCAATCAAGTTGTAGAAACATATCAAGGATGATCAATGGAAACAGGATGCACCTGAGTTCAATTTTGAGTCTCATAGCAAAGAGTCTGAATACAAGTTTGGACACCTACTCATTCCAGGGTTTTTATTTTTACTATTTTCTGCATTGTAAAATAATAGTGAATACATCAAAACTATGAAATAACACATGGAATCATGTAGTAACCAAAAAAGTGTTAAACAAATCAAAATAAATATATTATTCAAAGTAGCCACCCTTTGCCTTGATGACAGCTTTGCACATTCTTGGCATTCTCTCATCCAACTTCATGGGGTAGTCACTTGGAATGCATTTTAATTAACAGGTGTGCTTTGTTAATTTGTAGAATTTTTTTTTTTCTTTCCTTAATGCGTTTGAGCCAATCAGTTGTGTTGTGACAAGGTAGGGGTGGTATACAGAAGATAGCCCAATTTGGTAAAATACCAAGTCTTTATTATGGCAAGAACAGCTGAAATAAGCCAAGAGAAACGACAGTCCATCATTACTTTAAGACATGAAGTTCAGTCAATCTGGAAAATTTGAAGAACATTTAAAGTTCTTCAAGTGCAGTTGCAAAAACCATCAAGCGCTATGATGAAACTGTCTCTCATGAGGACCGCTGCAAGAAAGGAAGGCCCAGAGTTACCTCTGCTGCAGAGGATAAGTTCATTAGCGTTAACTGCAGATCAGATTGCAACCCAAATAAATGTTTCTCGGAGTTCAAGTAACAGACACATTTCAACATCAACTGTTCAGAGGAGACTACGTGAATCAGGCCTTCATAGTCGTGTTGTGCAAAGAATCCACTACTACATGACACCCAATAATAAAAAGAAACAAAGAAACATGAGCAATGAACATTAGACCGGGGGTATTCTGTTCTTTGGTCTGATGAGTCCAATTTCAGGTTTTGGGTTCCAACCGCTGTGTCTTTGTGAGACGCAGAGTAGGTGAACGGAGAATCTCTGCATGTGTTGTTCCCACCGTGACGCATGGAGGAAGAGGTGTAGGGGTGCTTTGCTGGTGACACTGTCTGTGATTTATTTAGAATTCAATGCGCACTTAACTAGCATGGCTACCACAGCATTCTGCAGTGATACGCCATCCCATCTGGTTTGCGCTTATTGGGACTATAATTTGTATTTATTTTATACAGTATTTTTTTCTCGTCTTTTAGCAAAGGTACCAATAATTATAGACCTGACTGTACATCTCTGCTTACACTTGAACCGGCTCCGTTGAAAAACAAACCTGTAAGCAAAGCTGCAATGATATTCATAAAATAGAGGGGCTAATAATAGCTGAAGGGATGGTCATAAACATGAAACCCTGCCAGCAAATTATTACCTCCCCATGTACAAAAACTATTTATGGCATCAGCTGGGTTAGTCAGGTCAATATATTTGTATCAAACTGAATGACCATCTGGAAAATAGTTTTTTTTTTCTCATGACATAACTCCTCATTGGGGGATCTACTGTTAGGCAATACCAAAGGTTCTCATGCCTTTTTGCTTAAATGTTTTTCATGTTATCATTGTATACACCCCAACAACATTTTCTGAATGTTCCTTATGGAAGGACATATCTTTTGATTCTTTCAAATTCCTCAGACCTACTCATTTTGAGAGAGGGCAATGCATGTAACCTTTTATGCTTTTGTCATAGAGAGAAGTTTTGTCCTGTCAGGGTTAACTGGATACAATATTGTATTTATCTGATACGTTGAGGTGAGAGACTGGTTTTATATTTACTCTGGAAATAAGGATATGTCAGTGTCAAACTAGGAGATCTGTCAGTGTCAAACATTTTGGCAACGTTGAAATTGAGTAGACCTGCGTTGAGTGAGCGTTATGAACTACATTTCCCATCATTCCGCTGACGTCAGAGGGCTTTGTTCCAAACCACACGGTCGCCATTTTTGTTGAGTATTTTGAGTACTTATCAGTGGTCGTGACATAGTTTGCAACCGTACTTGAAATATCGTTCCCTTAGCTTGGCTGGAAAGTACAGGGTCTTATTTCAGAACTTGACAACCAGTTGTTTGAGGTGAGGGTATTTTTATGTTTAACAGCGAAATATAAGCTCATTACATTAAACTTAAAAGCGCAATAAACCATCTTGACGTTAAAGCTAATGTTAGCTACCGAGCAATCAACGTTAGCCAAGGCTCTTCGCTCCGAGAACTGTCAAAGTTGCAGCATGTTAGCTTATTTCGTGTTATTTTCAGCTTGTCTGAAGATAACTCTGATATTGGCATATCGAAACTAAACGATAAACAGTTGTCTAACGTTAGTTAGCTACTTGTTGTGTGCTAACGTTAGTGCAGTAGGGATTTGTTGGTTTGTTGACATAGCTAGTTAAGTTAGCTAGCGTTAGTTAGCTAACATAACACAAGGAAGTGGTTTCCACTAACTTAGTTACCACAGCCACGTAAAAATTAATGACAACCACAATTTAGGTTTGTCTTAATTTAAAGTTAGGGTTGGGTATACATTTAGCGGTGGTTTTAGGTTTAAAATCAGATTTCAAGTAAAATTTTAGAAATAGGCGGGCTTTATGATTATGTTGTACGACCCAAGTGTTAACGAGTTACGTTACTGATATGACACAGCTAACGTTTCATGTGTAGATTTTAAGCGATTTAAACAGCATCACACATGCCAGCTAACGTTTAGCTAGCATCTGTCCTGTATATCAGCCAATCATGGGTTAGCCTACTTCAGCTGTATTAATACATTTTGTTCTGAAGTCGGAAATGAAGTATGTCCACAGTCCAGTCACATCTGACACGATATGAGACATGACAAGCAGACAGTCAGGCTAGCTTTTCGCCAGGGGCAGCGCGTTCCCTTCATTGCAGCTGGTATGGATTTTACAACCAAGATGTATAGGAATGCATGAGGATAGGCTTTCTAAGCCGTCTTAATTTTTATTGCATAGACTCACTGCCTTTCCTTGTTTGGCAGATGCGGCGTTCCAAGCGCATGCGACACCCTGATGGCTGGGTTGAGGAGTATAGCTATGAGGAGAAGCAGGACATTCGCAAACGGCAGAGGCGTAGTTCCCATAGCAGTGACCGGGAAAAGAGACTGAGGCGGTACCACCACTACAAAACATACGAAAGGTAAATAAGGCACTCTGCTCATGTAACATCAACTATTCAAGCTAAGATGAATAATGAATGTCATTGAATCTATTTAGGGTCAGCATTGTTGAAAATGTTCAGCCAACATTCTTGAAGATGCTGTCATAAAACTATCAGAACATATAAAAATGTTATTATGGCAAGGGGAATTCAAATGTAAACACCACTGACTATTAATTGTAAACAGTTATACAATCAATCACAGGAATAGTATTTCTGGACATTAACTGGCATTTTGTTCTATTTACAATTTATATAGGCCTAAAAATGAACATATACTTTTGTCTATTTACAATTGCATTGAACAAGTATGCAAGTACAAGTTTGCAGGTTCCACAGCAATCATAAACACAGTATTGACCAATACATCCTTGGTGTTCTTGTGATCAAGCCCTAAGTAAGTTACAGCTCCATGCCATAACATGACATGCTGGGAGGTGGGATTTAAAACTATAACATTGTCAGGTGAGGGAATGACCTCCATTCCAGGCATATATGTGGAATGTGTGTGAGAGGTTGGAAACCCCTCTTACAGGCATGACTGTGCAGTCCGATCTATAACATGGGTGTCGGTGGAGAGGGAAAGGAGGTCTGTAGATACTTGGCTGATGCTGCCTACCGGCGCCTGACCGGCCAAGACATAACACCCCTGCTGCAAGGGCTGATGAATAATACCACACGCCTGAGATGACCTTATCCACATCCTTGTTGTATTCTGTATTCGTCCCTTATTCTCATCCTTAGCAAGTGGCCGTTTGTCGAGCCAATGAAGGTGATCAGTCAGAATTTCACTTGCAGTGCATGTGTATGATCGCAGTTGTATCCCATCATACAAACCATCAAAAGATTTCTGTGATTTTTTTGTATCAAGCAATGTCTCCCACTTGATAATGAACATGAACTTGTAGTTTCCAGGTTGAGTGTGTTTTTAACTGTAGTCTACCTTGACTACAGGTGTCACCTTGACTCTAAGAAGCTGGAGCGCAGAGCCCAGGAGCCCAGTGTGGAGCGAGAGAGCCATGGGGACAAGGAGAGGGATGGGGCCAAGGGTGAGCCGTGTAAGGAGCGGAGGAACAGAGACTGGCACCACTACAGCAAATCCTCCGCACGCAGTGGCCGTAGCCACCAGAGCAGTCGCACACGACACCGCTCCCGCCGTCACAGCCAGGGGCGCTCTGACTCGGTATGATACTCTCCACCTGTCTAACTCTTTCTGTCTGTGGAATTGGGTGATCGCATAGTAGAACAGTAATCATCTATGGTTGATAATTTTGTTATTGGGGTTATTTGAACTTGCATAATTATTACTAATTGGTCTGGTATTCCAAAAACAGTGCTATGCTTTATTATGAAAAATAATGTTAAACAATCATTTCAATCTTAACTGATTGGAATGAAAGTTTGGATTAAGATATTAATTTCGGCACAAATATTAGATGCTATGCTTCCATAAAACTCAGCCATTGAACCGTGGATGATGTTCTGCTGCACTTCTGTTGTATAACTACTCTTATCATTTATTGAAAGAACTTCTATTGTGAGTCATGTCTGAAAATATGTTGCCATGTTTTTCTTCTGTAACACACATTATGGTGGCACCTGTGCGTTTCTCGGGGATGCATTTGAAATTGCTGCTGCCGTGGCCTGGCCTGGGTTTCTGAATGGGCCGAATATCCTCCCCCTCATCAACTTCCTCCCGCTGAATGAATGATTGGCGCATTCTGGCCTGGTTCTGGCGGGTTTATGATGATCATGGTGGTGATGCGGTTGGCCATGAACCCCCCCCCCCCCCCTCTCCAGAGGAGTCACCGCAGGAAGAGATCCAGAAGTTTTGAGGATGATGAGGAGGGTCACCTGATCTATCACAATGGACTCGTACTAAAAGCAAGATGTATAGAACACAAACCTTTCTTTCTGTAACCCTTTTGTCTGATGTATGTTTGAATTATGTCAGTGTAGGTAGGGTATAGCTTCGGGGCATTGGAATCTTTTAAGAAATATTGTAAAGATTTGGAAGATTTTTTTTTCTCTATCCGTCTATTAGCAGTAAGGCTAGAGAACTATTATTGTAGTAGTTTCCTAGTAATAGGAGTGAAGTGACACATGCTATGTAGCCAGAGTGAGTAGCTGTGGTGTAGACAGCTGCTAGTCTAATTATCTGTTCTTGTGTTGTAGATGCTCTGTTCTGATGTACTAACAGCTTCTCCTTTGCCCCTTTAGATGAGATTGTATCCACTTTAGGAGAAGGGGCATTCGGGAAAGTGGTGGAATGTATCGACAAACCGAAGTAAGTAACATCGTTCATTTCTTGTTCAGGCCAACCGAATGGGTTTACACTCATGGCATTATCTTCTCTCTGTCGACTTCTGCTTTTGTAGTGATGACACGAGGGTGGCCTTGAAGATCATTAAGAACATTGATCGTTATCGGGAGGCTGCTATGTCTGAGGTAGAGGTGCTGGAACAGATGAACTCCCTGGACGACGAGAGAACCTTGTGAGCAACCGGGACTAAGGGACACACATTTTAGCCTACAACATTCTTATATACCTCTGACAAGCTGCTTAGCTGATTGGAGGTGATATACGAACAGGTGGTAATCAATGTTCCCTCTAAGCTTCGCGTGGCCGCGCACTTCCTCCAGGACTGCCAGGCGACCCGAGAGATTGAACTTCACTGAGTTCGCCCCATTAGTTTGCACTATATAGATTGTTTTTTCTGTGATTGAAACAACATATCAGCCCCTTTTTTCAATGCAACAAACCTAACCAAATCTAACTTTGCAATATTGAGTTTGTGATTTAGTTGTAGGCGGACGGGTAGCCGTTGAGCGGTCTTTCAATCACTCGCGAGTGAATGGGCTTTTCAGATCAGAGCACATAGCCATGCGTGTGCACACTTGTTGATATTCTTTGATAGTTATTAGCCCAGTTATAATTAAGTATAGGTCCGTAATGGAGAATTACTGCTTCCTACAAGAGTGCAATATATAGGCTACAATTCAAGCTCTCTTTGAAAAGCCAGTCTGGTAAAAAAAAGCTTATGTCTTAATTAATTAATTAATTAAATGGGCAGTTTTGTCTTTTGACGGGCCTCTAATATGCAAATAAGCCAGTAGGCAGAGGGATAGCCTACATTGTCTAATTCATTGTATGGTAATTAATTGTATTTAGTAAAGTGTTTTATTTTTTTTGCATCAATACAATGTAGTCACCTATTTGGCCCATGATGTTACAGACCAAGTAAAAAAATCATAAATTAATGTCAAGCCCTTCATGTAAAAACGTTTTTAAAAGTCTCATGCAATGTAGGCCTGCATTGAACAGCACATATACAGTGGGGAGAACAAGTATTTGATACACTGACAATTTTGCAGGTTTTCCTACTTACAAAGCATGTAGAGGTCTGTAATTTTTATCATAGGTACACTTCAACTGTGAGAGAAGGAATCTAAAACAAAAATCCAGAAAATCACATTGTATGATTTTTAAGTAATTAATTTGCATTTTATTGCATGACATAAGTATTTGATACATCAGAAAAGCAGAACTGAATATTTGGTACAGAAACCTTTGTTTGCAATTACAGAGATCATACGTTTCCTGTAGTTCTTGACCAGGTTTGCACACACTGCAGCAGGGATTTTGGCCCACTCCTCCATACAGACCTTCTCCAGATCCTTCAGGTTTCGGGGCTGTCGCTGGGCAATACGGACTTTCGGCTCCCTCCAAAGATTTTCTATTGGGTTCAGGTCTGGAGACTGGCTAGGCCACTCCAGGACCTTGAGATGCTTCTTACGGAGCCACTCCTTAGTTGCCCTGGCTGTGTGTTTCGGGTCGTTGTCATGCTGGAAGACCGAGCCACGACCCATCTTCAATGCTCTTACTGAGGGAAGGAGGTTGTTGGTCAAGATCTCGCGATACATGGCCCCATCCATCCTCCCCTCAATACGGTGCAGTCGTCCTGTCCCCTTTGCAGAAAAGCATCCCCAAAGAATGATGTTTCCACCTCCATGCTTCACGGTTGGGATGGTGTTCTTGGGGTTGTACTCATCCTTCTATTCCTCCAAACACGGCGAGTGGAGTTTAGAGCAAAAAGCTCTATTTTTGTCTCATCAGACCACATGACCTTCTCCCATTCCTCCTCTGGATCATCCAGATGGTCATTGGCAAACTTCAGACGGGCCTGGACATGCGCTGGCTTGAGCAGGGGGACCTTGCGTGCGCTGCAGGATTTTAATCCATGACGGCGTAGTGTGTTACTAATGGTTTTCTTTGAGACTGTGGTCCCAGCTCTCTTCAGGTCATTGACCAGGTCCTGCCGTGTAGTTCTGGGCTGATTCCTCACATTCCTCATGATCATTGATGCCCCACGAGGTGAGATCTTGCATGGAGCCCCAGACCGAGGGTGATTGACCGTCATCTTGAACTTCTTCCATTTTCTAATAATTGTGCCAACAGTTGTTGCCTTCTCACCAAGCTGCTTGGCTATTGTCCTGTAGCCCATCCCAGCCTTGTACAGGTCTACAATTTATCCCTGATGTCCTTACACAGCTCTCTGGTCTTGGCCATTGTGGAGAGGTTGGAGTCTGTTTGATTGAGTGTGTGGACAGGTGTCTTTTATACAGGTAATGAGTTCAAACAGGTGCAGTTAATACAGGTAATGAGTGGAGAACAGGAGGGCTTCTTAAAGAAAAACTAACAGGTCTGTGAGAGCCGGAATTCTTACTGGTTGGTAGGTGATCAAATACTTATGTCATGCAATAAAATGCAAATTAATTACTTAAAAATCATACAATGTGATTTTCTGGATTTTTGTTTTAGATTCCGTCTCTCACAGTTGAAGTGTACCTATGATAAAAATGACAGACCTCTACATGCTTTGTAAGTAAGAAACACTGCCGATTTTGCAGGTTATCAAATACTTGTTCTCCCCACTGTAGGCTACATCATAGAAATCAAAAGCTATTTCCATGTGGAAGTGTTATGGGATTTGCTCCATTGGTTTTGTTGGTAGGCCTACATTATGCTCAAATAGCTGCTGTCTAAAACTGTAAGGGTACTGTCTGTGTTCATTGTAAACGTGTGCCGAAAGTTGCACAAAATTCTCACAATGTTCAAGATTCCACTCACAAGACCAAAAATGTGCTCAGTGTCCCAAAAAAAGAGGGAATATTTGTGTTAATGTGTTTTCTTATTGCCCTCATACAGTGGCTGTGTGCGTATGCTGGACTGGTTCGATTACCATGGCCACATCTGCATTGTGTTTGAGCTTCTGGGTCTCAGCACTTTTGACTTTCTGAAGGAGAACGGCTTCATGCCTTTCACTGTGGACCAGATCAGACACATGGCCTACCAGATATTCAGAGCTGTGTCCTGTGAGTAAAACTCTGGTGGTGCAAAACTCTGTTCAGGAGGAGTGTACCTTTTTTTCCTGTAGGCCGAATCGTCTCTTGTGATGACTGCTGCTGCCTTCTTGGCCAGGTCTCCCTTGTAAAAGAGACTCCCTGTCTCAATGGGACTTTTCTGGTTAAATGTAAATAGATACAATATACAGCTTGATGTGTTTAGAAAAAGCAACATGGAAATGCGAAGTTCTATTTCTGTATATTGATTTGAACATCAAGTGTCGTGGAATTTGAATAACCTAATACTAATTATCTGAATTTGAAATCATTGTAACTTGCACGGTGTGCTCTATACCATCAGATGGTGGATAGTTTTCTTCATGTAGATTGGAATTTAGGAACAAAGGAAGGTATCGTAACACCTACACTAATTTTTGTTTTATAGTTCTCCATCGAAATAAACTGACCCATACTGACCTGAAGCCAGAGAACATTCTCTTTGTCAATTCTGACTATGACATGGAATACAATGCCAAAATGGTAAGTTGTCTGACCACTGCAAGTTGAGAGCACACATATACACACACACATGTCCATTGCTGGTGATCTGCAGCTTTCCTGGTCTAAAAACGTGCAGGGAGACGATTTAGATATTGACAACCTTTATTTAAGCATTTTAAAACACTTCGGTTTTTCCAGTCATGAATATCATCCAATCCAACTGTCAACGGTCAATTTATGGATACAAGTATGGCCAGATCAGCACACCCCTACCCAGTCCTTTCCAGTCAGTAGGTCCAGATCGGCGCACCCCTACCCAGTCCCCTCCAGTCAGTATGGACCTCTGCAGCAGGCAGCGTGTAATAAATGTCTTGTGTTTTCAAATGCAGAAACGGGATGAGAGAACTTTGAAGAACCTAGATGTGAAAGTGGTGGATTTTGGTAACGCCACCTTTGACCACGAGCACCACACCTCCGTGGTCTCCACCCGCCATTACAGAGCACCGGAGGTCATCCTTGGTAAGTGGCGAGAAACCAATGTGTTGGTGAAAGTGAGGAATGCAAGTCTAAATTGTTGTAATGTTTGTTTTCACAGAGCTGGGGTGGAATCAGTCATGTGATGTGTGGAGTCTGGGCTGCATTCTCCTAGAGTACTACCTTGGGTTAACACTGTTCCAGGTAGGTACAGGAGCAGTAGAGGTAGTTTCTTTCAGCAAAAATATTTGTACTGATACAATTGCCTTCCTGGCATTTTTGTAGCCTGGGTGCCAGTCTTTCTGCTTAGGGCTGTGGCGGTCATGAAATTGTCAGCTGGTAACTGTCATGCAAATAACTGCCAGTCTCATGGTAAATGACCGTTAATTAACATAAACATGTTTAGCATCTCCAGGCTTCCACACACAGCCTACAAGCTACTGATGTGGAGACTAATAAATCCCACACAGCCTACAAGCTACTGATGTGGAGACTAATAAATCCCACACAGCCGACACCAACACAATAAATCCATTATTTATTTTGGGCAGGTCTAAAGAAACATTATGGTTTGAAGAAAATGTAGCCTATTTCAGAAGAATAGAATGGCATATTCTGAGTCGTCCTAATATTAGGCCCTGATCTGGCTATGCCATATTGCTGTGGGCTGCACTAGTTCATATAGCAGACAAAATTAGCTTAATTCTTCTGGCATTATTTTATAGTAAGAAGAATATAATTGAACACAGCTTAATAAAATATAAATTATATTTTTCCCAAATGATTTCCGGGGGTGTGTGCACATTGTTGCACACTGTTCTGTGTTGAGCACTTAACAAAGTGAATTCTCCCCCATGAAATCGGGGAGGGGACTGTGGATCACTCTCCGTTCGTACGTTAGTCACATGCGATATCTGACAGCACTGGCCCGATTTTGACGAAACTCGTGAATGATGTATCTTGCCATAGAGATCCTTCATTTACAAAATTACCGATTGGCCCAAGGCAGGACCTACAGTAATGGTCACATGCGATCTCAATTGGCCTAAGTCTCTCATTCAAAATTTGACGAGCACTTGATAATATTGTCACCCATCAGACTATCCTCAATTTAATCCGGTCTTTTACATATAGTCTACTAATGTGTGGAAGTATTTTGGATTTAGAATGGTCCACTAAAAAATGTAACATGACATCCTTAGCCTGCACTCGAATAGCGAATGTAGGTTATGTGCGGTTATAAAAAAAATGATATGCCTGGTAGGCTACACCGGTTGTAAAGCAGATTCATGTGCTTAATTTTATGAATTGAGCAAATAATATTGCAGCACGAGGAAAGCTGGGATCCTCTTTTTAAATAGTGGCCAGTCAAAACTGTTTTCACATGCGATTGCACTTGACTGGGCTCATAAGAACCACCCTGTTCCAGGGGTCTACAGGCTACGTTTAGTTATTCGGCCACTTTAGTTGTGATACAAACCTTATCAAAACATATAGGCCTATGAACTAGGCTACGTGATGCCTGCGACTGCTTTGAAAAAGGTGCAAATAATGTATGCGCCTCTTCTTGCCTTAGACTGCACACACTGGGCATCATTCAAACGTGATAATATTCTCACCCCTCAGACTATTCTGAATACAATGTTGTCTTTACATGTACTAAATAATGTGTGAAATTAGTTTGAATTGAAAATGTGCAATTATCATGCGCCTGTCGGGGCGGGGGAAAAAATAGACATGTCATCCGTATGCACTTAAATATTGAATGGAGGACGCTTTTCCCGCAGTTCATTTTCATGCCAGCCAGGTAGGCTACTCCAGTTGTAAAGCAAAGCAATGTGCTGAATATTAGGAAGGTTGAGAAATAAATAAAGTAGACCTAGCCTATGGAAAGCTGATGGATCCACTTTTTAATAGAGGCCATCAGCTTTTCTCACAATTACATAGCCTATAGAAATGTTGCGTAACATGGGCTTATTATAGGAACACTTATTTCATTCCATGCATCAACCAGCTAACCACCTATTTCACTCAAACTGTGAACGCCAGGGCTCATGAAGGGTTTGATTAGATTTTTGATTGCATTTGCATTGATGTCAGCGTGATTAGAGGGACAATGGAGCGCTGAGTACCAGGCCATTAGCGACTGGCCGTTAGCAAGTTTGGTAGGCTACTAATTACCATCAGCGGCGGCATAGCGCAGTTTTGGAGAAGCCTAGTTACCCTGACTCAGCGGTCACATAGAATTTGACTGCGGTCATGACTTGACTGCTGCTGTAGCGGTAACACAGTCACCGTAACAACCTTATTTCTACTCTCTTACCATCTCCTGGAGGTGTCATGCTATGTTTTGGCATGACCATGGAGTAGGCAAAAGCACAAACAGATCTGGGACCAGGCTCATTTTTTTGGGGGGGGGGCTTTAACTTTGTGAAATTTCAGACGCATGACAGCAAAGAACACCTGGCCATGATGGAGAGGGTTCTGGGGCCCATACCTGTCCACCTGCTACAGAAAACCAAGTATGTTTAGTGTTTGTTGATGATTTTTGGTTGATAACCCTGAGTCTCAATTTCAAGATTTAGATGATCATTGATAAATGGTTGTTGTCAAGTAAGAGTGTGTAAATGTATGTTTTTAAATGGTCCCCCAGGAAGCGGCGGTATGTGCATCATGACCGGCTGGACTGGGATGAACACAGTTCCTCGGGGAGATATGTGAGGAAGCACTGCAAACCACTCAAGGTAAAACTCAAACACTATTACAGTTACCTGTATGATAAGCACCATGCACAATAGGGACCACAATGGAAGTAAGTCACTGACTTGATCGTACTGTCCCTGTCACATTTAATAAAATGTATGTACTGTGTTCTTTAAAAAAAAAATTTTTTTTACTAGTTTATAAAAATCAATCAATTCAGTAGCAACTAGCAAGCACCCTTTTGTGATCAGAAATTCCACAATACAATCGCTGGAACAACCTCAATTGATCTGCACACATGAAATACTGTACAACAACTAGATGCTGTTTCTAATATGTACCGTTTCTCTTGTCCCGTTAGCAATACATGTCCTCCAGGAGCTCAGACCACGAGCAGCTATTTGACTTGATCCACAGTATGATGGAGTATGACGTGTCCAGGAGGCTCACCCTGGAAGAGGCCATCTGGCATCCATTCTTCCACCCCATGAGGAAGGAGAGGAAAAAGTGACCCTGAAGACCACAGCACGCACTACTCTACATTTCTCTACTCCAAGGGAGACTTCTATAGACTGCATCAGTCCGCTATCTATGAGATTATTACCCTTGTTTACATACCGATTGAGCTTACCTGCCTGCTTCCTTCAGATTTAATTTATTTAACTTGTGAATCCTCTTGATCCCTTCTGATTTGTGAATAAATTTGTTTACTATGTTCTCAATTGTGTTCCTTCACATTGAACTAACCCCTTTTTAAAAATGTTTTTTTTACTTCAGATTAATTGATTTGACATAGAATATTGTCAGCCACATTGACATCATCGGGAAAAAATGATTGCTCATTAAAGTTGATTGATTGCTAGACATATTTTCTGGTCATTTTCAAGGCAGCATGGTCAGTAAGACAAACAGTGATAAGAATGCAGTCTGTTGGTCTACTTGTAGTAGTCCTATTTATCCAGTTGATGGCAATACAACATCCCATGACTAGATTCCAGTTCCACACATGCAAGAGATGGGATTTGAAATAGACAAGTGCACTTTCCTTGATAAGTTTTAAAATGTATTTGTTGCTACAACATTTGAATAAATAACATTGAGTGTGACATTTCAATCCCCCCATTATTTTCCATTAATGGTTAATTTTATATTTCAATATTTTTTCAAAGTACAGTACCATTTAATAGATTATGTCAAATCAATGAATGTTATTACTTTGCTTTGTTTAATTACATTTAATTGGGTTAGTTTAGAATAAGAGTTTCATTTGTTTAATTATTCAGGTTTTCATCCATTTATTCACCATTATTCTAGAGGTGAATTCTCAGGCAGCCTATTTTTATTGAAGGGACTTCAGGGAGTGCTAAGAATGGTATTTGACATCCTGTCTGTGTCTTACTGGTCTAAATCATTCGACCTGAGAGCGCGTGAGCGCAACTACACAGCGCACGCTACTGTTGCGTCCAGCTTTCCTCCCCATTCACTTATACTCAGAGATTTAAACGTTCATTCTAGAGATGGCGTCGATGCTGTAACAAAGTGGCATTAAGAAAATCGAATTATTTCTAGCAGGAAATGTTGCACACAGGAAAAGTGCTTACAATTTATTTCTGGTAGTTTTTTGGCTGCCAACGTCAGGATGGGATCCCACGCAAAATCAGAGAATAAGAAGGCCATGGAATCTATCAACTGCCTCAAATCAAACTTTTCACATTGTTTAGGCGGGCTGTTAATTGTCTTTTGCATCATGCTGTCGGTGTGTTCTATGGCGTTTTGTTTTTTGGTCAACTTCAAGACATCTTACCTGGAGTACAGAGTGCATACATTGGAGATGGAGAGAATGTTCCTGATCCATCCCGATGCATCCGCGCAGGATGAGAATGGAACAGTACCTGGTCTCCAGGATATCATTGAAAGACTTGTGCAAGAGGTGAGGATGACTTAAAATTTTAATAAAGATAAACATGTATCAGACTGATGCAAATGCAATATTTTGAAGGATGATTTCTCACATTTTCGAATACAGTAAGGTTGCCTTTTTTTTAAAGCATTGTGACAGCATTGTGGTAGCTGATCACCATAATCAAGTAACTAGGGTTGTTAAAAAAACGAATAAATTGCAGGATTTGCTCTGATTAATCACGATTAAACGCCAATTCAGAATTTGCTCAAATTGAGCTGTAATTTTAAGATTTTTTATACAAAAAGCATTACAAGAATATTCACTTCTTGATTTTGTCCAAAGTAACAGTAAGTAAAATCAGGTAAATTGATGAGGCACACTTTCTTTAACCTCAAAGTCAACTTGTTGTGACATCGCATTGTTTTTAACTATATAGATATATTTGTTTTTAGCTGTATAGATTATGTATTTGTATGTTTTCAGTGTATTTTGAATGCTTTCAGACAATTCGATTAATCATGATTAAAAATGGACTGATCAGCTCTGACAGCCCTTTATGTAACATGGTTAATCTCTTGGCTAACTACTAATTTGATGCCTTAATTCAGACTGATCTCCAAATTCGAGATCCATTTAAAAATGGTTGTCCATTTCTACCACTACTACCACTACTCTACCACTACTTATATCTTACATTTAACCTATATTCAAAGAAACATTATGCACTGTGCATTCTTGTTGTCCCTTTTCAGAGACTGACCATAGCACTGCCCAAACTTCGCACTGCCAGGGAGGTCATTCAAGAGTGCTCCTGTCCTCCAGGTATGTTTCCTTCTCTATGAAAGGTGGCTTCTACTCCCAGGTTGATAGAAGGAATTTAAAATATTAAATGGTTTACTATTACATTATCAGTCAACTTGACTTTCCTCAAACAGTTCAACAAAGTAGTCATAATTTTAATTAGTGTTATTCAATTGAAAACTATTCCGAGGAAGACAATGCTCAGGTATAATGTAAACTCGTACATCGCCTTGGTCCGTACAATTGCCCTTATTTTAGCGCCCCAAAAACGTAATACTTCCAGATCAACTGTAATGTCAATACCATTGTAAAGCACAATTTCTCCCCTTTCCAACAGAATCAATTACATGACCTAAACGCTGCCCGTTTCTGCATAATTCAAGCAGACAATGAGCCCCGTTGGGTCTTTTTAAAAATGGCGGGTGGGGAAGCGAAACTAATCCGTGCTTCTACACCTGCATTACTAGCTGTTTGGGGTTTTAGGCTGGGTTTCTGTACAGCACTTCGAGATATTAGCTGATGTACGAAGGGCTATATAAAATAAAATTGATTGATTGATTGATTGATAGTGAGAAGGAGAGATGTTGTGTGGGAAAATTGCTTTTTTTCACTCGATCTGTCCAACTTATCACCTTATCGCCTCTAAAATGTAAATAAAACACTATAAAGAGTTTATATAATGTGTCATTACATACCTAATTGAAGGTTTGTGTCGAATTTGAATCGGTTTTTAGGGCGGTGCTAAAGTGATCCTAGAAGTAAACAGCTGATCGCATGCAATGATGACGCAAAAAATGACTAGGTATCCCCCCTTACCCCTGTCACTGTCCATTTCTTGTTTTTAAACGATGAGAGAAGTGCTACACCTGGTGGAGAGTGATTGTAAGACAGAAATAGTTGCTTTATGCGTGCTGTACGTTACGACATGACACGTGACGATGTAACGGAGGGTCTGTTTTTTCAACTTTTCTCCAATACTATAGAGCCATTACCATGTCGATCAACGCTTGAATAGAAACCTAGTTCACACTCCCGATTTTGAAGTCAACACAGTCGCTACAGTCCCATTAGTTTTCTTTGTAGCCTCGTTTGAATGTTGCGGTTGCGCACATTTGTAAGGAATGGGGTGAGTTTACGTTAGGCATATAAGCACATCTATTTGCAAAGTGTTATTTTTGCTAAGCCTGTTAATGGTCAACATAATAAACAGTGCATTCAGAAACCCCTTGAATTTTTCCACATTTTGTTACTTTACAGCCTTATTCTAAAATTGATTAAATAAATAAAAATCCTCAATCTACACACAATACCCCATAATGACAAAGCGAAAACAGGTTTTTAGACATTTTTGCAACTGTATTCAAAATAAAAACAGAAATACCTTATTTACATAAGTATTCAGACCCTTTGCTATGAGACTCGAAATTGAGCTCAGGTGCATCCTGTTTCGATTGATCATGCTTGAGGTGTTTCTACAACTTGATTGGAGTCCATCTGTGGTAAATTCAATTGATTGGACATGATTTGGAAAGGCACACACCTGTCTATATAAGGTCCCGCAGTTGACAGTGAATGTCGGAGCAAAAACCAAGCCATGAGGTCGAAGGGATTATCCGTAGAGCTCCGAAACAGGATTGTGTCGAGGCACAGATCTGGGGAAGGGTACCAAAACACTTCTGCAGCATTGAAGGTCCCCAAGAACACAGTAGCCTCAATCATTCTTAAATGGAAGACATTTGGAACCACCAAGACTCTTCCTAGAGCTGGCTGCCCTGCCAAACTTAGCAATCAGGGGAGATGGAACTTGGTCAGGGAGGTGACCAAGAAACCCAATGGTCACTCACACAGCTGCAGAGTTCCTCTGTGGAGACTGGAGAACCAATCAGGCCTTTATGGCAGAGTGGCCAGACAGAAGCCACTTCTCAGTAAAAGGCTCATGACAGCCGCTTGGAGTTTGCCAAAAAGCACCTTAAGACTCTCAGACCATGAGAAACAAGATTATCTGGTCTGATGACACCAAGATTGAACGTCTGAATGCCAAGCATCACATCTGGAGGAAACCTGACACCATCCCTACGGTGAAGCATGGTGGTTGCAGCATCATGCTGTGGGGATGTTTTTCAGCGGCAGGGACTGGGAGACTAGTCAGCATCGAGGGAATGTGGAACAGAGCAAAGTACAGAGAGATCCTTGATGAAAACCTGCTCCAGAGTGCTCAGAACCTCAGACTGGTGGCAAAGGTCCACCTTCCAACAGGACAGCGACCCCAAGACAATGCAGGAGTGGCTTTGGGACAAGTCTCTGAATGTCCTTGAGTGGCCCAGCCAGAGCCCGGACTTGAATCTGATCGAACATCTCTGGAGAGCCCTGGAACTAGCTGTCCAGCATCACTCCCCATCCAACCTGACAGAGCTTGAGAGGGTCTGCAGGGAAGAATGGGAGAATCTCCCCAATTACAGGTGTGCCAAGTTTGTAGTGTCATACCCAAGAAAACTCGAGGCTGTAATCGCTGGCAAAGGGGCTTCAACAAAGTACAGAGTAAAGGGTCTGAATTAGGGTTGCAAAGGGTTGGAAACTTTCCAGTTAATTTCCAGAACTTTTCCTGGAAATTTTCCATGGGAAGTTAAGTCCTGCTTAAATTCATCAAAAAAAGTTAACTTATAACAGTGAACCTTTTTTGTGGGATACACATAAGGCAATTCTAGGTCTTGTGGCATATTTTGGTTAAACTATCCCCAATTCAATGGAATTGCAACCCTCTGCATGCACAGTGCATTCTGCCTTCACATGTGCAGCTGATTCTCAAGATCTTGCACACTAATGAGATGTTATTGAGCCCACACTACCACACAGTCTGAGCCAAGGACTACATGCTTTCTGGTAAGTTTTGATTACAATACTGGGTGGGGTGAATATATTTTATACGACATACATGATTTTTTTGTTAACTAGTAAATAGTAGCCTACAGCAAAGTGTGTTTAAATCATTTCTAACTTGTTAACAATTTCTGCTAGTTAGTTTTTACAATCATGTGGGTTTTAGCTTGCTTGAGCCTGCTAACTGAGGAGTGTTAATTCACCTGTTTCCATACATGTTTCATTTTAAAACATTTATCTTACAAAGGAGTTGTTTAAACTAACTGGTTAACTATTTATTTGTACATGGAATTGTATTTGTTTAAAAAATAAATAATAATAATAATCTTTACAGGAAAATGCCACGGGTACTATCTGATGTGTGGAGACATTTCAACTGCAGATAATGTTGATGGAAAAGCTGTGTACATTTGCAAATACTATGCCAAATCATATGTGAAGAATGCAACAAAGATGCAGAATCATCTGGCCAAGTGCATGAAGTTGCCTCAGCGCTCACAACAAGCAACCTCTGACAAAGGTCCCTCTACTTCTATTCGAGGTGAAAATGATGAATCAGACATCTTATCGATAGCAACAGCTCATCGTCCTCCTGGAATCACACGTTTTTTTTAACTCAATGGAGGAACGTAGTCAGAGAAATGCTGATGAATGTCTTGCTTGAGCTGTGTATGCAACTGGTTCACCTCTGATGCTCACAGACGATGTGTATTGGAAGAGATTTCTGAATGTTCTTTGCCCAGCATACACCCCTCCAACCAGACATGCTTTATCTACTAATTTGCTGGATGCAGAGTTCAACAGAGTTCAAGTGAAGGTCAAGCAAATCATATAGAAAGCAGACTGTATTGCAATCATCTCTGATGGGTGGTCGAATGTTCGTGGGCAAGGAATAATTAACTACATCATCTCCACCCCTCAACCAGTATTCTACAATAGCACAGACACAAGGGACAACAGACACACCTGTCTCTACATTGCAGATGTGCTGAAGACAGTCATCAATGACCTTGGACCACAGAAGGTATTTGCACTGGTGACAGACAATGCTGCGAACATGAAGGCTGCTTGGTCTAACGTGAATGAGTCCTAACCTCACATCACACCTATTGGCTGTGCTGCTCATACATTGAATCTGCTCCTCAAGGACATAATGACACTGAAAACAAGAGAGCCAAGGAAATGGTTAGGTATGTGAAGGGTCATCAAGTTATAGTAACAATCTACCTATCTGATGTTCAGACTCTGCTTGCAGATGTAAGAGAAGAAATCCATACTGCCCTGCCCACTTCACTGTTGCGCCAAGTAGAGGAAACTGAAGTTCTGAAATACATAAAAAAGCGTGAAGACTTCCTCAAGAAATGATGGTGGCCATGACAGACGCCAAACATGAGTTGACTTGGGGGTGTGGTTTGATGTGGGTGTTTCTTGGGTGTGTTCTTGCCACCACCAAGGCACACCTATCTGTCAGAACCAAGGGGCAGGGTTTTGGTTGAGAAGCACAGTTTCAGCTGCTCCTACAGTTTTGCTTCGGTACTGCAGTATAACTGAGACCCAGCCCCAAACATTTTTTTTCCATACACGGCCACATAGAGAAATCAGATTTGAAAATTCCTAATAAGACACTCTAGTCATCACCTTTGTGCACAAAATATCCATGAATTTTAAAAATACTTGTCGCTGATGCTGATTTTTTTCCATTACTCACAGCCGAAGATATTAACATTTTATACTCATCCAATGTCTGCCATGTTTTTGAATAATGTGATGACACTGTCGCTGCTCCCTGTGGGCACTGAGTGTTAGTGCGCATGTGATGTTGGTCCGTATATACTGGATGCAACCCGGATATAGACTGCCCATGAATCGGCGTATGCGAAAATGAGTAGATTACCTTGAAAACAATGGTTGGTCATCTTGGATGCTGTTTCTAGTTGTTATTATACCTCAGTGGTCAGAACCTTGCCTGCAGCTGTCCCCCCCCCCCCCCCCCCCACTCAATCACAACAAACAAACCTCCTGCAGTCTGAGATCAATGACTACAAGCAGATGCATGGCGAGATGCTGGAGGAAGGTTTGAATTGGTTACTAGCCTACAGAGTAATTTGAGAAGAATGCAATGGCTGAATTTACGTAGATATTCTAAATTAAGTGGTTTGGTAACTCAAATGTAGTAACAGGTCCATGTAGAATAAACAACCATTGACATAATACTCTAGAAGCAGTGTTCTGCTTAACATAACAATGTGCACGGTTTATCTTTCATTGTCATTCCTAGCCGATACAGATACTGTGCCTATCGCCATTTTGTCTGGTGGTAATGGGGCTACATTGGCGAATATGTCAATGTAGTCATACTTTCCTGTGTGGTGTCCCGTATATAACAGGAGTTCCCTGATCCTGGTGCAGAATACAGAGGGTTTCTCCTCCCCATATTGACTGATACCATTCAATAATAAGACAATTCAATTAAAAGTTGTGTCTAGTAAAAATGGTATAGTGCCAGTCTCTCTCCATTCAGAGACATCAGTAGCAAGCCCTTCTGTCAGTCTGGACTCCACATCATCTTGCAACTCCATGTGCTGGCTCCATACATGTTTCTGTGAACATATAAAGTGCCTTCAGAAAGTATTCATACCCCTTGACTTATTACACATTTTGTTGTGTTACAGCCTGAATAAAAAATGAAAGATTTTTTTTCTCTCTCCCATCTACATATAATACCCCATAATGACAAAGGGAAAACATGTTTTTAGACATTTTTGCTAATTTATTGAAAATGAAGTACAGAAATATCTCATTTGCATAAGTATTCACATCCCAGTCAATACATGTTAGAATAACCTTTGGCTGTGAGTCAAAGCTGTGAGCTGTGAGTCTTTCTGGGTAAGCTGTGAGTCTTTCTGGGTAAGTCTTTACAAGCTTTGCACACCTGGATTGTACAATATTTGCACATTATTCTTAATAAAAATTCTTCAAGCTCTGTCAAGTGAATTTGTCTACCAGTGTCTATTGGAAAATAGACTGAACCTCTAGGATTTTGCCTGTGCTTAGCTCTATTCTGTTTCTTACTATCCTAAAAACAACTCCTTAATCCTTGCCGATGACAAGCATACCCATAACATGATGCAGCCACCACCATGTTTGAAAATATGTAGTAGTGAGTGGTAGTCAGTAATGTTGTTGGGTTGGATTTGCCGCAAACATAATGCTTTGTATTCAGGTCATTGTGCCTTATTGCAAACAAGATGCATGTTTTGGAATATTTTTATTCTGTATAGGCTTCCTTTCCACTCTGACATTTAGGTTAGTATTGTGGAGTAACTACAATGTTGTTGGCCCATCTTCAGTTTTCTCCTAGCACAACCATTAAACTCTGTAACTGTTTTAAAGTCGCCATTGGCCTCATGGTGAAATCCCTGAAAGGTTTCCTTCCTCTCCGGCAACTGAGTTAGGAAGGACACCTGTATCTTTGTAGTGACTGGGTGTATTGATACACCATCCAAAGTGTAATTAATAACTTCACCATGCTCAAAGGGATATTCAATGTCTACTTTTTTTTATTTTACCCATCTACCAATATGTGCCCTTCTTTGTGAGGCATTAGAAAACCTCCCTGGTCTTTGTGGTTGAATTTGTATTTGACATTCACTGCTCAACTGAGGGACCATACAGATAATTGTATATGTGGGTTATAGAGATGGGCTAGTCATTCAAAAATCATGTTAAGCACTATGATTGCCCACAGAGTGAGTCCATGAAACTTACTTTATGATTTGTTAAGTACATTTTTACTCCTGAACACATTTAGGCTTGCCATAACAAAGGGGTTGAATACATATTGACACAAGACATTTCAGCTTTAAATTTTTTATTAATTTGTTAAAAATATAATTCCACTTTGACATTATGGGGTATTATATGTAGACCGGTGACAATACATCTCAATATAATCCATTTTAAATTCAGGCTGTAACACAGCAAAGTGTGGAAAAAGTAATGTGGTGTGAATACTTTCTGAAGGCACTATACACACATAGTCACTGTTCTATTACCAATGACAGTTAGGATAGGCACACAAACATATACTATGGTGAAGTTTGAACAAGTCAGACTATCCTACCTAATTCTGTTCTCCCCATTGACGACTGTTGGTGAGCAGGCAAGAGGTGAGTCTGGAGGTGAGGTCTTTGCCATAGCCCCATTGATGGGCATAGCAGCATAGATCAGCTCCTGGCCCCTCATCAAATATACCGGTTCGACACACAACCACATACACACACAGACACAGACACAGATTACATTATCAATGGTGGTTATCATTAGCCTGGTGGAACCAACCTGACTGCCGCCTTCACCTTTCTATTTCACTTCAGATACAGTATAATTAAATGTGAAGTGAAATAGAATGGTGAAAACATCGATCAGGCTAGACTATGCCCTGGCCTGGACATTATATGCATCTAAGAAGTAGAAAATAAGCAACAAATAATGTTAGTGTACATAAAGTATGTTTCACAATCTGGTCATCAAATGTAAAGAAGTGGGCTAGCTTCTGTATTTGTACAAATTATGAGCCTGTGAAAGCTGTTGCCACCGACAGTTGAATGTTGCTGGCCGGATACTTGCCAACATGTAGCTGACTGTTCCATTTATAGGAATACTCACAGTGGAGGGAATGTCTGCATCATGCTGATGAGGGCCACCTTGCTGGTCTTGTCTATGCTGCATGTTCGGCTGAAAACTGGACATCTCTCAAACTGCAGCAGGCAATCTTATGAGGTGGTGTTGACTGGGAGGGCCTGTGACAGGGTGATATAATAGACAGCCGAGTGGTAAATTGCATGTTGCTCTAAGGACAGGACAAAACTTTTTGCTAACGCACTTCACAACCAGATTGACTCTACTAGTTGTATCTGCTTGGCTGGAATTAGCCTGCTAGTTTACCAAGCTGGATAATTTTTTAACACAACTTTTCACATAACACACATTACCTGTCGCTGTTGATGAAGCCATCTGTGTCATCAGGGCAGTAACTTGGGTCAGTATCAGAGGCCTCATGATTGCGTGTCCTTTTCATAGGACTCGAGGGAGACTGTCAACAACGGAGGACGTGTCACAAGGGTGCTTGTGTTGCATGACACACCTTAACTATGAGGTCTTGCCTGACAAGCTGTGAAAAAAATCAAGTGAACAGTGAATTAAATCATATTTGGAGGTCGCTAAACCATTGTAATCACATTGCTGGACATGCTATGATACCCGTATTTGCTCCTTCTGGTAGGTCCCGTCATCCGTTCATGAGCAGGGGATCATTCTGACACCCAACTGTGCACGTTCTCTAACAGAAGAACAGTGTCAACGATTGTCATCATCCCTCAATTATAAACACAGATTGAGAAATAACGTAATCTCGTTTGGAAGCTAATTCTATGCTTCACAGATGTAGACTGACTGGCACTAGATTGGATTAGATACAGGCCGGTGAAGCAATTACACTATGCAACCAACTGTGACATGTATTGCTATGGCCCTGGGTTGGTTTTAGTTTGTTGCTGCTAGTTAGTACACTGCTATAGTCAGACATGAGTTAGCTAGTACCACCATGGAATTACGATGACATTGCTAAAGTAGGCAAATAATTAGTAGGAAACAACTGCCATATTATGACGTTGTCAAATTTACTTTAGAGAGATGGCAATGTTGCCATTACTGTTACTAGAAAAGTAAAATCATTGCTCGCAATGCTAATGTTAGCTAGCTAAAATATAGTGGTCCACTGTTCCCCTCAATCTTAGTTAGCTGGCTAAAGTTATACTGCATCCAAAGTCAATCTGGCGACACCACAATCATGACAAAAGGTTTTCCTACTAATTATTTGTCTTGTTTTGAAATGCTATTGTGTTTCCAAGCCAACTACGAGTTGAATTGCAGTAGGCTATTGTTAGCCAGCTATACTGAACAAAAATATAAACACAACATGTAAAGTGTTGGTCCCATGATTCACGAGATGAAATAAAGATCCCAGAAATGTTCCATACGCACAAAAACCTTATTTCTTTCAAGTTTTGTGCACAAATTTGCTAACATCCATGTTAGTGAGCATTTCTCCTTTGCCAAGATAATCCATCTACCTGACAGTTGTGGCATATCAAGAAGCTGATTAAACAGCATGATCATTACACAGATGCACGTTGTGTTTGGGACAATAAAAGGCCATTCTAAAATGTGCAGTTTTACTACACAACACAATGTCACAGATGTCTCAAGTTGAGAGGGAGCATGCTGACTGCAGGATTGTCCACCAGAGGTGTTGCCAGAGAATTGAATGTTCATTTCTCTATCATATGCCGCCTCCAACAGTTTTTTTGAATTTGTCAGAACGTCCAACCGGCCTCACAACTGCAGACCACATGTAACCACACCAACCCAGGACCTCCGCATTCGATGGCCACTGTCACGCTGGAGAAGTGTGGAGCTTGGCAAAATGGGGCATGATTTGTTGACGTAATTGTAATCCAAACCCAACCTTCATTTACTTGTTGCGATGCTTTAGACGAGACTTACTTTATGACCAAAATTATCCTATTTACACTTTGTAATACATTTTGACACTATAATAAATGTTTCTGACTCATATCGATGCTACATGGGTTTTTAGGGGCAGATGGTTTTTAGGGGCAGTTGCTCTTAACAGCCTAAAGAAGATCTATAGAAAATCTCAAGGAAGGACTGATAGTAACAAATCTGTACGCTGCTGCATGTAAGGTTTGAGAGTTTATTCTCCTGTCCGGTACTTAGACGCTTCATCCCAAATGTCAAAATGTGATTACTCACATGCCTCTGCATGACTTCAAATCAGCATGGAAATGTACAAGGGCACTTGGGTCCTAAATGGAATTCAAGCTGATACTGTATGTTGGTCCTCCCTCAAGCCCTGCCTGGATTTATATTTTGAAATGTTGAAATGTTGCCCAGGCAGGAGTTGACATTTTATATATTGTGTCTGTGTGGCGAAGGTGGATGGCACGATAGTGTTGTCTCTAGTCCTGGGACCTGGGGTCAACTGTAGCCTCACTCTCCGGGGTGGGAAGTAAGCTTGTTTGTAGTGATGTGTATGGATGGCTTCAGAGTGCAGTGCTGGCAAGAGCATAGTGATGTATCCTGGAAGAGTTGGTTTTCACCAGAGCCATGTATTTTTCTTTTCAAAATATATGTCTCTGGTTCTCAATACAGCACTGTTACTGCTCCACTTGTTGGCTTCCTTTCAACATTTTTGTCTCCGTGGTAGCATACTGTACGCCATTATTCACTCCAACAGTCCCGCCCCGTCACTCACTGCTCATCATGTTTCGAGAATAGTAGAACAGTGACATTCTGAGCTGACTGACACGGTGGTCAAGGCCAAAAGCTGAGTGCTTTTCATCAATTTTATACAGCAAGAATCTCTCACATGTGGAAGTTATAAAAAGTAAAATGTGCTTTGATTTTGACGGCGTGGGCTTCTTTTAGCCAGCTCGACCATGGAACATTAAGATTTATAACCGTCTATTGAATGAAAGCGGAGAAGACAGGGTATGCTTAGCCTTCTATTAATAAGTACACTTTTTTTTTATTCTCATCTTCTTTTATTTTCCAATACGTAGTGTTTTGCTTGAAACAGGAATGAGAGGTCTACTACAGAATCATTGGAAGGACGGGTCTCTTTATTGCTACTCATTGGTTTGAAACATTATGTGTGTCTCTGTATAATTTCACAGAAACATAGCTCACCTTTAGTTGATCGGTCCCCTGTTGTGACTGCCAAAATATTTCCAGTTTTCCACTGTACAGCATCTACAACACGGGGCAAGATGAATTCATTGGCATGGCCAACATTCAGAGATGGAATGGTTTCATGTGAGTGGGACCTGACTGAAGGTCGAAGACCTTTAGTACAGCCCCTCATCTCAAAGTTCAGGAACTGAACAGATGAATGCTTGTGCAACCGCAGGAACACGTATCTTACGTTAGTTTGAAGAGCATTGGCCTCCCAATTAAGAAGTAGACCCAAATGCTTAATGCACCGGAAGACTGTATTCTTAGCAATAACAAAAGGGTCTATTTTGTCATGGCTAGGTTGGCCTCAGGTTTTGTGTCCCCGGCTCTAAACATGAAAACACTTCAGAGGGGGAACAAAGCATGGAGTTGGCGAGTGAACATGAACTACCAAAGGTAACACAGCCTTGTCTACGCTAGCTGCACACTCAAATTTCAATTGGTTCGATTTTCATTGACAGGTGGTGCTTGTGCATTTGTTCTTTGCATCTCAAGGAATTAGCATGTTGTTGTAAAGGAAGGAAAGGCTGGATTTGTGGTATAAAAGACAGCGTTTGTAGCCCTCCATCCTTTAAAGTGCAGTGCACTGAGAAAGGGGCACTGGTTTCCTACCTTGCGTCTGTTCAGAGTTAACAATGAGCTTTATGATAAACCCTTTTCTTCCAGCACCACAAAGCATCCTTAACTCCAGTTGATGGTGCCGGTGGTCCTTCACTCGTCACCATGGTATTTTTTCACTCATGGAACTGTGGGATTAGCTAGTCTCTGTCCAAATGTTGCTATTGTGCTCTTTCAAAGAGACATGGGAGTATTTCAAAACACAAGTGCTTGAGGGGCTTGAAATGGAGGCCCTGCATTCACTGATGTTTTCTTTGGTGCTGATTTGTGACGCAGTAAACAGGCAAGCGCCTCTTGACCACTAGTGCCAAAACTGTCTAACTCTTACTGCCATACCTTTGTGAGGAAAAAGGATCGATGATGACCTGACTTTACATTTGCAATTTACTTAATTGATACATAATCTGTTGTGTATTATCTAGTTATTGCCTAAATTAATCTAGTTTACCATTACAGGATCGGTGGGTCCCCCGCGGGACGGTTGAGCTAACGTAGGCTAATGCGATTAGCATGAGGTTGTAAGTAACAAGAACATTTCCCAGGACATAGACATATCTGATATTGGCAGAAAGCTTAAATTCTTGTTAATCTAACTGCACTGTCCAATTTACAGTAGCTATTACAGTGAAATAATACGATGCTATTGTTTGAGTAGAGTGCACAATTATGAACTTGAAAAGTTATTAATAAACCAATTAGGCACATTTGGGCAGAAATGTGAAACATGAGAAACAGAAATGCAATGGTTCATTGGATCAGTCTAAAACTTTGCACGTACACTGCTGCCATCTAGTGGCCAAACTCTAAATTGAGCCTGGGCTGGAATTAAGGCCTTTTTATTGCATTTCAAAGATGATGGTACAAATAAAATTATAAAATAACGGATGTTTTTTTTCTTTGTATTATCTTTTACCAGATCTAATGTGTTATATTCTCCTACATTCATTTCACATTTCCACAACCTTGAAAGTGTTTACTTTCAAATGGTATCAAGAATATGTATATCCTTATTTCAAGTCCTGAGCTACAGCCAGTTAGATTTGGGTATGTCATTTTCGGCGAAAATTGAAAAAAAGGGTCCGATCCTTATTAAAGTGCAGACTGTCAGCTTTAATTTGAGGGTATTTTCATCCATATCGGGGGAACCATTTAGAAATTACAGTACTTTTTGTAAATTTTCCCCCCCATTTTAGGGAACCAAAAATATTGGGGCAAAATAATTGACAGTGCATTAGGAAAGTATTCCGACCTCTTGACTTTTTCCACATTTGTAACCGAACAGCTCGATTCGGTCTTATGTTAGCAAAATTTCAAATTGTGTTTTTTACATTGAATAAAAGTAGAGACTCAGAGCTACAAAATGGTATTCTCCTTCTCCTCAACCGCTCATGCTTTTGACCAAAACGTGACAAATACAACCTCAAAGAAAACTCCCTGAATTGGATGGACAACATATATAGATAACTAAAGAGGGGAGTAAAAAAAAAAGTAAAACAGCTTACTTAACAAGGTAATCCTTACACAAAGATAGTGGGTATGATTTCTTATGGGCCTCACAAATGCAATGTACATGTTGAATATCTGTGTAGAAAAATATGCCTGCGCATTGTACAAACTTCTCTTGTTCAAAAAGGAAATTGAGTCTTGAGTCAGGGGGTTTATTGAAATAACCAGTCTGTACATATTTGCCTCAAAATATGGGTAAAAGAAACAATGAAAGCTTGGTCCCTTATTGAAAGCATCTGTCCATGGTCTGTGGGAGGGCATTTGGCTGGCTTTCTGCACTGCTGTAAAATCTCTCTCCCTCCTTTCTCTTCAACATTTCACAATTTCATTGAATAAAATGTGAGGCCTTTTACTCTCTGAGACGGAAGGGGTATGGAAATGATTATGGCATGTTAAGTTTAATTGTCCAGAATCCTAGGTGATTGTTTGAATGGTTAGTTGTTTGGTAGATTGAGGGAAATGCCCCCTTCTCCCTGGGTGTCTCTAGGTATAAAACCCTCAAATCCCGATATGCGCTCTCATTTATTTTGGGTGGATGGTTTTTACCCCTCCACTAAGCTGCTCTGTCCCGTTGGAGTTTCACTATAACTTCTGGTGGTGTTGAAATAGACAAAGTCATATTTTGTGGTACCAAAGTCCTTGTCCTTAAATCCATGTTTCATTTTGATGTGTGGCACACGCTTCTTTTGATTGTGTCTCAACACTGTTTTCATTGCACTGTGCTTGCTAAACATTTAATTATATCTACATGTATTTTGTCCCCCAAAAAGTATTGGCTTCGGAGTGGACTTTGCAGGCCTGTTGCTGTCATAATTTGTAAAACTGTCACGATCGTTTATTAGGAGTGGACCAAGATGCAGCGTGGTATGTTTCCATCCTTTTATTTTGGAAGAGAAACTCAAAGAAAAAACACTAAAGCGGAAAAAACGAACCATGAAGCTCAAAGTAGTGCTCGCTGGCAACTATACCTAGACAAGATCCCACAAAGCACAAAGGTGAAATGGCTGCCTAAATATGATCCCCAATCAGAGACAACGACAAACAGCTGCCTCTGATTGGGAGCCATACCTGGCCAACATAGAGACATAATCCCCTAGATGACCCACCTCTAGTCACACCCCGACCTAACCAACATAGAGAATAAAAAGCTCTCTATGGTCAGGGCGTGACATAAACAAATGTTAAAGTGCTTGTTAAGCATACAGTGGCTTCAGAAAGGTCTAAGAAAAATATGCCTTCACAGTTCACAGGCTGGTGCTAAACAACATGCGCAGAAGTGTCGGGTATTTTTGTCATACTGTAGCTCTCCTGTACTGTACCTGTTTTGTGTTTTTATATTAGTTTGAAATTCTGTTTAGTTCCAGTTAGCTTTTAGATCCACATTACTAGTTTTTATATAGTTACAATTGTATCAAAACATTTCTATTGTGTTCTATAGTATATTATTTAGTTTTAGATTTAGTGTTAGGGACAGAATGTACTCTATGCGTGGGGGTACTTTAAAGTTACCGGAATCTTTAAAAAATGGCAGTAATTAACAGGTAATCTATGGCACGGTAACTTTGGTAATGTATACTTGAATAACTTTTTTTTTTTTTTAAAGTATTAATATATAGTATTTAAAAATATATATATATCTGTGTCCATATTGCCCACGAGTTTCCAGTGGATAGACCATATGGTTCAAGAGAAAATAACCTAATTAATTAAAAAAACATCTAATCAACAATTACATTCTGTTCAATGAACTCTGCAACTTTTCCAACTATTGACCTTTTTCACAACTTCCACCAGTTTGGCACAAAAACATTTACAACAAAGAACTAGGCTATTGACATAGTAAAATAAAAAAATAAATAAAAAATAAAAAAACTCATATAAACCCCAATGGTATTCACTAAATTGATGGTTTATATTTAGGATAATGTTTTACAGCTTCATCATTCAATTCTTTGTATTTTTATAATCTTATTTTGTTGATTTATATATTTTACATGTAATAAGACCACACGGAGGGCCAGCGATAATTACAGGCACCTGTGATAATCTGAAGTACCCAAAAGGGCCACTAGCTATCTTGTGATAAAATACATAAAAAAGCCGCTCCTTGTTGGGAGCCATTTATATGTTGTATAGTTTTTGGGAATGTCACATCTTGTCACTGTGGGGCAGTGATGCATATGGTGATGGGACAGGTCATAGGTTAGGTTTAAAGGTAGACAGCGAGAGGACGTAGAATAGATGCACAAAGTAAAGTAGTAGTGGGTCAATTTCCACAACAGCACAGAGCGCTGAAGCGTGAGGCTAAATTTCTCGGCTGTTTTGGTCCCGTAGCTACTACTTTGTAGCAGCGTTAAGAGAACCCGTGCACATGAGCAGATACTCTGTGTGACTGTGTGAGAGCAAAGTCTTGCATCGTGCTCATCACAATGGCAGCTTTAACGGATCACTTTTGTCAAATAGTCACCGCCTTTCAAAGTGTGTTGCATTCCGGGGATAAAAATTGTCCGTCTTGTGCCTTCATGTCGACTGCATGGACTTTACAAAAATCATGTGATCAAAAGGTCGTGAGGTTTAGACTGCAAGTTTCTGCAGTTTCTCTTCGCCAACTTCATCTTGCAGCCATCGCTTGCATTGTGGGAGACTCTATTGTCAACCAATCATTAGGGTGTTTTAGTTTCACCCACGCTAACATGACCAAAGACATGATTGAAACAGGTACTAATTCGTCACGATTTACAATATGTAAATCGTGGATATATATACACTAATTGATTGTACAATGTACACACAATTTTATAATTTCAGTTTGTGAGTGTGTGTGATATGGGGGTGTTTATTTTGACATTATACAGAAAACCTTTTAGAAGCAATGGCAACACTGCCATGTTGATCTGAGCCTTGCTGTTGGAAAACCACATCCGTGTCCTGCTTTTGCCTGTCGCAGATGCACCTCCCCGGACTTCACTCCTCGGCTTTCATCCACAGTCGTTGCTTTAGCCTTACCGCTCAAACGCGCCCAATATCTGCGGTGCTGCTCATGGCAACGTCATCTCGCTGAGTCTACCTTTAAATTATAAAATCAATCTCAATGTGACCTGCCAGATTCAGAAGCTTGAAAACCCCATTAAGAAGAAAGAAAACCACTTGAAAACCTCATTCGAGAAAGTGTGTGTCTGCTTGTGTTCATACATGAACGCATGAGTGCACGTGAGTGTGTGTGTGTTTGTCTCTGTCTATGTGTTTGTGTTTGTCTGTGCATGCCAGATGTATATCTATTATGTCTAGTCCCTTTAGAAAATCATCTTGTATTGTTCTCGTCCATCAGCACAGATACTGTAGACCTCCCTCTCAACAACAAGTTGTTCAAACAGATTTGAAAGGTCATTTAGGGTGACAGTCCTCTACTCTCTGATGGGCGGATTTGAATGGGTGGGGATGTCACTCAATTGTGTCCATAGGCTCATTAGCAGCAAAAGGAACCCCTCACTTTCAGACCTCTCCTTTTTCTTTCTGTTACATAACCTTTGACTTCTAAGCTATTTATTTACCCATGGTACATCGCCCCATCTCATAAAACCCTTCGCCTAGGCCAGAGTTTCAAAGAAGGGTCCCTGGACCTAGAAGATCTCTGAAAGAGGGTTTGATTGCAAATGCTGGCCGGCATGCTGCCAGGTTGCATGAGCATGCTGCCAGGTTGCATGAGTATGCTGCTGTGTGTAAGAGTAGCCTGATCAGTTTTTAGCGCCGCCAGCTCTAATCTTAATTGCAAATCTCTCAAATGCCTCCAGTCAGCCAGAGCATCCTGAGTTTTTTGTTTTCCTTCGTCTGTGTGGCTGCATGCCATGTTTCTTCACAGTTTAACATCAAGTTCTGCCTGTCCCCTGATATTACCTCTGAGATGCATTTCTCTAGCTGGGCTGGAGACCTGTAGGCAGGGGACTGCTGTTTCCTGCCTGGCTGGGGAGTTGACTGGGTTTATTACGGTGTTGTTGTGGAAGTGTAAAGGTTTGTGTTTGGCTGTCCAGAGCCCTGTCTCTTAGCCTGGAACGCTCCAATACACAGACAGGTTTATTTAGCGCCTCTCTCTGTTTACTTTGTTCACCTGTTTCATAGTGTTCCGTTGCCAAATCTCACGATGTTGATATGATTTTGTTTATAGCAAAATTAAATCAAATGTAAACTTTTATTATAAAAACTAAAAGTTATTCAGAGTGTCTACGACGTCCACAGTAACAGTATTTGGATTAAATTAGAAACATCTAAATTATATTTTGCATGGCAAGTATCTTTTGGATCATTGGCATTGTTTATAAAAATGTACTTGGACTGTAGACTATATTATGCAACTCTGTAAAAGATTTGACATTTTAGTTATTTAACTCTTTAGTCATCACTCTTATCCAGAGGGACTTACAGTTAGTGCATTCATCTTAAAGTTACTAGGTGGGACAAGTTCCAACCACATAAAAGTTAACCCCTTAGAGTCGATCGATGCGCCGGTGCGTCAATCTAAATGACATAACAAAAAGAATCACAATCCCAATCCGTCAGTTTAAGCTAGACGTATCAGTCTCAATCCACCGCATCTGCCTTTGTTGTACTTCCGCATCTGCTGTGAAGCTGGCAGAGCTAGGTGTATGTCAGACCTGGGCCATCCCCAACATGGGCCATCCCCAAAATCCATCTTCTCATGAAAACGTCTTTGGCGTCAGAATGGTTTGACCTAAAAACATTAGGACCACTCTATGGAAAGGGGAGACTCATGAACACGATGGTGTTCTACAACCCCTGCAAGTGTCAGGAGACTTGTCTGACGTCAGTACCGTCGATGTGCCAACTTCTGTTTTGTAGCGTCTGAACCGTTTGGGCTACAAACTAATGGGACCCCACTGTGGAAAGGGGAGATTCTCACGAACATGACAATGTTCTCTGTTTTGTTCTACGACCCCGACAAGTGTCACGGGACTCGTCTGAAGATAACCGGAACCGTTTTTAAAAAGCTAATGGAAGTATGAAGGTAGTTTTGTGCCTACCGAAAAAAGGGGTTAAATATGTGTAAAATGTGTTTTTGTTTGGTAACGGAATTTCAAGTTTTAAACCACTTAAAGCTGCAATATGTAACACTACAAAACCTTGTTTCTTATGATGTATTTTGTGACTGTCCTTTTTGACATTTATGAAAGTGTTATTTAATGGACTTTAGTAGTAAATGCCAAAATCTATATTTTATCAAATAATTATACCTAAAAGGGTTCCTGAAGTTCAAAATCAAATAGTTAAATGATCCATAGTGTGACCATCTTAAAACAATTCCATATGTCAGCTTAGCTCCCCTCCCCCAACGTCTTAGATTCTAAAGAAGTCAAGTATTCCTCAATAAAGCAGCTGGCAGCAACGTCAGCGCTAGGAAGAAAAGACAAGTGCAATGTAGTGCAAGAAAAGCAAGGGTGTTAGTTTTTTGTTGTTGGTCGTTTCCATGTGAAAGGATCCAGGAGCACCAACATGTGAAGTTCATAGGAGCATGTCAAATTTGGTGTCAAATGAAAGCTAAGAGTCTATATAGTTTTTTAATTAAGGTGTACAAAAGATTAGGAACACCTTCCTAATATTGAGTTGCACCCCATTTGGCCCTCAAAACAGCCTCAATTCGTCAGGGCACGTAATCTACAAGGTGTCGAAAGCGTTCCACAGGGATGCTGGCCTATGTTGACTCCAGTTGTGTCAAGTGGAATCCACTTCAGTCAGTGTAGATGAAGGGTATGAGACAGGTTAAAGAATGATTTTTAAGCCTTGAGACAATTGAGACATGTATTGTGTATGCGTGCCGTTCAGAGAGTGAATGGGCAAGACAAAATATTTAAGGGTCTTCGAACAAGGTAGGGCAGTAGGTGCCAGGCGCACTGGTTTGAGTGTCAAGAACTGGAACGCTGCTGGGTTTCTCAGTTTTCCGTGTGTATCAAGAATGGTCTACAATCAAAGGACATCCAGTCAACTTGACACAACTGTGGGTAGCATTGAAGTCAACATGGGCCAGCATCCGTGCACTCAGTGTATGTCATGGAAAGAGCAACCATTTTCCATGCTAAGAATTAGGAATAAGCAAAGGATTTTATTTCTGGTCTTAGAAAGTATCTACCATAAAAAGTCTTAAAAGGTACTAGAAATACATTAAAGCAATAATGTTGACGTAAAGACCCCTGCCAAGTAATTTCAACCCTTATATTTTGTTTTGGAGAACATGTTCTGCCTTTTTGTAAGTTTAAGAAACATTACCTTTTGCCTTGAAATTCCGTTACCAAAAACCCACTTATCTTTAAGATATTTTTTAATTTCTCTCCCTCACGAGGGAGGATAATGAAAGCTCACAGAAGTAACAAGAAAAGGTAGACCTATTAATTTGTTAGTGTTTTTACTGGTATCCACTTTGTTTATGAATTATTATCGATGCATTATGCAGAATTGCTCCCGCATTTCCTGGTTGCTAAAATTCTAATAGTTTGCCTAATATCAGTTTGTGACACAATTAGCAAGTATAGTGTAGAGAATCATTGTACCATCTAAACCGCTGTAAAATATATTTTCCATAACCAAAAATGTTATATTTTCAGCTGTTTGAATCTGGGGTGCAAAAACAAAAGTAAAAGACACAAAAACAAAACCTAAGAAGGGGAAGCTTTTTAAAAGAATGATATTTTAGAGATTATTTCATTTTCGGTTATTTGAAATTGAAATCATCTCCAAAATATTGCTATTTTTAAAACAAGCCATAGAAAGTTGGTTGCAACTTCAGTTTAATCCACCAGAAAAAAATGAATAAATACTACAACAAATATTATGGTTAAACTCAAATATACTAATTGATTAAATAAAGACGATTTTTGGCGCTTAAAAAAAAAAAGTGTATAATCTTTTGTAAATGATATCATAAATAGGACTGGTGGAGTTATGTCACACATGCAGCTAACAAAAACATATGGAAATGTCTGCTCTACTGAAAATTACAACCAACTAATTGCAGCATTACCGCAAAAATCCACCACAAGTGGATTAAACACCAAAATGTATTAAAGAAAATGTTGTTAAATAAAAAAGTATACCTGTTTCATTTAAGGACCAAAAATGTCACTTCTGTGCAATATAGATTGCAAAATAGTAGGGAAGTGATTTTTGATGTACTGATTCCATGGCACATGGTTTATGAACTGATACATAAAATGACGCTGGATTAAAAACGAAGTTTTAATATAAATTATTATACAAAATTCTTCCATCCCAGCTCTGCGGATTTTACTGCAAAGAGAATCATTAGATCATTTGTTTTGGTACTGTCCTTAAGTAGCTTGTTTTTGGTCGCAGGTTCAGAAATGGCTGAAGAATTGCAACATTTACCTGGAGCTAACTCTGCAAATAGCACTGCTGACTGATTTAAAAAGTCCTAGTACGTCGATCAATAATATAATAGTACTCTTAGCAAAATTGTTTATCGTTCATTTAGAATCTGTAGAAACTATGAGAATAGAAAGGTTCAGAACTTTTGTGAAACATCACAGCACAGTTGAAAAATATATGGCAAATAGAAATCAAAACTGGATGGTGTTCAGAGATAGATGGGAGAGGTTAAGTTTAGCTGAATGATGGGATTAAAAACAAACAAAGATAATGTAAAATATGTATAAACTGGAAGTAGAAGCCTAAGTGCTGTTGTCCATTAGTTTACTCCAAATGGGGGAGGGGTGGTAGAGCTAGGGGAAAATAATAAAGGAACATGTTATAAAAAAAATATATACAGTTGAAGTCGGAAGTTTACATACACTTAGGTTGGAGTCATTAAAACTCGTTTTTCAACCACTCCACAAATTTCATGTTAACAAACTATAGTTTTGGCAAGTCGGTTAGGACATCTACTTTGGGCATGACACAAGTCATTTTTCCAACATTTGTTTACAGACAGATTATTTCACTTATAATTCACTGTATCACAATTCCAGTGGGTCAGAAGTTTACATACACTATGTTGACTGTGCCTTTAAACAGTCTGGAAAATTCCCGAAAATGATGTCATGGCTTTAGAAGCTTCTGATAGGCTAATTGACATCATTTGAGTCAATTGTAGGTGTACCTGTGGATGTATTTCAAGGCCTGCCTTCAAACTCAGTGCCTATTTGCTTGACATCATGGGAAGATCAAAAGAAATCAGCCAAGACCTCAGAAAACAAATTGTAGACCTCCACAAGTTTGGTTCATCATTGCGAGGAATTTCCAAAATGCCTGAAAGGTATGAAACAATAGTACGCAAGTATAAACACCATGAGACCACGCAGCCGTCATACCGCTCAGGAAGGAGACACGTTCTGTCTCCTAGAGATGAACGTACTTTGGTGTGAAAAGTGCAAATCAATCCCAGAACAACAGCAAAGGACCTTGTGAAGATGCTGGAAGAAACGGGTACAAGGTATCTATATCCACAGTAAAACGAGTCCTATATCGACATAACCTGAAAGGCCGCTCAGCAATGAAGAACTGCTCCAAAACCGCCATAAAAATGCCACACTACGGTTTGCAACTGCACATGGGGACAAAGATCATACTTTTTGGAGAAATGTCCTCTGGTCTGATGAAACAAAAACAGAGCTGTTTGGCCATAATGACCATCGTTATGTTTGGAGGAAAAAGGGGGAAGCTTGCAAGCCGAAGAACACCATCCCAACCATGAAGCACGGGGTGGCAGCGTCATGTTTTTGGGGGTGCTTTGCTGTAGGAGGGACTGGTGCATTTCACAGAATAGATGGCATCATGAGGGAGGAAAATTATGTGTATATATATTTAAGCAACATCTCAAGACATCAGTCAGGAAGTTAAAGCTTGGTCGCAAATGGGTCTTCCAAATGGACATTGACCCCAAGCATACTTCCAAAGTTGTGGCAAAATTGCTTAAGGACAACAAAGTCAAGGTATTGGAATGGCCATCACAAAGCCCTGACCTCAATCCTATAGAACATTTGATTGGTTTGTTAAACTTTGAAATCAAAGGTTTTTGTTTGGCATACATTTTAAGTGAGTCCCATGCAGTCAATGTCATGTTAGTTGGCAATGCTGTGATCTACAATGCTTGTCAATGAATGTCTCAGTGCAGAATCATGGCTCCTGATAGTGGATGTATTTGTTGTTTTCTTGCAGAAACTGCCAATGCCTTTTTAAAAAAGCCCAACTATTTAGGAGAGATTGCGTGCTGTGATCCTTTTCTGATGACAATCTGCTAATTGTGTGTACTGCAGTGGAGTTCTGTGATTGGTTGGGGAGATAGTTGGGCTCTAATACCCTTCCCGCTCTCCTAACTTCGTTGAAGAGGCTCCTCACACGCAGACAATGTTAACACTGAGTGCTTCACCAGGAAGTTTTTAACTGCTGTTTACTTTTGCCGACCTCCCCAGAGAAAAACACATGGTTTGATGTCCAGTACATAATAAAGTGCAGCAGATTATGGTTACTTTATCCTTAGTGGGGATTCTAACACTTGGTAGAGTGTATACAAACTCTGTCACATTGAGATTAATAACATTTTCGTCTTTGGTTGAGTGTGGCTTCGATTTTCTAACTACTTTCCCTCCCACTCCCCTTGCTGGTTCAAGCAAGTATAACACTATTACAGCCCTTTTATGTGAAATCTCATGGGTCAATGTTGTGGGTGAGTTTGATTTTATCACAGATCGTATTACATTACGATCACATTGCAGATATGCAAAACTCATACCAACTGGGACCTGACCCAAATGTCAAATGGTGGTGCAATTGTTTCGCATTCTTGAGATACACAAGCCACTCTCTTTTATAAGTGTATGTACTGTAATACTGGTGACAATGTTGACATGGCAGGACCCGTGGCCTGACAGGGACCAACAGGCATCCCTAGTGTGTTACTTGTGACCCTGTCCAAACACCCAAACCAGCATGTCAGTCTACGTGTGTGTGTAGACTGATGCATATGAAATTACCTTGTTATCTCTGGCTTTGCTAATGGCCATTGACACCATGGGCTTTCTCACCACAGTCAGGATCTGAAGTAAAATGGCGCCGGAGGGGAAGGTTGCCGTCTTATCGGCTCTTAACCAACCATGCTATTTTGTTTGTTTTTTCGCCTTGTTCGTAACCTATTTTGTACATAATGTTGCTGCTACCGTCTCTTATGACCGAAAAGAGCTTCGGGACATCAGAACTGGGATTGCTCACCTCAAACTGGACGAAACGTTCTTCTTCAATGAGTCGGATGGGAGGGATATAATACAGACACCCGACCAGGTCCAGATGCCCGTTATTCGCTGGACAAGGAAACGCAGATTTCGCGGAGGATCAGGCAATGAGTGGCTAATCTGCCCATGCCTTCCATCCTGCTAGCTAACATTCAATCACTGGAAAAATAAATGGGACAAACTGAAAGCACGTTTATCCTACCAACGTGTTAAAAACTGTAATATCTTATGTTTCACCAAGGACAGAACAGCAGCGTCTGGTAAGACAGACACAGGGCAGGGGCCTATGCATTTATGTAAACAACAGCTGGTGCACGATATCTAAGGAAGTCTCAAGGTTTTGCTCGCCTGAGGTAGAGTATCTCATGATAAGCTGTACTATCTACCGAGAGAGTTTTCATCTGTATTTTTCGTAGCTGTCTATTTACCACCACAGACTGGCACTGTGCTGGCACTAAAACCGCACTCAATGAGCTGTATACCGCCATAAGCAAACAGGAAAACGCTCATGCAGAGGCGGCGCTCCTAGTGGCCAGGGACTTTAGTGCAGGGAAACTTAAAAAAGTTTAAACTAATTTCTATCAGCATATTAAATGTGCAACCAGAGGGGAAACATTTCTAGACCACCTTTACTCCACACACAGAGATGCGTACAAAGCTCTCCTTCGCCCTCCATTTGGCAAATCTGACCATAATTCTATCCTCCCGATGTTCCGATATTCTTCCGATGGCATTGAGGAGTACACCAACAGTCACTGGCTTTATCAATAAGTGCATTGAGGACGTTGTCCCCACAGTGACTGTACGTACATACCCCAACCAGAAGCCATGGATTACAGGCAACATTCGCACTGAGCTAAAGGGTAGAGCTGCCACTTCAAGGAGCGGGACTCTAACCTGGAAGCTTATAAGAAATCCCGCTATGCCCTCCCACGAACCATCAAACAGGCAAAGCGTCAATACAGGACTAATATCAAATCGTACAACACCGGCTCCGATACTCGTCGGATGTTGCAGGGCCTGCCAAATATTACAGACTACAAATGGACCAGAAGAGCTAAATTACTTCTATGAGGCAAGTAACACTGAAACATGCATGAGAACATCAGCTGTTCCGGACGACTGTGTGAACACGCTCTCCGCAGCCGATGTGAGTAAGACCTTTAAACAGGTCAACATTCACAAGGACACAGGACCAGACGGATTACCAGGACGTGTACTCCGAGCATATGCTGACCAACTGGCAAGTGTCTTCACTGTCAATTTCAACCTCTCCCTGTCTGAGTCTGTAATACCAACATGTTTCAAGCAGACCACCATAGTCCCTGTGCCCAAGAACACTAAGGTAACCTGCCTAAATGACTACCGACCCGTAGCACTCATGTCTGTAGCCATGAAATGCTTTGAAAAGCTGGTCATGGCTCACATCAAACCCATTATCCCAGAAACCCTAGACCCACTCCAATTTGCATACCGCACCAACAGATCCACAGATGATGCAATCTCTATTGCACTCCACACTGCCCTTTCCCACATGGACAATGTGAACACCTATGTGAGAATGCTATTCATTGACTACAGCTCAGCGTTCAACACCATAGTGCCCTCAAAGCTCATCACTAAGTTAAGGGACTAAACACCTCCCTCTGCAACTGAATACTGGACTTCCTGACAAGCCGCACCCAGGTGGTAAGGGTAGGTAACAACACATCCGCCACGCTGATCCTCAACACAGGGGGCCCCTCAGGGGTGCGTGCTCAGTCCCCTCCTGTACTCCCTGTTCCCTCATGACTGCACGGCCAGGCACGACTCCACCACCATCATTAAGTTTACTAATTACACAACAGGGGTAGGCCTGATCATCGACAACGATGAGACAGCCTATAGGGAGGAGATCAGAGACCTGACCGTGTGGTGCAAGAACAACAACCTGTCCCTCAACGTGATCAAGACAAAGGAGATGATTGTGGACTACAGGAAAAGGAGGACCGAGCACACCTCCATTCTCATCGACGGGGCTGCAGTGGAGCAGGTTGAGAGCTTCAAGTTCCTTGGCATCCACATCACCAACAAACTATCATGGTCCAAGCACACCAAGACAGTCATGAAGAGGGCACGACAAAACCTATTCCCCCTCAGGAGACTGAAAAGATTTGGCATGGGTCCTCAGATCTTCAAAAGGTTTTACAGCTGCACCACCAAGAACATCCTGATGGGTTGCATCACTGCTTGGTATGGCAACTGCTCAGCCTCCGACCGCAAGGCACTACAGAGGGTAGTACGTACGGCCCAGTACATCACCGGGGCCAACCACATGATTGTGTCAACATTGTAACCAATTTTCAACACAGACAAACCTTGTATAAAATATGTTGAATTTGTACCTTTTAAACAACGTCAGATCTTCTATGTTATATCCACTATAAAAAAAACAATAGGCTGGGCAGCACCTCCTACTGGAGAGTTGATGTACAGCTATTAACCTGGTTTCCCATCCAAGGTTTAAACCATGCCCAGCTTTTATATTTGTCACTGACTACTACCAATCTTCTATAGTGAGAATGATTTTTGAGAGACATTTAACAGAGCAAATTAAATGTAACAATATTTTATAAATCATACTCTATATCATCAATGATACTATTTAGGCCTATATAGCGTTTACAAAGTAATTAACAGCTATTGTTTCATGTGATCCCAGGGTTCTACTTAAAATAGACAATACATACAGTACCAGTCAAAAGTTTGGGCATACCTACTCATTCCAGGGTTTTTCTTTATTTTTTCTACATTGTAGAATAATAGTGAAGACATCAAAACTATGAAATAACACATATGGAATCATGTCGTAACCAAAAAAGTGTTAAACAAATCTAAATACATTTTATATTTCAAATTCTTCAAAGTAGCCAGCCTTTGCCTTGATGACAGCTTTGCATATTCTTGGCATTCTCTCAACCATCTTAACCTGGAATGCTTTTCCAACAGTCTTGAAGGAGTTCCCACATATGCTGAGCACTTGTTAGCTGCTTTTCCTTCACTCTGTGGTCCAACTCATCCCAAACCATCTCAATTGGCTAATTGTGGAGGCCAGCACTCCATCACTCTCCTTGGTAAAATAGCCCTTACAAAGCCCAGAGGTGTGTTTTGAGTCGTTGTCTTGTTGAAAAACAAATGATAGTCCCAATAAGCGCAAACCAGATGGGATGGCATATCACTGCATAATGCTGTGTTAGCCATGCTGGTTAAGTGTGACTTGAATTCCAAAATAAATCACAGACATTGTCACCAGCAAAGCACCCCCACACTATCACACCTCCTCCTCCATGCTTCACGATGGGAACCACACATGCAGAGATCATCCGTTCACCTGCTCTGCGTCTCACAAATACACGACTGCTGGAATCAAAAATCTCAAATTTGGACTCATCAGACCAAAATGACAGATTTCCACCGGTCTAATGTCCATTGCTCGGGTTTGTTGGCCCAAGCAAGTCTCTTCTTATTATTGATGTCCTTTAGTAGTGCTTCTTTGCAGCAATTCGACCATGAAGGAATGATTCACGCAGTCGCCTCTGAAAAGTTGATTTTGAGATGTGTCTGTTACTTGATTTCTGTGAAGCATTTATTTGGTCTGCAATTTCTGAGGCTGGTAACACTAATGAACTTATCCTCTGCAGCAGAGGTAACTCTGGGTCTTCCTTCCCTGTTGCGATCCCGAGAGCCAGTTTCATCATAGCGCTTGATGGTTTTTGCGACTGCACTTGAAGAAAATGTCAAAGTTCTTGAAATGTTCCGCATTGACTGACCTTCATGTTTTAAAGTAATGATGGACTGTTGTTTCTCTTTACTTATTTGAGCTGTTCTTGCCATAATATGGACTTGGTCTTTTACCAAATAGGGCTATCTTCTGTATACCACCCCTACCTTGTCAGAACACAACTGATTGGCTCAAACACGTTAAGAAGGAAAGAAATTCCACAAATTAACTTGTAACAAGGCACACCTGTTAATTGAAATGCATTCCAGTTGACTACCTCATGAAGCCATGTCTGATTTTTGTTTTAGTTGTAATCTAAATGTGTTATCACTGCGCTTTCAACCATTTAAAAGCACAACAAAGTTCAAATGAAAATACAATGTCAGATATTCTGCATATATACAACAACTTAATGTGTCATCACTGTGCTTCAACTAATAGTACAACCAAATGACATGGATTGCAGTTGGGATTGCATTAAAAGTACATGGTGCAAGTAATCAATGACTTTCGAGATTCTGCGCAGATTGTCACACCAATTCTGAAGATCTACACAGATCTGCGACCTTTTGCACACGCAAAGTGATAACACATTAAGTTGTTGTATAAATGCAAAATATCTGTCATTGTATTTCCATTTGAACTTTGTTGTGCTTTTAAATGGTTGAAAGCATAGTGATAACACACTGGGAATTCAACAAACTTCTGGCTGTCTTTTTGAGTGGGTGAATAAAGGTTGAAATCTCATTGATCAAAATCTCAAACTAATATTATCCAAATGTCCATAATTGAAATGATGTGGTTTGCCGAGTGGGATCTTTGTATATGTACCATTATGGCATCTGTGACAGCACGAGCAGCGCAATTGAGGCTTCATTTCAAAGTAGTACATTTTCTTCTTCTTTCGTGTTTGAAAAAAAACATAGCACTTATTAAGATGATTTACTACCACCTGCAGGGCTGCAGTCCCAAACCAATAATGTGTGTCATTAATTTATTGTGGCCATTATATGGCGGTTATATAGCTTAAAACCATAAGCAACCCAATTAAAAGAAGACATTAGACAATGCTCTGATCATTGACTGATCACTCCCAACCCATAGGAATCCCCATCCAGTTGACTACTTTAAAATGGTGGATGCCCTCAATGGCAATGTCTATGCTAAAATGGGTTATATCCATCTAGAGTCCTCTATTTACAGGTAACTGCCAAAATAGTGGAAACACTTGAGTAATTGACGGGATACAAAGTACTCTAAATTGAAAGCAGGGGCTTCAACACAGGTGTGGTTCCTGCGTTAACTAAGCAATTAACATTCCATCATGCGGTCATGTATAAAATGTTGGCTACCATGGCAATGCCCCGTAGGATAACAATACCCCCATCCAGAGGGCATGAGTGGTCACTGAATGATTAGATGAGCGTGTGAACGATGTAAACAATATGCCATGGCCGTCGCAGTCATCAGATCTCAACCCAATTGAACACTTATGGGAGATTCTAGAATGGCGCCTGAGACAGTGTTTTCCATCAACAGAACACCAAATTACGCAATTTCTTGTGGAAGGATGGTGTTGCATCTCCCCGATAGAGTTCTAGACACTTGTAGAATCTATGCCAAGTTGAGTTGAAGCTGTTCTGGCTCATGGTGGCCCAATACCCTATTAAGGCACTTTACGTTGGTGTTTCCTTTATTTTGGCAGTTACCTGTATCTCTGTGGTCTAACCAGACCCACCAGATCAAATGTTTATGTCAACTGACCAGGCCCCTCCATGTCAGTCTGGATGAACACCAAGCAGGGTCATTGGCAGGTCAGGTCAGCTTTAGTAAAGGCAACATGGCTTTTGGGCAATTATATTGAATTTATGACCTGCCTCTGATTCGTGTTTTTCCTGTAAATAGTTTAATGAACTACTGGGATTTAGGGAATGGCTGTTTAATCACCACAGTGGAGTTGTGAGGATTTGGATGCTGATAGCATAGCTGTGTTTATACTGTATACCCGTGTGCTTTTTAGTGTGTCCGTCTGTGGGTGTATGGGTTTACAGTCTGTGTGAGTTCGTGGGGGAGTATGTGTGACCTGTTGGGTATTTGGCTTAGCACGTGTTGCTCAGCCTGGGACAGCATGCCATTTCTCTCTCAGCGCCACAGCTGTCACCACCACCCCCACTCTCCCTGTCTCCCCCTCTCCTCCTCCTCCCCCTCTCCTTCCCCCAGCTGGGGCTGACCTCCGGGTTATCTACCATAGCTGCTCTCCAGACTGGGGTCACACTGACGTGCCAGCCTCGAGGTCAGACCGTTTTGTAAGAGGTTAGAAGTCAAAGCGACAAAGGGAGACACATATGTGAAAGTTAGATTTGAAAGTGAAAATCAGAAAGTATGTGACAAACCTTTTGAACAACAGACTCCTTTTACCAGTTTGATTCCTGTTGAAGGTCTTATCTCACTGTTATATCTGCTAGTGGATCTCATGGAGCTGATACGTTTACATGATTCTCATCCACTGCTACTTGTAGTGTGGTCTTAAGCTGTTTCTCATCATGTTGTCAGTGGGTGTAGCCCTATCTTGCAGTCAACTGACCAAACCGCCCTCTAGTGGTCTCATGGGTGGCATGTTATTAATCAATCAAATGTATTTATAAAGCCCTTCTTACATCAGCTGATGTCACAAAGTGCTGTACAGAAACCCAGCCTAAAACCCCAAACAGCAAGCAATGCAGGTGTAGAAGCACGGTGGCTGGGAAAAACTCCCTAGAAAAGCCAGAACCTAGGAAGAAACCTAGAGAGGACCAAGGCTATGAGGGGTGGCCAGTCCTATTCTGGCTGTGCCGGGTGGAGATTATGACAGAAAATGACCAAGATGATCAAATGTTCATAGATGACCAGCAGGGTCAAATGTTCTTAATCTTTTTTAACATTTCAAAATTAATGAACATTATTATTTTTTTAATCTGCTGAAAGTCCGGTGTTTCTATGTCAAACAGTTTTGTTATATTTAAGTCTTCTGTAATGTATGCAAACTTAAAATCGAATACATTTCAACTATCTGACACGGTACAGGCGACTTATTTTTTTAAGCCCATAACCATGTGTGTGAGGTGTATATTTTTGTTTCAAAGTACATTTGTTTAAGACTACCAAGAAACACTCTGATTTAGCCCACTGCAGTATTAAATCACTCCGGGTATCTCTCTGCCTGTCCTGGATCAGTGGATCAGGGGCTAGACAGAAAGACAGTACTGCTACAGTGCCTCTTCCTTTAAAAGTTGCATCCTACTGCAGCTGCAGTATGGCATGTTGGAGTGCATGACGTCATAGTATTTTACTGTCAGCCATTGTTGCCATTACTACTAGTTTGACCACCAGAGGGCATCTTTGAGAAGCTAAATTATTGAAATGACATGGAGTTGTAGGCCTAAGAGTCCTATTTACTGTAGCTTGTTTAAGCATAACTTCTAGCTGGCCAGATGATTAGAACATCACCGCAGGGCTTTCTTTTAACAGGGATAAACTATTGGAAATAATTTAGGCAGTTAATGTCGGAAACTAGCCAGTATAAAACAGAATCCTTCCTGTGTGGCTCACCCATGGCCTCTGGAGCAGGTTAGAGCACCACAATACCTAATTCCATCCCTGAACTAATGCAATAAAGAAGAACAATGACACCACAATTACCATAATTTATATTCTGCAATGTTTGTTTAGTTACGATCATTTCTATTAATGCATTCAATATATTATCATTACAGTCTTACCTGCCATATTACAGGTGTCTTCAAGAGTGGACACATTGTGTGCGGAGCGCACAACCCAGGCTACATTTCATTCCATTAACGAGTTGTCAATTTATTCATTGTTGTCAATTTATTCATTATTTGGGGCGCTGTTGTCAATCTTGAGTAAAGAAACGCACCTGATTACGGGATCTGATCATTTTTCTGATTGTCTTAACTCACCATCACTGTGGAGCTTCTCAAAATAGTTTTTTCTTCACCCCATCAAGCAAGTAAACAAAGTCTGTTTTTACATCCATTGAGAATGGCAATAGTTCGCAACGTAGCCTATTTGAAAAATCTTTCCAGCTCTCTCCTTTTTGATAACCACTCAGCATGAAAGGGGGAAAAAAATCTCATGATCTGATCCAGTGGAAATGTCATAAAAAAAGGCCTACATGATTACTTCTTATCCCTTGCACAAATAGCCTACAGCTGTGTCTGTCTGTCCGGAGCTCACTGGCATGGGAAACTCTGAGGGCCCAGAATGTTTTATACAATGTTTGCTAGCACGAGCTTCAGGCAGGACCCAAGTTAATAGTTTATAATGAATGTTTCAAGTTCCTTGCAGACAGGCCATGCAGAGACAATGTAATGTATAGGATATTTATTTTTATCAGGATATTTTCTACCTGCGGGCTGCTATGTTTTTATTTTTTGGCTTTATGACAGCTATTTTTACATATTGGCGATAGCAATAGAAGTTACTTTTAGATTTGAATCCTTTCCATTTAGATATAGTTTTTTATTAACCACATGACATTGATTTTGAGATATGAATACTTAATTATAAATGAAATTAAACTGTTCCACAAAAATGTGCATATTAAAATCCTAACTGGCAAACAGATCAGTAGAAATGGTACGATAACTTGGCACTCCAAATGGAAAAGGTTGCAGACCGCCGGTGTACCCTATTACTGGCATCTTCAGGAGTGTAATGGCAGAATCTGCAAAGGCCAGCAGCAGCAGGCAGTGGGAGGAGGAGGAGGGTCTGCTTGTGAACAGGTTTTTCCCCTTCTGGTTAGGCTATATGGATCTCTGGCTCCCTCTAGTCATTTGTGTGTCTTGATTTTTAATTGCAGTGCTTAAAGCATCAGGCAAAGTAGACTACATGTAGTTGATTTTATTCAAACATAGGGTTTGTCTATATATGGAAAAATACCCGTTTTTAAAATGTAGGGGTAGGCCAGGGTAGGCCATCATTGTAAATAAGAATTTGTTCTTAACTGTCTTGCCTAGTTAAATGAAGGTTAAATAAATAAAAAGGGGTTAAGGATAGGTAACATGCTAGCTAAGGGTTAAGGTTAGGGTTAGGTAACATGCTAGCTAAGGGTTAGGGTTAGGTACAGTGGAGGCTGCTGAGGGTTGAATGGCTCATAATAATGGCTGGAACGGAGCAAATGGAATGGCATCAAACACCTGGAAATCTAGCTAAATCTGGTGCAATGGCATGTTGTACATGGGCCTTGACAAACAAATACATTCTTAAACACTTTAATATCTGAGGAGAACTTAACTGTCCCAATTAAGCAAACGAAAAATGCTATTCAGGAGCAGTTATGGCTTAAAATAAACCTTTAAACACGACTCTGCCATTTATAAGTGATTTTAAAAGGTTATTTGTTTATTATTTCCTGACAATGAACGTTGGTGTGTTTTTTCAGAGGTGCACATTGTCACGTTGGTATGAATGATTCGGGAGACAGGCGCAGGAATGCGTAATAGGGTTTTTTATTACACCCAAATTACGGTGTGCCGTGTAAAGGCACGTGGACGAAGATTAAACAAACATAATACAAAACACAGGGTAGAAACCCAAACAAAAGAGCGAGTAGTACCTCGAATAAATAACACAAGCGCACAATGATTAACACACGGGACGAGACCCGTAATCATCTGTTTAATCCACAATGGCACGAAAGCCAAAACACACAGCACAGGTACTCACATGCACTAACGGACATTGTAACAATAATGGACAGCCCAATGGAAACCAGAGGGCCCATATATACAAAGACTTTCTTTTTTTGCAATTTGTGTGGGAATTAGGAACGATAGTACTGCATACAAAGTTGCAGTTTTTAATGCTTTTGGAGCAAGAATTTTATGGAACCCCATACATGTATTTGATTATTGAATGTGTTTAAGTGTTATGAATAGCCTTTGAAACATTTATGTTCTTACAATTGGTACATTGGTTGTTCCACTTTGGATGTAGAATGGTGGTTACATGTTCTTTATGAGAAAGATTTCGGGTTTTTGAATGGCCAGTTTAAGTGTACCATGCCACAGCCTCAGGCATCATCACTAGTGGAGAATTTCAGACTTACAGGAGAGGTTTACCCAAAATACAGAAACTCCCAAGTGATTCCGTACATTGAAACTTGTTCAGTGGAGTTTTCCCTCTCCCCAAAACTCTCCCCTGTAGTGCTGTATTGTAACAGCTGCAAAAACGGGTCACGTGACTTGTGACATTGCTGGATGCAGGCCTCACTCTGCTCCATTGCAAGTGAATTCATGATTCAGAAATCTACAAAGTGTGGACAAATTCATTGTTTTATTGAAAGCGTACGGCCAAATTAGCTATTTTTGTCAAAAGTACTATTGGTTTTGAATAAGGAAATGTGTACTCTGCCCGACAGGCGGGGGATGAAGGACACTGTCTACCATTGTTTCCCTCACCTCTTCTTCTGTGGGATTTATTGGCAGTTGGCATTCAACGTCATGGTACCTACTGTACTGGAGAGCCCCCACCTGTCCTAGCTTAACAATTGCCCAATAGAAATATAAAGAGGGGTTCCTGTAGATGCAGGAATGCCCCAAACTGCGGGCCGCAATTGCACCCTTGTCGTATAATTTGGCTGCTGGTTGGGCAAGTAGTCTCCCAGCTCCGCTAAAACCATTGACAACTACGTGCCTTTTTCAAGGGATTGTTAGGTAAATGTTATAACTATTTGGTTTAAATAGCATCACGTCTTGAAGGGCATAGTCAGAGCTACACATTTTTGATTATTACACATTTAGCTCTATCATCAGAGTTTTACAGCGAGTAACTGCATACTTTTCATGACCAGTAAACATCAATTGATCATGTATTTTCAGATAAATGAGGGTAGCCTATCCATTTGGCATGTAGCTAGCTAGCTAGCCTGCTAAGCAAACAACGTGTAATTTATCTTATTTCATGAGACGTTAGGCTTTTGGGAAGAGCTTGACATCGGCAAGTCCTCGTTCTGGTAAAGTTCTCAGTTGGAGTACTGTCATCACCGCTATATATTGCAAGCAAATCAAACAATATTTGGATAAAGCCATCTAGTTTATCCACTGAAATGTAGCTTCTTAGCTAGCTAACCATAATGACTTGATCTGTTATTAGCTAGCTAGCCAATATGCGTGGTCCATCAATCAATGTAGCCTATCTTTTCTATCAGCAGCAATCGTGATTAAACACATAAAAACAATGTTGATAAGGGGATGTTAGCTAACTTCACTAGGTAGGCCTACGTTGGTTGGAGAAAAAGTACATCAGGTCTACTTACCACTATGTGTCGCCAATTGTACAGAATTTCTACCGGTAGCTTGCAAAGTGAACATTATCAACTAACAGTACATCAGCAAATGCGCTATTATATTGCTTGACAGGAAGAGCCCACAAAGGATGGGAAATTAACCTAAACTTGTCATGCATAGTTCAATTTTATATCACTCAAATATCCAATTAATGGTGGCCAATATTAAGAGAGATTGTGAGGCTACCCTCACGTATCTGAAATTACATTGATGTTGATGTCAATTGATGTTTACTGATCATGAAAAGCATGCAGCTCTAATGACAGAGCTAAATGTGTGCAGTTATTTTGCATGGAACAATCCAAAATGTGTCGTTTTTACTATGCTCTTCTGTTGATACTGTAATACAACCAAATAGTCCAATTTCAGTTGTCATAAAAAATGGACATTGTAAAAAATATGTTCACATGACCCTCCCCTTGTACTGTAAAAAAATTATGTTTACAACCACAAATAAGAATAATTGAGGGACCCGGTATTTATAAATGTGGATATCGACTTTGCCACTTCCGTATGCTTTTGTGACACAGTCGACGCCACGTAGGGCTACGGGCCAGAAGTTTGAGGGTTCGCTAAGCTTTGGCAGTATTATACCTTTTGCCATACCGGGATATTCGGTAATACCGACACTGAACACAAGGGGCGCTATTTTCAAACCCCACTGAGCCTCTGTAATCCGAAGGTTAGCAATGCTAACAAGTATATATAATATCCCATAGAGAATGCGAAATGCTAACAAGCACATTGTGGACATTTTATACAGTCTCTGGCCTAAAGTATTTGCAGGACAGACATCCCAGCTATGCAAGTAACTCAAAAATGCTACTCAAAATATTAGACAGCAATGCTCTTAATCGAGGAGGGGATTATCTGCTTTTGGAAGAAGCTAACCACTTAGCTAGATAGCTAACTAGATACTAAATTACACTGAACAAAAATATAAACGCAAGTTTTGGGCCAATGTTTCATGAGCTGAAATAAACGATCTCAGAAATGTTCCATAGGCACAAAAAGCTCTGAAATGTTGTTTACATCCCTGTTAATGAGCACTTCTCATTTGCCAAGAGAATCCATCCACCTGACAGGTGTTGTCAAGGTTGTGCGCTACTGGTAAGAAGTCAGGTGCAGGAGAGCAGAGAGTTGTGATCAGGCACACTTTATTTGGCAGAAGCACAAAAGACAGACGTAAATGCGTCAAAAAACTTCCAGCCAATGGCAAAAGTGAATAAGCGCGAAACACTCACAATAATGCAAATGTATGACAATAAACATACTACGGGTCAAAACACGATACCCGGGGAAAACCAGTCTGGCGCGTAACACTAAACACGTAACAAAACAATTCCACAAAAAGACATGGGGGGGAACAGAGGAATATATATATGCAGTGTGATAAGGAAATGTAAACCAGGTGTGCGTGCGGGTAACAAGACAAAACAAATGGAACAATGAAAAATGGAGCGGCGATGGCTAGAAGGCCAGCAACGTCGACCGCCGAGCGCCGCCCGAACAAGGAGGGGAGCCGACTTCGCGGAAGTCGTGACAGGTGTAGCATATCAAGAAGCTGATTAAACAGCGTGATCATTACACAGGTGCACCTTGTGCTGGGGACAATAAAAGGCCACTCAAAATATGCCGTTTTGTCACACAACACAATCCCACAGATGTCTCAAGTTTTGAGGGAGTGTGCAATTGGCATGCTGACTGCAGGAATGTCCACGAGAGCTGTTGCAAGAGAACTGAATGTTTATTTGTCTACCATAAGCTTTCTCCAATGTTGTTTTAGAGAATTTGGCAGTATGTCCAACCGGCCTCAAAACCGCAGACCATGTGTAACCACGGGAGCCCTTTTGTGGGGAAAAACGCATTCTGATTGGCTGGCTGGGTGGGTGGGCCTATGCCCTCCAAGGCCCACCCATGGCTGCACTCCTGCATGTTGCGTTTACATTTTTGTTCAGTATTGCAAACCAAATGCACAACTGCAGAGCATTCAGCACATTTTAGACAGTTAACTTAATAGAAATGAGATATCGAGTTGATAAACATTAAGTTGTGTATTCAATACTGTAACTAGATCATCTGGCGTGTGCTGCACAATAGTGAGTGACTCACAAGGCTCTGGTCTCTCAAACACCATGTTTTTGAGAGACCGGACTACCGGTAAACTTCATAATGAAAAATGATGAGTAATTGGGGTAGAAGGGCCTTGGTCAAGGAGGTGACCAAGAACCCGATGGTCACTCGGACAGAGCTCCAGAGTTCCTCTGTGGAGTTGGGATAACCTTCCATAAGAACAGCCATCTCTACAGCACTCCACCAATCAGGCTTTATGGTAGAGCAGCCAAACGGAACTACTCAGTAAAAGGCACATGACAGCCCGCTTGGAGTTTGCCAAAAGGCACCTAAAGGACTCTCAGACCATGAGAAACAAGATTCTCTGGTCTGATGAAACCAAGATTGAACTCTTTAGCCTGAATGCAAAGCGTCAGGAAACCTGGCACCATCCCTACGGTTTAGCACGGTGGTGGCAGTATCATGCTGTGGGAATGTTTTTCAGCGGCAGGGACTGGAAGAGTAGTCAGGGTCGAGGGAAAGATGAACAGAGCAAAGTACAGAGAGATCCTTGATGAAAACCTGCTTCATAGTACTCAGGACCTCAGGGTGGGGCGAAGGTTCACTTTCCAACAGGACAATGACCCTAAGCGCAATTTAATCAATTTCAAAATAAGGCTGTAACGTAACAAAATGTGGGGGGAAAATCAAGGGGTCTGAATACTTTCTGAATGCACTGTATGTAAATAATGTATTTCTGTATTTTATTTGTAATAAGCGTGCAAAAGGGTGAATGTAAACCCGGGAAAAAACACACTGCCCTCCACTGTTCCCAACACTCCCCAAAGCAAAAAAAAAAAGTTGGACAACCGTCCCCTATTTTAGACCCGCCCACATCCACCCCAGTACATTTCTTATTGCTTATTTTATTTTAGAATATCTTCATACATTGGCCTTAAGCACAATGTCCCACTCCCAATAAGTCATGATGAAGCCGAAGACAATCATTCTCAGGGACCAGTCATTTTTCAACATGGATGGAGCGGTCCCTGTTCGGATCTTGTCATAAGTTTTCTTGAATGCAGTGGTACGGCACAGTACAATACCTCTGTGCCAGATTCCTGTGCAGTATCTTTGTGGTCCCTCACTACCATTAACTCTCTCAGGTCTCTTTAGGTCGACCATGTTAAGAGTTGGCCCCACCACAGCCCAGAGGCACACCGCAGTAGGGAAATTGTGCAAGGAGGCTTTCTCTTATAATATGTGGAGGGAGGGAGATGGGGGGGTAGACAATCTCTGGCAAGATCACCTTGCTGAGTTGTATTTGGATCCCAGGCCACAATGTAAGAGAAGGAGAGAGAGTGCAGGACTCCTTCATGCCTGGGGTCCATATATCTCCTTCGCAATCCCAACAAACAAGGTTTCACCACCACTGTTCTGCACACTCTCTCCCTGATCACCAGGCTGATTACTGCGTTTATGATACTGTCTCGGATGATTTATGAGAGTTTACGTATGCAGTACTTCACTTTTTTTTTTAAATAATGAAACGATACGTTAAATGTTGTATCATTATGTTCTATGATAATTGCAATACACCTGCTGCAGGAGAATTGTATTGCCTTGGTGTAACCACTGCAGATGCAGTGTTCGTTATTACAGTTATTACAGTACAGTGGGTCTGTAGAGAGAGCAGAATTAGCCAAAGCATTTCCTCCATGTCTAATAGGGTTTTAATGGTTGGGGATGGCAGCGGAGTGGATTGTGTTATTGGTGTTGTAAGCTCTCTGAAAGTGGTCTGATGGTTTGGTTTGGCTGTATAACTGGAGTGTGGTCCCGCTGCTGTTGTTTCCTCGTGATGTGGTTTATTTGGCTCCGCATGAGATTGTGGCGAGATAGTGCCACCACACACCACTTCATCGTGTTGGTGAATGCCCAGAATGGAGCAACTCAATACAATAGGGTACCAATCTGATCACAACGCTGATTCTCAGGGTGGACCCATGGCCTTCCATCTCTTCTCCTGCAGTGCTTACATATAACTACGATGCTTTATTAGTCAATTCATTAGTCGTGCGCTGGAGGGAAATTAACAATGAAAGATCCTTTCGGGTTAATTCGGAAGCCCTAATCTCTCTCTGTTTCCTTCTCTGAGTCTCTCTCTTTCCCAAACTTCGCCATCTGTCTGCGTCCCATTAGCACTATGCTCAGCCACAGCCACCACAGAGGAACTGCTTGCGTGTAGTTAAGAGACCTGAGGCAGAATAAACATTAACACCGACAGCCATGGTTTCTCTGCCATCGAAGAAAAACGGAAACAAACAACCAGCGCCATGTGGCCTTCGCTGTTCCCCTCCACTAGTCCTGCTGCTGTAGCTGATTTATGTAGTCACATGGCACCTAAACGCAGCTGCATATTAAGAGACACAAACAACAAACATCCCATAGTCTGCATGTCTGATGGGCCGTGTCTGTCTTGTGATTTCAGGTAAGCAAAGATGTCTTTATGTGCATAAAAGTGTTATGACCCAAGTAAGGGTATAAGGGAAATAAGTGATGCTGGTGTAAAAGTTCAGCAGATATACTGTACAGAAATACGACAGTGTTTAATACTAACCAAGTGCAATGCTAGGTATTGAGCCATTGTGAGATATGAAATTAGCCGTCTGTGACCTCGAATACGAGTGCAAATGTGAATGGGTTCATATTATCAGTATTTCGCTATCTTTGTTAAGGTGAGAGAAGTGTTTTGTAGAAGTTCATATCCTTTGAGAGAATGAGAATTTACATATTTGTGATACAGAGATTATTGACCGTCAGTAGACGAGACCTGGCGATGATACAGGCAGCATGTGCTGTGTACAATAATCCATTTTTATCTGGTTTCTATCACCCGTTCATCAATTCTCTCATTCTCATTCAGTGAGGAGAGAGACATTAGCGCCTGTGGACCAACGCTTTACACCGAGCCCAAAAGCATAATCAGCATTCTAACTCCCCCCTTTGCGACGTACCATACTGTATCTCTACCTCAATGTGCTGTGGCGTAAACTCAAAACTTTTAATTGAGGAACCACTGTACGTCTTGTGATTTCAGAAAATGGAAGTGAACGTTTTAAACTTCTACACGCTTGAAAAGTCGTCGTCATGATTCAAATGTGAAACATTTGCATCAATTTTCAGACTGTTAAGGCTGTTCTGAACCTGGTATTGATATTTAAAACAACAGTAGGCAAAACATCACTGTCAAAATAAGAGAGGACATATCCGACGGACAGACCAAGAGAGACAGTTTCGAGCAGGGGTACTCAAAGTACTATTTGAGAATGTCTGGTCACATCGGATGGATGTTGTTATTTATCAGCATAGTAATAAACCCCCACCACGCAACGCATGCGGTGTTGGGGATAATAAATAATTATTTAAGACAATGACAATCTCTTTAAATAGTTACAGATTTGCAAATGTGTAACATCACGTTATTATTGTTATTGGGGTCTGTGTAAATCAGAAAATATATTCACTTTTCATGAACATGTCTTTTAACAGTATTTTATGAGTTTTCTCCAACACATTTTGACTCAAATGGAGTAGCATGGCCATGATATGAATGCAATTAATCATGCCTCTTGTCAAGCAATGTTGTACGTTGAGTCATTTTACTAGCTTTTAGAGAATACTTTTTGGCATTTGTTACTAAGCAAAGAAGAGAATGCTGAAATGAAATAGTCCTATTGGCAAGTTTCTCTCCTGGCAAACAACATTATGTGACATATTGAGAAAATATGAGCACAATAAATGATTTGCTGTGATTTTTGTTACTTATGTCCGTTAGAGGAAAACAATAGATGACTCACTAGGGAATAAAATAGTGAAAAAAACATATTTTCTCTTCAAGTAAAAATAGTATTTGAAATATTTTTGTCATATATATTTAGATGAGTAGTAAGATGATATTATATGTATTATGTTTGACTCACGTCTAATCAGGATACAGTATGTCTCATCAGGTCAGCCCTGCTCAGAAATAGACACTTTCTAGCGCCATAATCTCTGCGCTATAATTGCATGTTTTATTGTAAATTATTTGTTGTAAAATATTTTTTAAATATTCGTAACATAGGACACAAGACCTCAAGCAAGTTTCCATTACCAGTCATTCTAATAGTCCCCGGTAGTCTTAATTTGAGTCTAAATCTCAATCTTAATCTAGTCCCTGCACACCTGCCAGTGTTAGGTAGGAGACTGAGAGGTGAGAAAGTTCTTCACAGAAGGGACTCTGTCTCACAGCGGTTACAAATGAGCACATCTCCAGGTGCCTGACTCATATACTGTATGTAATGTAAACCATGGTTTAACTCAGCTCCAAGTGTGGATCGAATAGTAACGATACATACCACTTTTGTCTCTGTACAGTATCAAAAAGGGAGCAGCTAATGCCTAAAACGGCTAAATCTCTCCTTAAATGCGCGCCTCTTGTTTGCATTCTATACCAAACTGTATATGATTTGACCTGAGTGGAATAGAACCATAGGGAGGATTGGAACAGAAATGAGTGTTGCTGCTGACATGTGTATGCAACATCTGTTTTGTGACTCACTGCTTACTTTTTTCCCCCTCGAGCACACACAGTAGCCTACGCCATTTAAATTTCTCCGCTTTTTCAGTTAGGTCCAGGAGGGAAGCTCTATTCAGAGGGCTTGTGGTTATGGTTTTTGTAAATTCACCGTAAACGTTGCTCCTTTGCCAAGTAAAAGTGCAGGAAGGAATTCCCCAGGCCAGGTATAGCAGGTAGACGCAGGGTGGCCCCCAGGGGGCTGGGGAGGCCTGCTGTGTCAGTATGTGTGGTGTGTGAGACCCCCCTCTGGCCTCAGTACCAGGCCATGCAGTGGACCAGACTCCTGGCACTGAAGCTGGGACTGAGGCTGAGCAGGAATCAATCTCTCTAAACATTACATTTTGCACTTGGGATAAGCTATGTCTTCACTTCTCTGCTAGTGATTCTGTACAGGTTTAGTGAGTAAATAGTTACATTGTTCAGGGTAATGTGGAGAAAGCATAAAACTTTCAAGAAAGCAACGTTTTGGTTTCCATGAGCGGTCGTCTAGACCCTTTGGTAAGAATAGATGAGTAGGCATGAGAAGGATTATACAGAAGTTGATTCAGTGATGAGATGTTGTTGCCTGCCAAAGCTACACTGAACACCTTCCTAAAATGGAGTTGCACCCCCTTTTGCCCTCAGACCATCCTTAATTCGTTGGGGCATGGACTCTACAAGGTGTCGAAAGCGTTCCACAGAAATGCTGGCCTATGTTGACTCCAATGCTTCCCACAGTTGTGTCAAGTTAGCTAGATGTCCTTTGGGTGGTGCACCATTCTTGATAAACCTGTGTAACTGTTGAGCGTGAAAAACCCAGCAGCGTTGCAGTTCTTGACACACTCAAACCGGTGCGCCTAGCACCTACTACCATTCACCCTCTGAAAGGCACACGAACACAATCCATGTCTCAATTGTCCCAAGGCTTAAAAATCCTTCTTTAACCTGTCTCCTTCCCTTCACCTATACTGATTGAAGTAGATTTAACAAGTGACATCAATAAGGGATCATAGCTTTCACCTGGATTCACCTGGTCAGTCTATGTCAGTGTTTCCCAAACTTTTTATAGTCCCGTACCCCTTCAAACATTCAGCCTCCAGCTGCGTACCCCCTCTAGCACCAGGGTCAGCGCATTCACAAATGTTGTTTTTTGCCATCATTGTAAGCCTGCCACACACACACTATATGATACATTTTTTAAACATAAGAATGAGTGTGAGTTTTTGTCACAACCCGGCTCATAGGAAGTGACAAAGAGCTCTATAGGACCAGGGCACAAATACTAATATAATAATAATCAATCATTTTGCTCTTTATTTAACCATCTTACATATAAAACCTTATTTGTTCATCGAAAATTTGTAAATTATTAAAATCAGGTTAATGAGAACATAACTCTGCAATGTTGGGTTGTATTGGAGAGAGTCTCAGTCTTAAATCATTGTCCACACACAGTCTGACTGTATTTAGTTTTCATGCTAGTGAGGGCCGAGAATCCACTCTCACATCGGTATGTGGTTGCAAAGGGCATCAGTGACTTAATAGCTTTTGCGCCATCAGTACAGATACCAACATGAGCAGCAGCTACGTCTGGCTACATACAGACCGTTAGTGGAATTCCTGCGAGAGAGTAACGTTATTGGATGTTTGTTATTTGACTAGGCTACCTGTATTTGACATAGTGTTGTTATTTAGCTGAAAACTAGATGGTTTAATTTTATTTTTGGTAGTGGAACGAGGCTACTCAGGCGAGAAAAAAGCCTCACCCAAATGTATAGCCCCATTGGAAAATGTAAATAGACTGTTTGAAAATGTGAAGGAGAAAAAAAAAAATATATATATATACAGTATATATATTTAAAAAACATTTTTATTTGGCGTACCCCCGACCTGGTCTATGTCATGGAAAGAGCAGGTGTTCCTAATGGTTTGTACACTCAGTGTACCTCCCTGTTAGATTTATGGTGCTGATATCATTGCTAACATATTGTGAACAGCCTGCATGGTGACCTTCATTGCTTGCTCTGACACTTGTCTGCCCTTGGTTTCGCGGTCACAGGAAATGAGCGCTCAGTGATTCCCATGGAGTCTGTCTGTGTTGTCGGGGGCAGGCGTCACTCTCTCGCTCCTGTCCCTGGCTCTAATGGGAACCAGGGCTGTGATACTGTTCTATCTCCTATACGCTGTCTGCATATGGGACTTGTCCTGTGGTCAGACCTGTCACCAGTGAGAGACAGCAGTTGGTTGTGACTGGCTAACTGGTTTGTTATTTTATCTTTATTCCCCATTAGGTTAAGATTACTAGTCTGGAGACGCAGGGGGCCATTAATCACTACTGGTCTGGTTTCATCACTTTAGAAATGGAGGTTTATTCAGCGTGAGCTGCTGTACAGATGAGAACTGAACCCCAGAGGTATGGAGATGCGGTTTTGGTGGTTTTAAGGAAGGATGTGCAATTAAGTCAAAGCTTAATTAACATTTGACGTTTTAGTCATTTAGCGGACACTCTTATTCAGAGCGACTTACAGTTAGTGCATTCATCTTCAGATAGCCAGGGGTGACATCCACATATCACAGTCATAGAAAGTACATTTCTCAATAAAGTACAGTAGCTATCGCAAAAATCCGAGCTTTTTCTTTCTTTGGGGGGGAGGTAGGGTTTCAGATGTTTTTGGAAGATGGGCAGGGACTCTGCTGTCCTAGCTTCAGGGCGAAGCTGGTTCCACCGTTGGGGTGCCAGGACAGAGATGGGACTGGGCTGAGCGGGAGCTGCCCTCCCATAGGGGTTCTCGGGTTGGGGTGTAAGGTTTGAGCATAACCTAAAGGTAAGGCAGGGCAGTTCCTCTTGCTGCTCCGTAGGCAAGTACCATGGATTTGTAGTGGATGCGAGCTTCGACTGGAAGCCAGTGGAGCGTGCGGAGAAGCGTGGTGACACGGGAGAACTTGGGAAGTTTGAACACCAGTTGGGCTGCAGCGTTCTGGATAAGTGGCAGGGGTTTGATGACACAAGCGGGGAGCCCAGCAAAGAGTGAGTTGCAGTAATCCAGGTGGGAGATGACAAGTGCCTGGATTAGGACCTGCGCCGCTTTCTGTGTGAGGTAGGGTCGTACTCTACTGATGTTGTAGAGCATGAACCTGCCGGAGCGAGTCACTGCTTTGATGTTGGTAGAGAATGACATCAACTCTTCAATAGTCAACATGAAATGTACGTGTTGGTCGTTTTAGTATGAGTTCGATCATTCCCCTGGGATCGTAGGCGAATGATATGATATTTTGAATTGTATCTGTTGGACTAGGCCTACATTCTGCATTCCCATGATACTGTGAGCCTGTATCCATTCTCTCCAAGCTTCAGCCCTCCAGTTCAGTTCCTTGACCTTTTATTTGGAATGCTCATGAAACAGAATAATAAACAAGGATGCTTCTTTTATGGCTACTCCAAAATGTTTACTGCCTTACCCTAGCCCTGAGTTTGTGAAGTTGATATAACTTCATAGGATGCTCCAAGATAAATATGTGGTTTATTATGGAGCGAAGCGGGTAACTTTGCTTGGACTTTGGTTCCGGATGAGTGTTTGTCTGATCAAAGGCCACTGAGAACCAGCCAGCCTACCTTAGGACCCCATGTTGCCATTGGGTTTGACACATTGCCATGAGATCGTATTATCCAGATGATCTGACTATGTTCACCTTAACTGTTTCACTGAACATCAAGAGATGTATGACATTTTTTGTCCAAGCAATGAAATGGTATTCTGCCTTTCATAGAGATGTCTCATATCCTTGGCTATTCTTATTGTTCGACCCAACTTAGTGTTTTTGTTTCTGGTTCTGGACGGTTGTGTTCCTATCATCCTGCTGTGTCTTACTTTTCTTTTTTAATGCAAGACAAGAGCCAATACAGGCATAGACTCAGTGTCTCCTCAGTGCTGTTGTAGATAGACCCTGCCAGTCACTGAGAGAGAGAGAGGGGGGGGGTCAGACTGGAGAGACCTGACGACTGACGTAGACCAGGTGTAGACTTTACCATGAAATGCTTACTTACGAGCCCTTTCCCAACAATGCAGAGTTAAAAAGTATGAACATTTGCAAAAAAATAAAAAGGAAATAGTAGCACAATAAAATAACAATAACGAGACTACATACAATGAGTACCGGTACCGAGTCAATCTGCAGGGGTACGAGGTAGTTTAGGTAATAAAATGTACATATAGGCTACCCTCGGGGCGGCAGGGTAGCCTAGTGGTTAGTGTTGGACTATTAATCGAAAGGTTGCAAGATTGAATCCCCGAGCTGACAAAGTAAAGATCTGTCGTTCTGCCACAGAACAAGGCAGTTAACCCACCGTTCCTAGGCCGTCATTGAAAATAAGAATTTGTTCTTAACTGACCTGCCTAGTTAAATAAAGGTAACATATAAAATAAGATATAGGTAGGGGTAAAATTGACTAGGCAATCGGAATAGATAATGTGTGTGTCAGTGTAGTATGTGTGAGTGTCTGGGTAGAGTCCAGTGAGTGTGCATAGAGCCGGTGCAAGAGAGTCAGTGCAAATATACTGAAGAAAAATATAAACGCAACATGTAAAGTGTTGGTCCCATGTTTCATGAGCTGAAATAAAAGATCCCAGAAATGTTCTTAACACACCAAAAGCTTATTTCTCTCTCATTTTGTGCACAAATTTGTTTACATCCCTGTTATAGAGCATTTCTCCTTTGCCAAGACAATCTATCCCCCTGACAGGTGTGGCATATCAAGAAGCTGCTTAAAAGGCCTGGTCATGACACAGATGCACCTTGTGCTGTGGACTAAAAAAGGCCACTCTAAATGTGCAGTTTTGTCACACAACACAATGCCACAGATGTCTCAAGTTTTGAGGGAGCATGCAGTTGGCATGCTGACTGCAGGAATGTCCACCAGAGCTGTTGCCATAGAATTGAATGTTAATTTCTCTACCATAAGCCAGCTCCAACGTTGTTTTAGAGAATTTGGAAGTAAGTGCAACCGACCGCGCCAGCCCAGGACCTCCACATCCATCTTCTTCACATGCTGGATCGTCTGAGACCATCCAATCAGACAGCTGATGAAACTGAGGAATATTTCTGTCTGTAATACAGCCCTTTAGTAGAGAAAAGCTCCTTCTGATTGGCTGGGCCTGGCCCCCCAGTGGGTGGGCCCAGTGGGTGGGCCTATGTCCTCCCAGGTGCTCCTGCCCAGTCATGTGAAATCCACAGATAAGGGCCCAATTTGTAAGTCGCTTTGGATAAGAGCGTCTGCAAAAATGACTTAAATGTAATGAATATACACTGCTCAAAAAAATAAAGGGAACACTTAAACAACACAATGTACCTCCAAGTCAATCACACTTCTGTGAAATCAAACTGTCCACTTAGGAAGCAACACTGATTGACAATAAATTTCACATGCTGTTGTGCAAATGGAATAGACAAAAGGTGGAAATTATAGGCAATTAGCAAGACACCCCCAATAAAGGAGAGATTCTGCAGGTGGTGACCACAGACCACTTCTCAGTTCCTACGCTTCCTGGCTGATGTTTTGGTCACTTTTGAATCCTGGCGGTGCTTTCACTCTAGTGGTAGCATGAGACGGAGTCTACAACCCACACAAGTGGCTCAGGTAGTGCAGCTCATCCAGGATGGCACATCAATGCGAGCTGTGGCAAGAAGGTTTGCTGTGTCTGTCAGCGTAGTGTCCAGAGCATGGAGGCGCTACCAGGAGACAGGCCAGTACATCAGGAGACGTGGAGGAGGCCGTAGGAGGGCAACAACCCAGCAGCAGGACCGCTACCTCCACCTTTGAGCAGGATGAGCACTGCCAGAGCCCTGCAAAATGACCTCCAGCAGGCCACAAAATCGTTTTCTGCTCCAAATTGTGATGCAAATAAGACCAGATGAAATGCCACAATTCTTTTTATTGAGAAGCAGGTGGTTTCCCAGAGTGCCCTGAGCATCTGAATGATAACCTGAGAACTGACTCTGTCATGTAACTGTATGCATTGCTTTCAAAGTATTCTGCACTTCATTCAGAAAATCCATCCAGAACTGCTAAAGTTGTTTGATAAGTAATGCTACTTTCCATGGACAATCATCCTATTATCTGGAAGGCTAATTGCAGTCTCCTTTCTGTAGGTCAAATTTACATCAACGTTGCTACCTCAGTGGTAAAAAGTGACCTGTAGGCTCAACAAACTGTTACCTGTCTGCCTGTGTTTAATAGCAGGGTGAGGGGGTATATCTGACTGTCAGTAAAGACAGCCCCGTGTTGGGTGTTTCCTCTAGGTGAAGACAGGACCTGTGTTCGGTGTTCCCTCTGGGTGAAACAAAAGCAAAATCGAATTGTATTCGTTACATGCTTCGTAAACAACAGGTGTGAACTAACAATGAAATTGTCAGACTAACAGTGAATCTGACAATTTTTAGAGCCTTCCTCTGACACCGCCTGGTATTGAGGTCTTGGATGGCAGGGAGCTCTGCACCAGTGATGTACTGGGATGTACGCACTACCATCTGTAGCGCCTTGCGGTCGGATGCCAAGCAGTTGCCATACCACGCGCTGATGCAGCCAGTCAAGATGCTCTCAATGGTGCAGCTGTAGATCTTTTTGAGGATCTGAGGGACTAGGCAAAATCTTTCAGCCTCCTGAGGGGGAAGAAGAGTTGTCGTGCACTCTTCATGACTGTGTTGGTGTGTTTGGACCATAATAGATCCTTAGTGATATGGACACCGGAGAACTTGAAGCTCTCGACCTGCTCTACTACAGCCCCGTCGTGAATGGAGGCGTGCTCGGCCCTCCGTTTCCTGTAGTCCACGATCAGTAATTCGCTGAGCTGTAGTCAATGAATAGCATTCTCACATAGGTGTTCCCTTTGTCCACGTGGGAAAGGGCAGTGTTGAGTGCAATACAGACTGCATCATCTGTGGATCTGTTGGGGCGATATGCAAATTGGAGTGGGTCTAGGGTTTCTGGGATGATGGTGTTGGTGTGAGCCATGACCAGCTTTTGAAAGCATTTAATGGCTATAGATATATGTGCTACGGGGCGATAGTCATTTAGACAGGTTACCTTAGCGTTCTTGGGCACAGGGACTATGGTGGTTTGCTTAAAACATGTAGGTATTACAGGCTGAGTTAGGGAGAGGTTGAACATGTCAGTGAAGACTCTTTGCCAGCTGGTCAGCGCATGGTCTGAGTTCGCATCCTGGTAATCCGTCTGGCCCTGCAGCCTTTTGAATGTTAACCTGTTTAATGGTTTTTTCACATCGCCTATGGAGAGTGGGATCACACAGTCATCCAGAACAGCTGGTGCTCTCACACATGGTTCAGTGTTGCTTGTCTCGAAGTGAGCATAGAAGGCATTTAGCTTGTCTGGTAGGCTCGCGTCACTGGGCAGCTCACGGCTGGAATTGCCTTTGTAATCCATGATAGTTTGCAAGCCGGTGTAGTAGGATTCGATCTTAGAGAGCGGGATCACACAGTCATCCAGAACAGCTGGTGCTCTCACACATGGTTCAGTGTTGCTTGTCTCGAAGTGAGCATAGAAGGCATTTAGCTTGTCTGGTAGGCTCGCGTCACTGGGCAGCTCACGGCTGGAATTCCCTTTGTAATCCATGATAGTTTGCAAGCCGGTGTAGTAGGATTCGATCTTAGTCCTTTATTGACCCTGTGCCTGTTTGATGGTTCGTCGGAGGGCATAGCAGGATTTCTTATACGCATCCAGGTTAGTGTCACGCTCCTTGAAAGCAGCAGCGTTTAGCTCAGTGCGGATTTTGCCTGTAATCCAGGCCTTCTGGTTGGGATATGTACGTATGGTCACTGGGGGAACGACTTTGTTGATACAGTTATTAATGGATGAGTCCCGAAACATATTCAAGTCTGTGCTAGCGAAACAGTGCTGTAGCTTAGCATCTGCTTCATCGGATCACTTTGATATTGAGCGTGTCACTGGTACTTCCTGTTTGAGTTTTTGAAGACAGAACCTGTGTTATGTGTTCCCTCTGGGTGAAGACAGGACCTGTGTTGGGTATTCCCTCTGGGTGAAGACAGGACCTGTGTTGGGTATTCCCTCTGGGTGGAGACAGAACCCATGGGGTGATAGTATGGCTGATAACTCCTTCATGGGGTTTCCCCAGGGCAAATGTCCTTTCTTTGTCAGGCAGCTTTATCTCTATACAGTACATGACTGGGTGCCGGGTGGATTCTGGTCTTTTTCAAGTGTGGAGATCAGAGGTCAGCCAGGAGAGTGAAAAGCTGAAAACTACATGAGAAGTCCTCTTTAATTACGCAGTTTATGGAGTCCAGTGTATATAGTTTGAGCCCGGAAACACTCAAATGTCCACAGTTTTTTTTATTATATATATTTTAATTTCAGTTTATTTTATTACATGCAAATGTCCACATTTAGAACAACAGTCTCTGTGAGTGCCATGCCGTACAGAGTAGCTGGCCAGTGTCTGTTGCCTTGGCGTGAACAGAGTGAAGGCTCCCTCTTGTGTTGAAAGTTATGGATGTTCAAATGCATGCCTGAAAACACTACGCTGGCCACTGATACAGGTATCACAATTTGTGCCTTATGTAATCACTACACATTAACATATCCTTTTGACTTGAGTTAGATACTATACTGTATGAATAGTAAAAGGTGGCCAGAGGAATTCACACAAGGGTATTTCAGACACATTTCTTAACTCTTCCTCCGGAGTGGGTGAATGACTGACATACATACCCTGTGGGGTCTCTTCTCTTCTCTGATTGTGATCCAAATCTCTCCTGGTATTAGGCATCCCTGTGGTCCAGGAATCAGTGGTGGAAAAAGTACCTAATTGTCATACTTGAGTAAAAGTAATGATGTTTTAAAAGAAAATGACTCAAGTGAAAGTCACCCAGTAGAACTACTTGAGTAAAAGTCTAAAAGTATTTGGTTTTAAATATACTTAAGTATCAAAAGTAAATGTAATTGCTAAAATATGTTATATTTTGATCCTGTGAGGAAAATGCTTTCATTGTCTCTGCCTTTGTGTGTTATCCTTACTGAGCCCTGCTTCTGTTTTCAAAACGTAATCTCCTTTTTGTACAGTATGAACACTGACCTGAAGTCCTCTGTTGAATATGACCATAGGCGGTTCCATTTCTTAGACATGTGGATAGAGGTTGCTAATGGGAAACGTATCACCACTCTGTATCAGAAAGAGATAGACACACTTTCCTTCTAGCAAGTAGCGCTCATCCTAGTTACCTTAAAATAGGCATACCCAAGAGCCAGTTCTATAAGCTCAGACGTGTGTGTCATTCAACAGAGGACTATTGATAAAGCTGTGAACATGAAACAATGTTTTCTGGACAGGGGGTACTTCAGCCTGGTATGGAAGTGGCATACCAAATTGTGCGCTCTAAACCTCGCTAGGATATACAAAAACAATGTATCTAAGGAGTTCTGTTACTTGCATCACTACATTCAAGCCCCAAAGCCTTTCCACTGAGCACAGATGTCAGTTCAACGTCTAGTTTTGATTTACATTTGTTTGAGTTGTCAACGAATGTAAATTCAACATAAAATCAACAAAAAAATTCACCATGTTGTTGGATTTAGGTTAAAAGTTGGGTGAAAAAAAACACAAAATGCCCTTATGTTACATTTGACATTTTACTCATTTAGCAGAAGCTCTTATCCAGAGCAAATTGCAGTTAGTGCATCCATCTTAAAATAGCTAGGTGGGACAACCACATATCTCAGTCACTAGGCAGGTTTCAATCCAATTAGCGACATATTTTCATGCGGATATTAACAAATTCTGTTTTTTGCACGTGCACTCTAGACAACATCTCGCAGTTACAGTGCTGGTGGGCTACCTACATTATGAGATTATTATGGATAAGAGCTATATTATTTGTATTTATCAAACGGAAGCCAAGCATCGATCATCATGTCACCAAAATAAGACCCTCAATATTTATTGGTAAGGAGCATCACGCTCATCACGCTCACGGACTAGCAGAATCTTTTTTCTTCTTTCACGACTCTGACGAGCCCGAGGCGGAGGATAGAGGATATACGGCTCCCTCGGGAACAGGCCACGACCCCAGTGATCTGCGTGAAGAGGAGGCGGAGAAAGAGAGGCCGGAGAGCGGGTTTCCTTCTGAGAAGTCGGAGGCGATCGCATAAACCCCCACTTCCCTCAATTCTGCTGGCAAACATGCAATCTTTGGACAATGAAATGTACGAGTTATTGGATTAAACTACCAATGGGACATTAAAGATTAAACTACCAATGGGACATTAAAAACTGTAACATTTTATGCTTCACGGAGTCGTGGCTGAACGACAACAATATCAACATACAGCTGGCTGGTTATACAATGTACCGGCAGGATAGAACAGCGGCATCTGGTAAGACAAGGGGCGGCGGTCTATGTATTTTTGTAAACAACAGCTGGTGCACGATATCTAAAGAAGTCTCGAGCTATTGCTCACCTGAGGTCGAGTTTCTCATGATAAGCTGCAGACCACACTACCTACCGAGAGAGTTTTCATCTATATTCTTTGTAGCTGTTTACATACCACCACAGTCAGAGGCTGGCACTAAGATAGCATTGAATGAGCTGTATTACGCCATAAGAAAACAAGAAAATGCTCACACAAAGGCGGCGCTCCTAGTAGCAGGGGACTTTAACTTCTCACGAGTCACCAACCCTGATCCGGTAGCACCCCCCACCCCCCCCCCCCACTGAGTAGCATAGCTAGCATAGCGTCACAAGTAACTTGTAGCATCTAAATATCATTAAATCACAAGTCCAAGACACCAGATGAAAGATACAGGTCTTGTGAATAAAGCCACCGTTTCAGATTTTTTAAATGTTTTACAGGGAAGACACAATATGTAAATCTATTAGCTAACCACGTTAGCAAAGGACACGATTTTTTTACTCCCAACAGTTTTTTCCTGCGTCAGTAGCTATCACTAATTCGACTAAATAAAAATATATATAGCCACTAACCAAGAAACAACTTCATAAGATGACAGTCTGATAACATATTTATGGTATAGCATAGTTTTTTTTGGGAAAAATGTGCATTTTTCAGGTATAAATCACAGTTCTACATTGCAGCTGCAATCTGAAATAGTGCTGACCCAGCCAGAACAATTACAGAGACCAACGTCATATAACGAATTACTCATCTTAAAACATTTCAGAAAAATACACAGCGTACAGATATTGAAAGCCCAACATCTGGTGAATCCAAACAATATTTCAGATTTATTAAATGTTTTATAACGAAAACAAAATGTAGCGCTAAATTAGCATAGCTATACCAGGCAAATTCGGCTAGGCGCCCACGGCCAGTTCACATGCACAACAGATATGATATAACATCGTAAATTGGGTCTTACTATGGCTGATCTTTCATCAGAATGTTGATCAAAGTGTCCTTTGTCAAGATGAGTCGTTGGTTCCGTTCAGAATTGTTCCTTTCCCACTCCATTTAGCACAGGTACTGGTCGAGTGGCACGGATCTCTCAAACGTAAATAAAATCAGACAACGGAACACCACAAAACTCCCGAAAAAATTCAAATAATCTGATTAAACTATATTGAAAAAACATACATTACGATGATATGGTCACATGTATCAAACAAAATTCGACACGGAGATAGTTTTCATCCATAACGCCAGCAAAACAGTACACAATCGCAGCTCCAACTCGTGCGAATCAGAAAACCGGAAGTTGTCGGTCACGCCAAAGAAATAGGTCTTATTTCACGTCAGTACCAGATAAACAAAGAATTTCTCCTCTGACGTCCTCTTGACACCCAGAGGAAGGCGAATGAAGTGTGTTTCTGGTCATAGGGGTCATGACCATATATAGGCAGAGCGTTGAAGCGAGCATAGACTTCTTGCATTCTACTTCTTGGTCAGGGAAAGTGCTGTCAAATGACTTGTGTATCACTCAGAGACAAAATTGAAACGGTTTTAGAAACTAGAGATTGTTTTCTTTCCAATGGTATTATTTATATGCATATAGTAAGAGCAATAATTGAATAAGAGGCAGTTTAATCTGTAGAGCAAATTATGCTAATGGGAAAATAGCACCCCCTGTATTCTCAAGAAGTTAATGCAGGGAAACTTAAATCAGTTTTACCAAATTTCTAGCAGCATGTTAAATGTGCAAATCTGACCATAATTTGTCAAATCTGACCATAATTCCATCCTCCTAATTGCTGCTTACAAGCAAAAATTAAAGCAGGATGCACCGGTGACTAGATCAATTAAAAAGTGGTCAGATGAAGCAGATGCTAAGCTACAGGACTGTTTTGCTAGCAAAGACTGGAATATGTTCCGGGATTCCTCCAATGGCATTGAGGAGTACACCACATCTGTCATTGGCTTCATCAATAAGTGCATCGATGACGTCGTCCTCACAGTGACCGTATGTACATACCCCAACCAGAAGCCATGGATTACAGGCAGCATCCGCACTGAGTTAAAAGCTAGAGCTGCCGCTTTCAAGGAGCGGGACTCTAACCCCGGAAGCTTATAAGAAATCCTGCTATGCCCTCCGACGAACCATCAAACAGTCAAAGCATCAATACAGGACTAAGATCGAATCGTACCACACCGGCTCTGATACCCGTCGGATGTGGCAGGGCCTGCAAACCATTACAGACTACAAAGGGAAGCACAGCCGAGAGCTGCCCAGTGACACAAGCCTACTGGACGAACTAAACTACTTCTATGCTTGCTTTGAGGCAAATAACACTGAAACACGCATGAGAGCACCAGCTGTACCGGAAGACTGTGTGATCAGCCGATGTAAGACCTTTAGACAGGTCAACATTCACAAGGCCGCAGGGCCAGACGGATTACCAGGACGTGTACTGTGAGCATGCGCTGACCAACTAGCAAGTGTCTTCACTGACATTTTCAACCTCTCCCTGTCCGAGTCTGTAATACCAACAAGTTTTAAGCAGACCACCATAGTGCCTGTGACAAAGAACACTAAGGTAACCTGCCTAAATGACTACCGACCTGTAGCACTCACGTCTGTAGCCATGAAGTGCTTTGAAAGGCTGGTCATTGCTCACATCAGCACCATCATCCCAGAAACCATTATACCCACTCCAATTTGCATACCACCCCAACAGATCCACAGATGATGCAGTCGCTATTTCACTCCACACTGCCCTTTCCCACGTGGACAAAAGGAACACCTATGTGAGAATGCTATTCATTGACTACATCTCAGCGTTCAACACATAGTGCTCTCAAAGCTCATCAATAAGCTAAGGACCCTGGGACTAAACACCTCCCTCTGCAACTGGATCCTGGACTTCCTGACGAGCCGCCCCCAGGTGGTAAGGGTAAGTAACAACACATCCCCCACGCTGATCCTCAACACAGGGGCCCCTCAGGGGTGCGTGCTCAGCTCCCTTCTGTACTCCCTGTTCACTCATGACTGCATGGCCAGGCACGACTCCAACACCATCATTAAATTTGCCGATGACACAACAGGGGTAGGCCTGATCACTGACAACGACGAGACAGGCTATAGGGAGGAGGTCAGAGACCTGGCCGTGTGGTGCCAGGACAACAATCTCTCCCTCAACATGATCAAGACAAAGGAGATGATTGTGGACTACAAGAAAAGGAGGACTGAGCACGCCCCCATTCTCATCGACGGGGCTGCAGTGGAGCAGGTTGAGAGCTTCAAGTTCCTTGGTGTCCACATCACCAACTAACTATCATGGTCCAAGCACACCAAGACAGTCATGAAGCGGGCACGACAAAACCTATTCCCCCTCAGGAGACTGAAAAGATTTGGCATGGATCCTCAGATCTTCAAAAGGTTCTACAGCTGCACCATCGAGAGCATCCTGACTGGTTGCATCACTGCCTATGGTATGGCTGCCTGGTATGGCAAATGCTCGGCCACCGACCACAAGGCACTACCAGAGGGTAGTGCGAACGGCCCAGTACATCAAGCTTCCTGCCATCCAGGACCTCTATACCAGGCAGCCCCTCTACAGCCCCTCTACTTTAGGAGCTGACACCGATATTTCCTCTCAGTATCAGACCCATAGCAGTCATTCATGTGACCTGTATATCACACTGCCAGAGTAATCTCACCTTGAGTTCAGTACATTCGTCACTAGTCTGAGGGAGTACCACTGAGACCACTGTGGGTTTAACCTCACTTCTGAATGTTATAACAAGACCACTGATAAGAATGGAAATTGATGTACATTTAGGTATTGAGCTAGCTTCTGAATCAGCTAAACACGGTTGAAGTAAATGGTCTTGAGAAGGTTAAGGCAACAGCCTTTACCGGCACCCTGAAAACAACCTGAATCTGAGAGGCCTCTGAGAATCCATTTTGTTCTAGTATAATGGAATTTAGGGGCATCAGCAAACGATATCCTGTTCGCAAATATTTTATCTTAGATCACTATTTGAATGTTTATTCTAGCATCGTTCAGTATATACACTGTGAAAGAAAACAGATCAGGAATGAATATAGGCAAATGCAAGTCACGCACACATACGCAGGCACGCTGACACAGTCAAAGCTTTCACAGTCTTCTGTGGAAGCCTATTCCAATGCAACCATGGTCCTGTTGTCTACGTATAATGCATTAAAACACATGCGAAAGATGAAGTACGCGTTCAGACATCAACACTTCTTGCACACACGGGTGCCTGTCCGTGAGTGGAGGGCAGAGGCGGTCAGTTCCGTTTAAGATGAGGGAGGGCGATCCTTTTTTTATGAGCAGGGCCTTATTTCTAATGCAGCATATATTGGATGACTGTCATTCTCATTCCATTCACCCAGCTCAATGTAACATTGATAGGTTTAGGCTCCAAATGATACTCCAATTTTCCCTATACCCATAATGAGGTTGCTACAACCCAGTCTGTGAATAAAAGTTTGAGTCATCAAGGTGACAGACATTGACACATTCAATACCGCCTTGCACAATCTTGCCTGCATCTAGCTGATCTGATCTAGTCTAATCATTAGTCTAACAGTTGCAAACAAGAGTTTCTATTAGACAAATTCAAGTATGTTTATCCTCGTTCCGTTTACTTCCATTTAAGAAATGTTTTTCAACAGAATCGATGGAATGAATACACCCCTGATCACACGCAAACACAGTTCACTTTCATAGCAGCTACGTACAAACAGCATGATCCCTTTGATCATTGGATAATTCCTTCTCGCATCTACGCGCTCTACTCCTCTTACCTTTTCCCTTCGCTTGTAGACTTTAGTGCACAACACATCGGCTGTCTGTGCCCAGGTGAAAAAACATATCATAACCGCTATACACAGCCTACATCGTTGTCACCATATTAGCTAATGTCAAGTCAACATACTGTAGCTACTAGAACTAACACATTAGTAAACCCACTACAATCATGCAGTACAGTGTACAGTTATCAAGCAGTTTAGCAGATACACCGGCGGGCCCCGGTGGCAGTAAATGTATAAAACCAAAAGCTTACCTTGACTATGAGGAGTTCCAGTGTTGGATAGCCATAGCCAGCTAGGTAACATAGCATCCTTCTCTGTTTGAGCCGGGTGTTTGAGTAGGCTAAACTAGCTAGCTGCATTCCCTAGCTAAGTAAGTGAAAAAAATACAAAATATACAGTTGAAGTCGGAAGTTTACATACACCTTAGTCAAATACATTTATACTCAGTTTTTCACAATTCCTGACATTTAATCCAAGTAAAAATTCCCTGTCTTAGGGCAGTTAGGATAACCACTTTATTTTAAGAATGTGAAATGTCTGAATAATAGTAGAGAGAATTATTTATTTCAGCTTTTATTTCTTTCATCACATTCCCAGTGGGTCAGAAGTTTACATACACTTAATTAGTATTTGGTAGCATTGCCTTTAAATTGTTTAACTTGGGTCAAACGTTTCGGGTAGCCTTCCACAAGCTTCCCACAATAAGTTGGGTGAATTTTGGCCCCTTCCTCCTGACAGAGCTGGTGTAACTGAGTCAGGTTTCTAGGCCTCCTTGCTTGCACACGCTTTTTCAGTTCTACCCACAAATTGTCTATGGGATTGAGGTCAGGGCTTTGTGATGGCCACTCCAATACCTTGACTTTGATGTCCTTAAGCCATTTTGCCACAACTTTGGAAGTATGCTTGAGGTCATTGTCCATTTGGAAGACCCATTGCGACCAAGCTTTAATTTCCTGACTGATGTCTTGAGATGTTGCTTCAATATATCCACATAATTTTCCTCCCTCATGATGCCATATATTTTGTGAAGTGCACCAGTCCCTCCTGCAGCAAAGCACACCCACAACATGATGCTGCCACCCTCGTGCTTGACGGTTGGGATGGTGTTCTTCGGCTTGCAAGCATCCCCCTTTTTCCTCCAAATACTGTATAACAATTGTCATAATGGCCAAACAGTTCTATTTTTGTTTCATCAGACCAGAGGACATTTCTCAAAAAAGTACGATCTTTGTCCCCATGTGCAGTTGCAAACCGTAGTCTGGCATTTTTATGGCAGTTTTGGAGCAGTGGCTTCTTCCTTGCTGAGCGGCCTTTCAGGTTATGTCGATATAGGACTCGTTTTACTGTGGATATAGATACTTTTGTACCCGTTTCCTCCAGCATCTTCACAAGGTCCTTTGCTGTTGTTCTGGGATTGATTTGCACATTTCGCACCAATTTATGTTCATCTCTAGGAGACAGAACGAGTCTCCTTCCTGAGCGGTATGACAGCTGCATGGTCCCATGGTGTTTATACTTGCGTGCTGTTGTTTGTACAGATGAACGTGGTACCTTCAGGCGTTTGGAAATTGCTCCCAAGGAAGAGGTCTACAATTTATTTCCGGAGGTCTTGGCTGATTTCTTTTGATTTTCCCATGTCAAGCAAAGAGGCACTGAGTTTGAAAGTAGGCCTTGAAATACATCCACAGGTACACCTCCAAATGACTCAAATGATGTCAATTATTCTATCAGAAGCTTCTAAAGCCATGACATCATTTTCTGGAATTTTCCAAGCTGTTTAAAGGCACAGTCAACTTAGTGTATGTAAACTTCTGACCCACTAGAATTGTGATACAGTGAATTATAAGTGAAATAATCTGTCTGAAAACAATTGTTGGAAAAATTACTTGTGTCATGCACAAAGTAGATGTCCTAACCGACTTGCAAAAACCATAGTTTGTTAACAAGAAATTTGTGGAGTGGTTGAAAAATTTGTTTTAATGACTCCAACCTAAGTGTATGTAAACTTCCGACTTCAACTGTAACTAGCTCTCTCTCACTCTCTCTCTCTCACTCTCTCTCTCTCTCTCTCTCTCTCTCTCTCTCGCTTCTCCTTAATTTTGTAAGAAAAATTTGCTGTACTGGTCCACATGAAAGAGGCCAAGATGCATTCCAGGTTTCTTTACAGAGCCCATCTGGTGCACAGAGTGGTCTCTTTGTGGAACTCCATTAAACTATTTGACTGTGGGCTGCCATGCTCCTCTATAGATAATTACACCATGATTTCACATTCTACCCATCAGGCCTTAGAAGAAAGATTTGTGCTAATTTCTATGTTATTTCCATCCAGTGTATCGTTAATACCAGCAACTGATTTTTCTGTGCCTTAGCATAGTAGAAGTCCCCAGATGAGTTTTAAGGACTGCACAAAGTACTGAAAATGTCAATGTTGATTATGATGCTGTATGTGTCAATGTAAATCTTCATTAAGACTTTCTCACTGGCGTACCACACACACCCGCATTGCGGGTGGGGGGGGCAGGCAACTGGCTCTGGGGGCCCCCAACCTCCCCCCACCAGATAGAATCTGAACATGTCATAAGCCACGACAAAAGTGTTTCGAATTACAAGAAATTATCTGTAAAACTGCAATATTTCCTCTCATGGCAAAATGTGTAGAATAGTAGGAAATTAGCTTTAAAATGCAAAATTCGCTCAGCCTCATTGCAAAATGTGTAGAATAGCATGAGGTTAGCTATAAAATGGCACATTTTCCTCTCAGCCTCAGGGCAACACAGCATGTATACGCGTCCTGATGTGTGTCTTCTGAATCTTCAATCTTGAAAAAATTGAGAAAAGAATGCCTCACATTTATAGTCTCTCACAAATATGTTTCAGGGAGTACAATAGAATATGTTGTAAAGAAAGATGAACATACCTCTAAAGCTTCATGATGCCTAGGCATTTGAGTTGGTTTTGAGTCAAAAACACAAATACGTCAGCTGAATGGATAAAACTGCCATCGCCCATGCCTTCAATTATGGCCAAGGTTTAGTGTTTGATTCTGCTGACTGGTTTTATTTAACAGACACACAAATTCTCATATTTGGTTTGATGTCAAATTTAATATGCAGTGGTGAATGATGAAGACCGTCATCTCTCACTATGTGGGAATAGATGTTGGTTCTGGATACTGTTGTCTCTCATCTGTACACCATCCAGATGTAGTCTGCTAATAATACCATAGGTCTTTTGGTCCTTCTAGTATGTTAGGCATCACATACCCCCCAATCTAATAGACTGTACATATACTATAATCCTATTATTACCTTTATGTCCTTTTCTTAACTGTAACAAAAATACATTCACTCTTTGCAGACCTCATAAAGTATGCTTTGAAAAACATAGTAATGTAATGTGATCATAATCTTAAAATCTGAATTATAGTCTCTTTTGGTGTCTGTGCTTGCCAGGTAGAAGACCCCTGCTGTATTCCTGCCTAATACTTGTTATTCATTTTTAAACCTTTATGTCTGATCATGCCAGAGAATACACTCTAGCCATCACTCTGCCATTCCTGGAGCTAAGGAGCTGAATGAATATAGACCACTCTTGTAGGTGGGTAGAACGGTTTTAAACCTTAAACCTTAAAGTTGTTGATAAAGGGTGAAAAATCAAAGTCCTTTTTCATTTGTGTGAGAAGTACAGTATGGACTTACATTGGCACTCAAAAGGCTTATTTGCCTGTGAAGCTAGCAGGAAAATGTTACTGATTAAAAAGCCACAGATCAAATATGAAAGGAAATCTATTTAGGAATATCTTTCCCCTGGTAAATAATCCAAAACACATTTTGAGGGGAGTTTGAGGAGGGTGTGGGGGTAATTCGCCTTATAGTACAGTGCAGGTTTTAAAACCTAGATGACCAGAGGTTTAGCCAAGTTCTGAAACCCATTAAGTGATGGAGCATGTTACAACTGCCTTGCAAGCATGGCAGACCAGCTGTACAGAACAGCAGACACCAGAGGCACCTCCAACACATGGGTCCTGACAGACTACAGCACGGCCTTTGATCTTGTGGATGACACCATTGCAGTGAAACACCTTTTTCAATTATCTGTCCAGCCAGAGATCACGCCATGGATTTGCAACTTTCATTCCGGCCAAAGCCAGGTGACAAGATACTATGAGACTCTATCCCAGGCCCAAGAAATCTCCTGTGGCCTCCCCCAGGGCACATGGCTTGGTCCAATTCTATTCGTGGCTCACGTCAATGGTGCATCAGAAGGAACCCTATCCAACTCCTGGGCCTTGGTGGATGACCTGAACCTAATTGAATCAAGACATATATGTGACACTTCCGCCATACAGCAGGACCTCAACCAACTAGCCGACTAGTCAGAACAAAACAAGATTAAGCTCAACCCAACAAAGTGCAAAGTCATGTACACCTGTTTCGGTCACAATCTTGACCCACCTCTGACATTATCCGTCTCCAGCCACACATTTGAGGTGCTGTCCAGTGCCAAAGCACTCTGTGTGACATTTCAAGCCAACATAAAATGGAACACAAACATCTCCGACATTACCACCAAAGGGAACCGAAGGCTCTTTATGATGAACTATTTTTGCCACTTAAACCTTCCCCCGTAAGACCTTCTGACAGTCTACACCTGCTTTATCCGTCCAGTGTTCGAGTATGCCGCTCTAGTATGGCACTCAGGTCTCACAGCCCACCAATCACAAACAACTTGAGAAGATCCAACAATGTGCAACCAAAATCATCATGGGCCCCACCTACACCTCCTATGACTCTGCATGCAATGACCTGGGCTTGCAGTCCTTGGAGGCCCTCCGTGCCCACGTCTGCGGATCCTTTGCCCAGAAGCTTGCAAAATCCCAGGATTGCAACAAATGGCTGCCTCAGACGAGAAGCGATGTCAGTGGCAGATCTACCCGGTCCAGTCACAAACTGAACCTTCCCCATACTCGGACTGACAGACACTACAACAGACCTACTGTGTGAGACTACTTAATGCTGCTTAACTGTAATATTGTATACTACATCTCATATGTTTTATTAGATTTTATTGAATTACTTACAGTGCATTCGGATAGTATTCAGACCCCTTGACTTTTTCCACATTTTGTTATGTTACAGCCTTCTTCTAAAATGTATTAAATAGTTTTTTCCCCCTCATCAATATACACACAATAACCCATAATGACAAAGCAAAAACAGGTTTATAGACATTTTTGCCAAAAAAATTCAATGTCACATTTACATAAGTATTCAGACCGATTATTCAGTACTTTGTTGAAGCACCTTTGAGTCTTCTTGGGTATGATGCTTCAAGCTTGGCACACCTGTATTTGGAAAGTTTCTCCCATTCTTCTCTGCAGATCCTCTCAAGCTCTGAGAAGATCTGGTTGGATGGGGAGCGTCGCTGCACAGCTATTTTCAGGTCTCTCCAGAGATGTTAGTTCGGGTTCAAGTCCGGGCTCTGGCTGGGCCACTCAAAGACATTCAGAGACTTGTCCCGAAGCCACTCCTGCGTTGTCTTGGTTGTGTGCTTAGGGTCATTGTCCTGTTGGAAGGTGAACAATCGTCCCAGCCTTAGGTCCTGAGTGCTCCGGAGAATAATTTCATCAAGGATCTCTCTGTACTTTGCTCCTATCATCTTTTCCTCGATCCTGACTATTCTCCCAGTCCCTGCCGCTGAAAAACATCCCCACAGCATGATTCTGCCACCACCATGATTAACCATAGGGATGGTGCCAGGTTTCGTCCAGATGTGACGCTTGGCATTCAGGCCAAAAAGTTCAAACTTGGTTTCATCAGACCAGAGAATCTTGTTTCTCATGGTCTGAGAAGATCTGGTGGATCTTGCCCTTTGGCAAACTCCAAGCGGGATGTACTGCGCATTTTACTGAGAAGTGTCTTCCGTCTGGCCACTCTACCATAAAGGCCTGATTGGTGGAGTGCTGCAGAGATTGTTGTCCATCTGGAAGGAAGGAACTCTGGAGCTCTGTCATAGTGACCATCGGGTTCCTGGTCACCTTCCTGACCAAGGCCCTTCTCCCCCAGTTGCTCAGTTTGGCCAGACGGCCAGCTCTAGGAACAGTCTTGGTGGTTCCAAACTTCTTCCATTTAAGAATTATGGAATCCACTGTGTTCTTGGGGACGTTCAATGCTGCAGAAATGTTTTGGTATTGGTTTTGGTACCCTTCCCCAGATCTGTAACTCAACACAATCCTGTCTCGGAGACCTACGGATAATTCCTTTGACCTCATGGCTTAATTTTTGCTCTGATATGCACTGTCAACTGTGGGACCTATTATAGACAGGTGTGTGCCTTTCCAAATCATGTCCAATCAATTCAATTTACCACAGGTGGACTCCAGTCAAGTTGTAGAAACATATCAAGGATGATCAATGGAAACAGGATGCACCTGGGCTCAAATTCGATTATCATAGCAAAGGGTCTGAATACTTATGTAAATAAGGGATTTCTGTTTTGCAAAACTTTCTAAAAAGCAGTTTTTTTCCATCATTATGGGGTATTGCGTGTAGATTGATGAGGAAACACATTTATTTAAACAATTTTAGAATAAGCTTGTGCCGTAACAGAATGTGGAAAAACTGAGAGGGGTCAGAATAATTTCCGAATGCACTGTATGGTGTAATTCGGCTGTTAGCTGCAAATGTGTACAATTCCAAATTAACCTTAATATACGGTATATGTTAAACGCGGTGCTCCTAGTGGCTAGTGACATTGATTCAGGAAAACTCAAATCCATATTACCTCATGTGTGGCGGCAGGTAGCCTAGTGGTTAGAGCGTTGGACTAGTAACCGAAAGGTTGCAAGTTCAAATCCCCGAGCTGACAAGGTAAAAATCTGTCGTTCTTCCCCTGAACAGGCAGTTAATCCACTGTTCCTAGGCTTCATTGAAAATAAGAATTTGTTCTTAACTGACTTGCCTAGTTAAATAAATAAAAAATGTCTACCAGCATGTCACCTGTGTAACTAGAGGCTCTATATCACCTTTACTCCACACACAGAGATGGATACAAAGTTCTCCCTTGCCTTCCATTTTGCAAATCTGACCATAACTATATCCTCTGATGGCATTGAGAGTTTATCATATCAGTCACCAGCTTCATTAATAAGTGCATCAATGACGTCGTCCCCACAGTGACTGTAGGTATCATATCCCAACCAGAAGCATGGGTTAAAGGCAACATCCACACTGATCTAAAGGCTAGAGCTGCCGCTTTCAAGGAGCGGGACACTAATCCGGACACTTATAAGAAATCCTGCGACGCCCTCTAACGAACCATTAAACAGGCAAAGTATCAAAACAGGATGTGGCAGGGCTTGCAAAATATCATTGATTACAAAGGGAAACCTAGTCGCGAGCTATCCAGTGACGTGAGCCTACCAGATGAGCTAAATGCTTTTATGCTCGCTTCGAGGCTAGCAACACTGAACCATACATGAGAGCACCAGCTGTTCCAGATAACTGTGTGATCACTCCGTAGCCGATGTGAGCAAGACCTTTAAACATGTCAACATTCACTAGGTCGCAGGGCCAGATGGATTACCAGGACGCGTGCTCAGAGCATATGCTGACCAGCTGACAAGTGTCTTCACTGATATGTTCAACCTCTCCCTGACCCAGTCTGTAATACCTACATGTTTCAAGCAGACCACCATAGTCCCTGTTCCCAAGAACGCCAAGGTAACCTGTCTAAATTACTATCGCATCGTAGTACTCATTCAAGTACTACCATTCAAAGGTTTGGGGTCACTTACAAATGTCCTTGTTTTTGAAAGAAAAACACATTTTTTGTCAGGTAAAATAACATAGAATTGATCAGAAATACAGTGTAGACATTGTTAATGTTGTAAATGACTATTGTAGCTGGAAACGGCAGATTTTTAATGGAATATCTACATAGGCGTACAGAGGCCCATTATCAGCAACCATCACTCCTGTGTTCCAATAGCAAATTGTGTTAGCTAATCCAAGTTTATCATTTTAAAAGGTGGCACAGATTTCATCTGAGATTACTGGTCTTTGTTGTTGTTGTTGTTGTCGTCCTCGTTCTCATCCTCTTCCTCATCCTCATCCTCTCTGTAGTCTTGCAACTTCGGCATTGTTAGGATCCATTGTCCCAAAGCACATGGACATGCCTCTAGACCCTATTTATTGATCTTGCAATTCTGATTGGTGTGTTAATAATTTTGAGGCTTAGTGTTTGCACCTGGAGGAAGGTGTGCTCTTTGAGTTTAGGTTGTGATGACTTAAGTTAATTATATTGAGAGGATGTGTTTGCTGAAGGAATGATTTATTTGGCCACTTTTGTGTAAGGTTTTGCAGAAAGAGTTTTGAATATTGAAACGTGGAAACAGGTGAATAGTGTTTATGGGAAATGTGTGTGAGTTTTTGTGCTCCAGGAACCAGTTGAGAAAAACTGTAAGTAGAGCTTTTGCTAGGAATAGGCTGTTGTTCACATTACAATAGTGTCTGATGCTGATCTCTGCATGTGTGTTCCCACCGTGAAGCATGGAGGAGGAAGTGTGATGGTGTGGGGGTGCTTGCTGGCGACACTGTCTTTGATTTATTTAGAATTCAAGACTCACTGATGGTGCTGCATCAGATAACCTGGCCTCCACAATCACCCGACCTCAACCCAATTGAGATGGTTTGGGATGAGTTAGACTGCAGATCGAAGTAAAAGCAGCCAACAAGTGCTCAGCGTATGTGAGAACTCCTTCAAGACTGTTGGAAAAACATTCCCCATGAAGCTGGGTGAGAGGACTGTGCAAAGTTGTCATCAGGGCAAAGGGTGGCTACTTTGAAGAATCAAAAATCTTAAATATATTTTGATTTGTTTAACACTTTTTTAGTTACCACATGAATACATATGTGCTATTTCATAGTGTTGATGTCTTCACTATTATTCTACAATGTAGAAAATAGTAATGATAAAGAAAAACTTTTGAATGAGTAGGTGTGTCCAAACGTTTGACTGGTACTGTGTGTCATCACTAGATTAATATAATTTGGGCTAGGATCTGTTGATTCCACCCATGGTTCCATACTTTATGCTAGCTACCTGGAGAGTTTTGCTTTGCAGTGCTGTGAGCTATTAGTCTTACTTTTGGTAGAGACTGCCTGTAGTGTGTAGACTTCAACTTCCATCACATTGTAGAAGGAAAATATGTAGCCTGATGCATAACATTTGCATAGAATATTTTTGCTTTTTTCAGAAGTGAATAATTACCAAACGTGTCTTCATATGAAACTTTCTGAGCTTTAGGGCTGGCAGGGAGTGTAATATATTTTCTGGTGACATCAGCTAAAGATCATAACCACAAGATGGGTTTGCAATTTAAAACAGTTTTTCCACCATAGGGAGCTGTTCAACAATATTGTCTTCTGCTGTATTAAGGATGAAAGAAAAGTGACACCGAGGAAGTAAATCATTTCTCTCCACCATTCACCCCAAAACAAACATTGTAACGAGCATAAAATGATAGGTTTTGTCTCAATTCCACTCTTTAATGTGGAAATATGCAGTTCAGACAACAACAAAAAGCAGTAACCTCTGCACTGTTTTTCAGCTCTGAGATGGGGTTGGTTAAATGTAACCACTCTCAAATGTATAGTTAGAGCTATGACTCACAATTATAATTTTAACCATATTTTGAGGTTATACAGTGTTTGTTTACAATTACATTGTTTACAAATAATGGATTAAAAAAAGCTATATTTTCGGATCTTATAGGGTAATACAGTTGAACTACGCTCATGAGGCATTCATAAGTTATATTCCTTAATAATCAATAGGTATCATGCATATTAATTTTTTTTAAGAGTAACAATTAGTATGAGCAAGAATTGCTTTTCAGAACAAGCCCAGCGTGAAAACATGGTCTGTTGAGATCTAAAGTCTATTTTTAAGCGGAAATTGGACGTGTCGCTAGTGTTTCTCTTATTGTAATGGAGAATGTGATGATTTTGGACAACGGGATATTTTCTCTTCCATTAATGGTGTTTTTTTATGCCTCCTGTAACAAAGCCAGCAGTCTACTGCTGCCTCTCTGTCACGTGGGCCAGTTGTAAAACATTTAAATCAAACCTTTTCCTGGTTTTAGATGTTCCCTATCTGTCATCTTCAAACTTTGCCTCATTTACTGTAGCTCGATAGTCTCCTGAACGGATCATTTTATAATATAAATAATAATGCCATTTAGCAAGCGCTTTTATCCAAAGCAACTTACATTTATGCGTGCGCACATTTTATGTACGTGTGGTCCCAGGAATAAGATCCACTATCTTGCCGTTGCAAGGACCATGCTCTACCAACTGAGCTACAGAGGACCAATCATTAGAAGTAGGTTTATATAGCAACAAAATCAGGGTACTCGTCTTGGAGGAATAAGTTCAATCTTCAAGTGACTAAGATTTCCGCTTGTTCCTAAACACACTTTCAACTTTAACTGTAATGCCAATCACTGTTGTCAATGTCAACTGTCATCCATTTGTCCAATGAGGAGTGCATATCCTCATTTAAGGGCAGGGAGAGGACACAAATGTGTCTTCGATTTGTATCCCAGCCAAAATAGAAGAGGCTGTAGTTGTGATTTACTGCTTACTATCAGGTTTCAGGTAAGACCCAAGTGCAGACTGTGTTGAAGTAACTATGTTTATTGCAACAACAGGGGCAGGCAAATGACAGGTCAAGGCAGGCAGGGGTCGATAATCCAGAGTAGTGGGGCCAAGGTACAGGACGGCAGGCAGGCCCATGTCAGGCAGAGGTCAGTAATCCAGAATAGGTGCACAGGACAGCAGGCAGGCTCAGCGTCAGGACAGGCAAGGGTCAATACCAGGAGGACGAGAAAAAAGAGAGACTGGGGGGAAAAGCAGGGGCTGAGACAAACCGCTGGTTGACTTGAACAAACAAGACAAACTGGCACAGACAGACAGAAGACACAGGTATAAATACCCAGAGTATAAGTGGGGAAGATGGGCGACAGCTGGAGGGGGTGGAGACGAGCACAAGGACAGGTGAAACAGATCAGGGCGTGACAGTATAGCGTTGTTTTTATGTGCAGTTTCTACAGGCAGGACTCGGATCAGAGACACAGAACTGGAAACGGATGCTCCCTCGCTGTCTCTACAGACCCAAGAGATTGTCTAAGATGAAACATATCCCTTACCGTAACTAACAATAACTCTAGTATTCTCTGTAGATAATATTGCACTATGACAACATTTTTTGTATCAGACATGCTCCCTAATAATGTACTCTTATCAATTGCTTTTGGTTTATGTATCAGACTCGTTCTTAATATATTTACCTCTAGGGCTATCTAGCAATATAGAATTAAGCTTCAAAAGATACTGTTTTGTTTGAATGTTCTGCCAGGTTGATTCTTCTTCCAACGTTAATGTGCATGTGGGTTTAGCCAGATCCATACAACACTCAATCTTGGCCCAGAAAAAAAGCTCCTTCCTGTGTTGGCCATTTCTGCTATAGGTTTACTTTGGGTCCATCCTGCAGTTACACTGTGGTATCTTAAGATGTGGATAAGCACCAATAATCCACGTCTGGTATGAATTTGATGCCAAGTGAATGGGGGTGTCGACCCCAGTTATTTCTCGTTCCTCCTCCTTTCACACCCTCAGCACAGTATAAGCTCTTTTGTGGTGTAAAAAATGAAAGAAGTTATCACGTACCACCTGCTAAATGAATGTCCATGGAATTCATTATGAATTCCCTCTATTCATGTGAGCATTCCAGTACTGCTAAGGCTTTTAATCCAACACTGGTAGAGGTGTGGGTCTTTGGCACAATTTATGGTACCTGGCGATTGAAGTTCCCTATTAAGATAGTGCTTGCGCCCTCCTTTCTACTGGACCTCTTCCATACCTACTAAAGATCATGAGAGAGTCAGCTACCGAAACTAATTTTTAAAATGACATTCTTTGTGTTCACTACAATTATAGCCATACCAGTCTCATTATCTTACTGTAAATAGAGAGAGAATAGTACAGGTATGCAATGTATTTTTTCAAAATCTTCATTAGCCTGTGAAATGATGTAGAGCACACACATTCTACTGTAATATTTTATACCTATAGAAAAAAATATATTTTTTTGTTAACTATCAGGATTTGCATAGTATTCCGTGATAACACTAGCTTATTTCTGATTAAAGTGTACTTAAATATACAGCTCTCTAATTTTGTGAAAACACGGGAAAGTGCTTTATGATGTTGGGTAGAGTTAAATCACATGTGTCCTGCTGTGCGCTCTTTTCTTAGAAATGTGTATTTAAATCTCTTGCTGGATGTTGATTGTGATTCGTTTTGAAGAGGGGCAATATCACGCACACAACGTTTAGTGTACAAACCGCATATTCTCTCCTTAATAGGATTTACACGGAATTTGGTGTCATGATTTCTCAGACAGACAGAGGGCGGGGTAGAGGGTTTACTCACCATAGATCTGCAACAGGACTCTAGTTTTAAAAGATGTAGGCCTATCCTCTCGCAAACTGGCAATAATAGTGTGGGAACACTGTTCCCTTTTTTCCTGGAACGCTGATATATTTGTCTAACGCTCAAATAGGCATGCAAATTGCACATGTTGACTTTGTTGAATAAAACAAAGGGGACATTCACGTTCATATTTTAATGTTAATTCAAACTGTTTTGTTCAGTTCTCCTAAGTTGTGCATTGTGTCCAAGGAATCGTCCCATTGGTAAAAGTTATACTGAGCTCACGTCATCTGAGAGTAGCTATCCTCCCGCTGCGTGTGAGCTGCAGCATTTGGTAAAATAATATGATCTTAGCACAGTATGCTTTTATTAATGCCGTACTTGTCGTTTGTTCTTGAGCCCTCATACGTTGCATGTGTTTGACTATGACTCTTGGGCCAGTGTGTCAGGGTGAAAGCATGTTGAACATATCTGTGGAGAGTGTGGGTCAGTAGGTCTTGTTTGATCTGCGTGGACTGTGTAATGGCTGCAGTCCCTGATCCATGTGGGGGTTAACGATACGGCTTGCATGTGATGTCACTGTTGGCCGGGCTGGGGCCTTTCCTGCAGATGCAGCCAGGGGAAAGCCGAGAGGACACGTGCGCGTGTGTGTTCCATGGTCGCTGCTGTCAGAAATAGCCCTTTTCTAATCTCCCTTATCTTCAGGGTTAACCCGCCAGGGGAAGCTTCCACACTCATTCCCGAGCCTGTCTCCAGGAATGGCAAACAGAAAGGCAATTTTTCTCACGCCGAGTCTCTGATATTGACCAAGTTTACCAGCCTCCTAGATTCTCTCCCTCATCAGTTAGTGATCTGTTAAACCCCATTGTCATAGCACCAGTTTTGTCAGGTCATGTTCACCATCTCCTCCTGTCTCTACACACAACTGATACTCTGTAATGGAAGAACCTTATCGGACTTGTACAAACATGGTCACTTCCTGACTAGTTCAGATATCTGAGAAGTAAACAGATCATTCCCCACTGGAAGCTGTATACTGTAAGTTACACACGGTGAAATAGGTTTGTTTTTTGAATCTGTAACCCCAAACTGTGGTGACAAAATCTTGCATTATTTGAATGCAATTCAGCTGTTGCACTCGAAAACAAATCATTTTATTGAATGGGAAATATAGGCAAACCTGTATGTTAAATGAGTAAATGAATAAACAGACGAATAAATCATCTCCGTTCCTCTCTCTGTCATCCTTCTAGGGCCTCCAGGAAAACGGGGACGGCTGGGAAGACAAGGCGACCCTGGTAAATATTCTTTCTTTTTTCGAGGCTCCTTCAGTGTTTCCAACGCCTCTCTTCCTCAGCAGTGTGTGTTAATGGGTATGTTGATGTGTGCCATGGGGTAAACCAGGGATCGTCAATTAGATTCAGCCTCGGGACGATTTTTGTCATGAGTGGATGGTCAGGGAGCTGGAACATAATTACAGATCATTTGTAGACTGCTAATTGACAGCAAGAAGCCCAAACAGATATAATATTTGACTAAAACATAATCATTTCAAACCTTGCTTATATTTATATACAATCACATATATCTCTCTATTATGTGTGGGAATACTTTGGAGCAGATTTCTGAAATTAAAATCACTTGAAGCTGACTTAGTCTTTTATGTCCAACAATAATATATATATATATACTGTAAAATTATATTTATTTTTCTCTGAAAACTTGGGGGGGCAAATAAAATCACCCACGGGCCAGTTGGGAAACCCTGGGGTAGAGTGTATTAAAAAAGACCAACAGATCTGAGTGAACTGTACAGTACCTCCCTACAGTCCCTGGTTGCAGCCAGCCAGGGGAGTTTTGACAGTGTGCAGCTGCAGGCTCCTTGGGTGAATGACTTTTCACCCTGCCAGTATCGCCTGCCTGGCTAGCCTCACTTCTCTCTGTTTCGTCTGAGGAAATCCATCCAATCTCAGGAATAATTATACACAGACTTACGTATACTCAGAACCCTTTCAGACATGCCTACGGACGGGAATGTATGTATTTGGTTTCACATTGTTTGTGGGAATGAAGCCATACGTCTCCTGACTGGTAAAACGTAAAAAAAATTCAACGTTCTGAGAACAGAAGTGAAAATGTCTCCTGTTCTGGGAAAATTTATTTGTAGGTTGCAGGGAAGTTCTGAGAACATTTTACTCTGGTTCCTTGAACGTTTTCCTAGGAGGTTTTATTAACGCTCTGAGAATGGAAATGATAGGTTGCTTTGAGGCGTTTCTTTTTATGACTTCCTTAAAACTTTCACAGAATGTTTCAATAATAAATTACAAGCACAGATAGGACACATGAAATTCATTTCCTTCTGCATGAATCATGCAAAAAAAAAAAAGTGACACAGCATCAGGGAGATTCAAACCTATAATCTTCATTTATTTATTCTTGGAATTAGTCCAATGCGCCTAAAGGATGCAGCTAGCATGCCGTGTTTTTTTTTACGCATACAAATTTGGTTATTTTAGTCTATTTAAACAGATCCCATTTCAAAGGAAACAAGCACTCATTATTGGCCAATTAGTGTGCGCGGCCAACACACCTGAACACACTTAGCAAAATAGAGGAGAGAGAGAGTTTTGTTTATGCTGAGAACGAATGTAAACTCAGCAAAAAAAGAAACGTCCCTTTTTCAGGACCCTGTCTTTCAAAGATAATTCGTAAAAATCCAAATAACCTCACAGATCTTCATTGTAAAGGGTTTAAACACTGTTTCCCATGCTTGTTCAATGAACCATAAACAAATAATGAACATGCACCTGTGGAACGGTCGTTAAGACATGAACAGCTTACAGACGGTAGGCAATTAAGGTCACAGTTATGAAAACTTAGGACACTAAAGAGGCCTTTCTACTGACTCTGAAAGACACCAAAAGAAAGATGTCCAGGGTCCCTGCTCATCTGCATGAACGTGCCTTAGGCATGCTGCAAGGAGGCATGAGGACTGCAGATGTGGCCAGGGCAATAAATTGCAATGTTCGTACTGTGAGACGCCTAAGACAGCGCTACAGGAAGACAGGACAGACAGCTGATCGTCCTCGCAGTGGCAGACCACGTGTAACAGCACCTGCACAGGATTGGTACATCCGAACATCACACCTGCAGGACAGGTACAGGATGGCAACAACAACTGCCCTAGTTTCACCAGGAATGCACAATCCCTCCATCAGTGCTCAGACTGTCCGCAATAGGCTGAGAGAGGCTGGACTGAGGGCTTGTAGGCCTGTTGTAAGGCAGGTCCTCACCAGACATCACTGGCAACAATGTCACCTATGGGCACAAACCCACCGTCGCTGGACCAGACAGGACTGGCAAAAAGTGCTCTTCACTAACGAGCCGCGGTTTTGTCTCATCAGGGGTGATGGTCGGATTCGCGTTTATCGTCGACGGAATGAGCATTACACCGAGGCCTGCACTCTGGAGCGGGATCGATTTGGAGGTGGAGGGTCCGTCATGGTCTGGGGCGATGTGTCACAGCATCATCGGACTGAGCTTGTTGTCATTACAGGCAATCTCAACTCTGTGCGTTACAGGGAAGACATCCTCCTCCCTCATGTGGTACCCTTCCTGCAGGCTCATCCTGACATGATCCTCCAGCATGACAATGCCACCAGCCATACTGCTCGTTCTGTGCGTGATTTCCTGCAAGACAGCGAAGAGCCCGGATCTCAATCCCATTGAGCACGTCTGGCACCTGTTGGATCAGAGGGTGAGGGCTAGGGCCATTCCCCCCAGAAATGTCTGGGAACTTGCAGGTGCCTTGGTGGAAGAGTGGGGTAACATCTCACAGCAAGAACTGGTAAATCTGGTGCAGCCCACGAGGACGAGATGCACTGCAGTACTTAATGCAGCTGGTGGCCACACCAGATACTGACTGTTACTTTTGATTTTGACCCCCCCTTTGTTCAAGGACAAATTATTCCATTTCTGTTAGTCACATGTCTGTGGAACCTGTTCAGTTTATGTCTGTTGTTGAATCGTATGTTCATACACATATGTACACATGTTAAGTTTGCTGAAAATAAACGCAATTGACAGTGAGAGGACGTTTCTTTTTTGATGAGTTTATATGTTTTTAAATTTTTAGAACGTTCTCTAAACATTACAAAAGTTTTCTTGTAGTTCATATGGAACGTTTTCTTCACGTTCTGAGAGTGGAATATATGTTTTTAAATAACAATCTTAGAACGTTACTAACGTTTTCATGGAAAGCGGTCTTAACGTTCTTAGAACAGTTTGAGAACATGACTTTAAATAGAACCACGAGGAAACCTTTAGGTAACATTATGCTAAACTCCTGAAATTCCCACAGAAGAACGTTGATTCTGAACCTTCTCTGAACTATTTGAGAACATTCCGGATTATTTGAGAACATACTATTACTGCTGGCAGGCAGCACTGCCGCAAAAACGATGTTGGCTCTTAGATGGCAATCACCTCACTCACTCCCCAGTGGATACAGTTACTATACGAACTGAGTATGAAATTCAATGAAAATGTACATTAAATGTAACCATGTTCAAGGTTTAAGGAAACGTTCTGTTGAAGTAATGAAATTCCAAGTAAATAACGTTCCTTAAATGTGCTGAGAATGTCCCGAAGTCAAGCAACTATCCTGCAGAAAGTTGTGGAAAGTTGTATGCAAAATGACCTCAGGACACCCAAGCTCTCACCAAGCTCTAAGAAACATATGGTTATCAGAACGTTATGTTAGCTGGAGGCGGACTGGCTGGGGGCGGACTGGCTGGGGGCGGACTGGCTGGGGGCGGACTGGCTGGAGGCGGACTGGCTGGGGGCGGACTGGCTGGGGGCGGACTGGCTGGGGGCGGACTGGCTGGGGGCGGACTGGCTGGGGGCGGACTGGCTGGAGGCGGACTGGCTGGGGGCGGACTGGCTGGGGGCGGACTGGCTGGGGGCGGACTGGCTGGGGGCGGACTGGCTGGGGGCGGACTGGCTGGTGGCGGACTGGCTGGTGGCGGACTGGCTGGGGGCGGACTGGCTGGGGGCGGACTGGCTGGGGGCGGACTGGCTGGGGGCGGACTGGCTGGGGGCAGACTAGCTGGGGGCGGACTGCAAAGAGCTGTTGTGGAAGTATGCCATTAAAAAAGGATATCCAAAACTATAATTTGGTTATTTCTTATCACATCCTTTGTTAATAGTGTGTGTCGTTCAATTGTCTTGCAATGTTCTTTGACATTTACCATGTGTGGATATGTTTTTTCTGTGGATATGAAACATGGTGGACCCATACAATCCTTTTCACAACAACCGAGGCCAGAATTCACAGGTAATTTATTAGCTGGCAGTGTATCATCAGGTCTGTTAGGGGACAGGTCTGTTAGCTCACTAATTACTCCCCTGGGCTCCAGCAATGTGACCGGAAGTTCAAATATTAGAAAAGCATGGAAAGGAGTTCCAACGTGATGTCACCTTTCTGTTGATAATAGATCAGGCCATTTCCATGTAAAAAGACCCATGAAAACCAACATATGAAGTTCATGGGAGCACATCGCATTTGGTGTCAAATGAAATGTAATCATATTTTGGAAAAATTATCCAAGATAGAAAGGTTTAGAAAGGTACTATCTTGAGCAGAGGGAGCATTGATGGTAGAGCCAGGCAGGGAGAGAGAGGCATCTGACAGACAGGCCTCGGAGCTTGTCATCAGGCACCTTTTCGTCTTCGATGTTCACAGCTTCTCGTCCGTAGATCAGGCTAAGATCGTCCACTACTGAAATGTAGCACCCAGGTGGGGATGCCTCAGCGACTGTAAAAGCGGCAGTAAGACCACCACTCCTCAGCAGTAGACCTGAAAATCCCCCTACGAGGTGAGCCTCTGCATCACCTCACGCCGCAGTCCACTTCCATATAGGAACCGGAGCTGGAAGCCAAAAAGCCAATGCTGTTGATCGGGTGTTGCTGCTGCCTCATTCAATGTGCGCTAGCTAACTAGCTAGTGAAGCAAAATATAAACTGACTTGCTATAATCAGTCCTGCAATTTCGTGGGTCACCACCAGATATTACAGTTTCTCTCTCAACAAGTTATGACATTTAAGATTTTTTTTTTTTAAATACAATATTTACAGAGCTCTCTGTCTAGGCTACCTCACTGCGACATGGCAACCACGGAACTAAGTATAGTTTTGTACAGTACAGTAGAGCGCACTAGAGTAGAGTATAATGTACTATATTGTACGGTACTATACTGAACTCTACTGCACTGTTCTGTGCTGTGCTGTACTGTACTGTGCTCTACTGTGCTCAACTGGGACATCCACACTTGTGAAACATCGACGTCTATGATTGATCGAGACCAAATCTGGTCTCGCTTGAGGCGGGGGAGCTCATTAGAATAATAACCTATGTTTAGAATAATGCCAAAACATGCAAAGGAGGTTATCTACCTTTGTGTATCTATTGAGGATACAACACAATGATTACATCACATATCCATAATTATGCATTTCTGAGTAGTATAGATCAGGAACCCGTGATGTCATTCTGTTACTGTCACGATCATTGTTAGGTGAAAGACAGGACCAAGGCGCAGCGTGATAATGATACATCTTCTCTTTATAATGAAGACGAAACCAACACTTTTACAAACTAACAAAACAACAAACGACCGTGAAGCTATATAAACAAATAGTGCTGACACTAAACACTACACATAGACAATTACCCACAACCTACCTAATGCCTATGGCTGCCTTAAATATGGCTCCCAATCAGAGACAACGATAGACAGCTGTCTCTGATTGAGAACCAATCCAGGCAACCATAGACTTACATAAACACCTACACTGAACACAACCCCATGAACTCTACAAAACCCCCTAGACAATACAAACACCCTAGACTAGACAAAAACACACAAACATCCCCCATGTCACACCCTGACCTAACTAAAATAATAAAGAAAACAAAGATAACTAAGGCCAGGGCGTTACAGTACCCCCCCCCCCCCCCCCCAAAGGTGCGGACTCCGGCCCAAAACCTGACACAGAAGGGGAGGGTCCGGGTGGGCCTTCTTACGGCGGCGGCTCGGGTGCGGGACGTGGACCCTACTCCACCATAGTCAATACCCGCTTTGGTGGCGCCTCTGGAACGGCGACCCTTGCAGCGAGTCCCGGACTGAAGACCATCCCACAGGGCGCCACTGGACGGAGGGGCAGCTCCGGACTGAGGGGCGGCTCCGGACTGAGGGGCGGCTCCGGACTGAGGGGCGGCTCCGGACTGAGGGGCGGCTCCGGACTGAGGGGCGGCTCCGGACTGGGGGGCGGCTCCGGACTGGGGGGCGGCTCCGGACTGGGGGGCGGCTCCGGACTGGGGGGCGGCTCCGGACTGGGGGGCGGCTCTGGCGGCTCCTGACTGGGGGGCGGCTCTGGCGGCTCCTGACTGGGGGGCGGCTCTGGCGGCTCCTGACTGGCGGGCGGCTCTGGCGGCCCCTGACTGGCGGGCGGCTCTGGCGGCCCCTGACTGGCGGGCGGCTCTGGCGGCTCCTGACTGGCGGGCGGCTCTGGCGGCTCCTGACTGGCGGGCGGCTCTGGCGGCTCCTGACTGACGGACGGCTCTGGCGGCTCCTGACTGACGGACGGCTCTGGCGGCTCGGGACAGACGGACGGCTCTGACGGCTCGGGACAGACGGACGGCTCTGACGGCTCGGGACAGACGGACGGTTCTGGTGGCTCCTGACTGGGGGGCGGCTCTGGCGGCCCCTGACTGGCGGGCGGCTCTGGCGGCCCCTGACTGGCGGGCGGCTCTGGCGGCCCCTGACTGGCGGGCGGCTCCTGACTGGCGGGCGGCTCTGGCGGCTCCTGACTGACGGGCGGCTCTGGCGGCTCCTGACTGACGGACGGCTCTGGCGGCTCGGGACAGACGGGCGGCTCTGACGGCTCGGGACAGACGGACGGCTCTGACGGCTCGGGACAGACGGACGGTTCTGACGGCTCGGGACAGACGGGCGGCTCTGACGGCTCGGGACAGACGGGCGGCTCTGACGGCTCGGGACAGACGGGCGGCTCTGACGGCTCGGGACAGACGGGCGGCTCTGACGGCTCGGGACAGACGGACGGCTTTGACGGCTCGGGACAGACGGACGGCTCTGACGGCTCGGGACAGACGGACGGCTCTGACGGCTCGGGACAGACGGACGGCTCTGACGGCTCGGGACAGACGGACGGCTCTGACGGCTCGGGACAGACGGACGGCTCTGACGGCTCGGGACAGACGGACGGCTCTGACGGCTCGGGACAGACGGACGGCTCTGACGGCTCGGGACAGACGGACGGCTCTGACGGCTCGGGACAGGCAGGCAGCTCAGATTGCGCTGGGCAGGCAGGCAGCTCAGATGGCGCTGGGCAGGCAGGCAGCTCAGATGGCTCTGGGCAGGCAGGCAGCTCAGATGGCTCTGGGCAGGCAGGCAGCTCAGATGGCGCTGGGCAGGCAGGCAGCTCAGATGGCGCTGGGCAGGCAGGCAGCTCAGATGGCTCTGGGCATGCAGGCAGCTCAGATGGCTCTGGGCAGGCAGGCAGCTCAGATGGCTCTGGGCAGGCAGGCAGCTCAGATAGCGCTGGGCAGACGGCAGACTCTGGCCTGCTGAGGCGCACAGTAGGCCTGGTGCGTGGTGCCGGAACTGGAGGTACCGGGCTAAACACCTACACTGAACACAACCCCATGAACTCTACAAAACCCCCTAGACAATACAAACATCCCCCATGTCACACCCTGACCTAACTAAAATAATAAAGAAAACAAAGATAACTAAGGCCAGGGCGTGACAGTTACCGTCATTCCGTTATCAGGTGTTAATCCACTTCACTTGCTGTAGTTGTAACGTCTGCTTCCAATTCACACTCTCAAACACATAGATCCCCTGAACGCAGCTCACTCTCCAGATCCCAATCACCTGAATTCTGATCACCATGTAACACACCTGTAAGTCATTTACACACACTATTTAGTTCAGTTCTTTGCACTCCATCATTGTGAGGTATTGTTTGTTTTGATACACATTTCTATTCGGACCGCTGTTCCGTATTAGTCCTCCCGTGTATCGTAGTTTTTGGCCATCCTCACTAACGACGCCTTTTTGCCTATTCCCTGCCTGTACTTTTGCTTATCAGATTTCCTGTCATCAACCTCTTGCCTGATCTCCCTGACTACATTATTAGCCTTTTCCCTGCCTGTACCTTTTTTGGAGTCCCTGTGTATGACCTTCTGCATACCCCTGGACTCAGCTACCTGCCTCCTCCTGTGGTCCTTTACAATTAAACACCTGCTGCGCCCTGCGCTTGAAACCAGCTCTGTCTCCCATCGTATTCATTACAGTAGTTTAATAACCCACTTTTTTTTCAAACTCAAGGTGTCATATAGCTCACATTCCGATTGTATCTGCAGATATCTTTGAATATTCATTCAGAGTAGATATGAGGTTTTGGAAAACGTGGTCACAAAAAAACGAAGGAGATTTTTTTCGTCTTTCTGTTACAAAACTTTACATTTGCACTGCTCTTGGAATGTTCATTGGGCATTTTTGAAAGTAGTCCTTCTGCATGGTTTCTTTATCTTTGCAATCAATTGTTTTTGTTTGGCATGCATTTTATGGTGAAAAATAGGAGTCACAGCTTCGTTCTGTTACCATGGAATTTCCCATCATAGACCTGAGCAAGGGAGGGGGAGTTAGTCAGCATGTAGACAAGGGAGGGGGAGTTAGTCAGCACGTCGACAAGGGAGGGGGAGTGAGTCAGCACGTAGACAAGGGAGGGGGAGTTAGTCAGCACGTAGACAAGGGAGGGGGAGTTAGTCAGCACGTAGACAAGGGAGGGGGAGTTAGTCAGCACGTAGACAAGGGAGGGGGAATTAGTCAGCACGTCGACAAAGGAGGGGGAGTTAGTCAGCATGTAGACAAGGGAGGGGGAGTGAGTCAGCACGTAGACAAAGGAGGGGGAGTTAGTCAGCATGTAGACAAGGGAGGGGGAGTTAGTCAGCACGTAGACAAGGGAGGGGGAGTGAGTCAGCACGTAGACAAGGGAGGGGGAGTTAGTCAGCACGTCGACAAGGGAGGGGGAGTTAGTCAGCACGTCGACAAGGGAGGGGGAGTGAGTCAGCACGTAGACAAGGGAGGGGGAGTTAGTCAGCACGTCGACAAAGGAGGGGGAGTTAGTCAGCATGTAGACAAGGGAGGGGGAGTTAGTCAGCACGTAGACAAGGGAGGGGGAGTTAGTCAGCACGTAGACAAGGGAGGGGGAGTTAGTCAGCACGTAGACAAGGGAGGGGGAGTTAGTCAGCATGTAGACAAGGGAGGGGGAGTTAGTCAGCATGTAGACAAGGGAGGGGGAGTTAGTCAGCGTGTAGACAAGGGAGGGGGAGTTAGTCAGCGTGTAGACAAGGGAGGGGGAGTTAGTCAGCGTGTAGACAAGGGAGGGGGAGTTAGTCAGCATGTAGACAAGGGAGGGGGAGTTAATCAGCGTGTAGACAAGGTGACTTCAGTGTTAAAGACAGAGCCTTTATAAGGCTTGCCTATTTTGTATTTTGGCTAATTCACCATTTCCAAATATTTACATGACCATGTGATCAGAAAAAGATGCACACTGACTTTTCATCCTATGATAATCAAAAAACCTTATTTAAAAATGCCAGAAGACAAATTCCCAAATAATCAAAAACACTTTGCCCGTGATACAAAATGCCCTCGATGACTTAGCAAGGTTCTAGTGCAAATGGCTGAACTTTCACCTACAGCGTACTCATCTTCTCAGCTATGATATGGAAATGAACGTGTCCCAGAGAGAAGATAGTAGAAATCTAGACTACACCACATCAGACACACACAGAGATCCGTAATCCGGAAAGTAGCCTGAACTCCATGTCTGGTGCCCAAATGTGGACCACAGACAAAGCTCATCCATGATGTATAGTGGTGGGTGGCGTTGGAGGTAAATCACATGGCCCATATAGCTCTGGGGGGCCTCTGCCCAGGTGGTCTGCAGAGGAGCAGCATATAACATGTCTCCCATGTGTCCCATCTCATCAGTACATTCTCACGTCCTGGCCTAAGGTTCTGGCCTGCTTGTATCTGGCATCCGTTCACAACCTGTCAGTTCTGCCCTAGATAGTGTAGAACACACATGCAGTTTGGGGGATGGAGAGGATAGGTGCCTCTTTGTTTTTTGTGTGATGACGTTGGCTGCTGCGGTGGGGGGTGGGGGGGGGTTGAGTAAGATTACTCCACTGGCTCCACAACGCCCCCAGGTCAGCGACGCACGTCTCCATAAAAAGCAGCCTTCTGTCTAGTGATCCGACTTCACTCGACTTCAGTCCCTGACCCAGCAGTGTTCCTCCTGGCCCCGGCCGGGATCCTCATCCTCTCTTCTGGATCCCTTTCTCTCTGGATCCATTTCCCTCTCACCGTGACAGCGAGAGGACTGGCATTCTAACTATGACCGGGTCTGTAACAGAAGACCCTGAGATGTCTGTCTTCAGTCACTCCTTGGATTGACTATTTGGGTTAGGGTTAGGGTTAGGGCACGTGACATAGGCTAACCAGGTAAATCCAGATGTAAGCTATGATCCCTTATTGATGTTACTTGTTAAATCCACTTCAATCACTGTAGATGAAGGGGAGGAGACCGGTTAAAGAAGGATTTTTAAGCCTCGACAAAATTGAGACATGGATTGTGTATGTGTGCCATTCAGAGGGTGAATGGGCAAGTCAAAAGATTTAAGTGCCTTTGAAAAGGGTATGGTAGTAGGTGCCAGGCGCACTGATTTGAGTGTGTAAAGAACTGCAACACTGCTGGGTTTTTCCACACTCGACAGTTATCCGTGTGAATCAAGAATGGTCCACCACCCAATGGACATCCAGCCAACTTGACACAACTGTGGGAAGCATTGGCGTCGACATGGGCCAGCATCCCTGTGGAACAATTGACACCTTGTAGAGTCCATGCCCCAACGAATTGAGTCTGCTCTGAAGGGAATAAGGCTTGGAACTCAATATTAGGAAGGTGTTCATAATGGTTTGTACACTCAGTATATCTGTGCCATTATGGCAATGTCCATATACCCCCCCCGTCCCAAGATATTTGTAACAGCAGCCTCGCTCTAGTCATCCTGACTGCTGGCAGGCTGGAACACACACAACACTGCTGAAAACATAGGGATTTGAATTGCCCAGCCAGTATCTGTGATTAATCATGTCAGTAGGGGAACATTGCTATTACACAGGCCTAGATATCCTCATTGTGGTGTGTGTAAGTGTGCGTGCAAGCTTGTGTCTGATGCAGGACAGATACACACACAGGGAAAGAACAAAGTCAGGAGGGCAGAGCCTTCTGTAATCAAAGTCATTATGCAATCATCATGTCTCGTGATTGCAATGACAGCCGAACAAACAAGGCCTCACGGGAACTGAGTTTGTGTTATGACAAGGACTGGTAAAGGTTTGTCTAAAATGAAAGAGTAGATGTAAACCATACAGTATCAACCGGTTGGGGCTATTATGGTCAAACAATCAACCTCCCACTGAGTTAGTCACAACTCCAAGGTAGAACATGAAAGTTGCCAGGATAAAACTGTTCAGAGGTCATCATCACTAACTGAATATTTCTATCCTTGTTTGTTTTCTGTTTCAGGATCTCCAGTAAGTACCATTTTCACCATGGTCATGGGATTTTAGTAGATGTGAATGAGGATAAAGTGTGTTTGGTCTGCACTAACCTGGTGGGCCGTGCTTCAGAAAAGGTAAGTGATTGAACACCTACAGTAGCACATGGGAGGCAACAGTAGGTAAATCGTCCGTTTTTGTTTAGCTTAAAAGTATAGTTCACCCAAATTACAAAATTACATTACACATTGGTTTTCTTACCCTGTAAGCAGTCTATGGACAAGGTATGTGTAATGAACACGAGGGGAGACAGAGAGCTGGTTTCAAGCGCAGGGCGCAGCAGGTGTTTATTGCAAAGGACCACAGGAGGAGGCAGGTAGCTTGGTCCAGGGGCAGGCAGAAGGTCATACACAGGGGGTCCAAAAGGGCAACAGTACAGGCAGGGAAAAGGCTAGAAACGTCGTCCGGGTGATCAGGCAATAGGTAGATAACAGGAAATCCGAAATCCGCTACAGTACAGGCAGAAAAGCGTCGTTAGTGAGACAGGCAAAAACTATAATTCACAGGAAAACCCAGCGCTCTGAAAGACATGTGTCACAAAACAAACAATACCTCACAGTGATGGGGTGCAAAGAACTGAACTAACTAGTGTGTGATAATGACATACAGGTGTGTGTACGGGTGATTAGAATTAAGGCGATTGGGATCTGGAGAGTGAGCTGCGTTCAGGGGATCTAGGTGTTTGAGGGTGTGAGTTGGAAGCAGACGTTACAGTATGACAGCAGTCCAGGCATTGGTTTTATTTCCCTGGCAGTTTCCATATGCTAACATTTTAGTATTTGTGGCACAAATGATATTTAATACAACCACTTGCATCAAAAAAGTTTTTTATGCAATATGGCTGACGCAACAGATCAGAACGTTTAGCTTAAAATGTTGATACTCTATTAGGCTATTTCTTCACATTATAAACTCAGCAATGCGCACGTGTGTCACGTTCCTGACCTTATTTCCTTGGTTTAGTCTTTGTTTAGTTGGTCAGGACGTGAGCTGGGTGGGCATTCTATGTTTTGTGTTTCTATGTTGGGTTTGTTGTTTGGCCTAATATGGTTCTCAATCAGAGGCAGGTGTTTGTCATTATCTCTGATTGGGAACCATATTAAGGTAGCCTGTTTTCACTGTTTGTTTGTGGGTGATTGTTCCTGTTCGTGTGTTCCTGTTTTTTTCTGTGTTCACTAGTTCGGGACTGTAGCGTCGTTGGTTTTTCATCTGTTTATTGTTTTTGTTATTATTGAGAAGTATTCAAATAAATTATGGATACGCACCACGCTGCGCTTTGGTCCTCCTCTCCTTCCAACGACGAAAGCCGTTACAACGTGGTAGTAGGCTATAAGCACAAATGTTCCATTAGCGGAAAACATCATCAAAATTGACCGGCAAATGCAATCATGCATGTAATAAATGTGTGAAATTTGTTTTGATTTAGAATGGACCATTATCATGCACCTGTATCAAAACAAGGGCATCTATGCACTTAAATAGCGAATGGAGGACACTTTTCCCATGGTTCATTTTCATGCCATCCAGGTAGGCTATACTCCTGTTGTAAATATAAGCAATGTGCTTAATATTAGGAAAGTTGAGAAATAAATATAGTAGACCTAGCCTATAGAAAGCTGATGAAATCCTCCTCTATTTAGTAGAGGCCATCACTCTGTTTTCTTCCACAATTGCATAGCCTATAGAAATGTTGCGCAGCATGAGCTCATGGACTCTCATGAAGTTTTTGATTAGATTTTCTATTACATTTGCATTGATGTCAGAGTGATTAGAGGAACAATAGAGTGCTGAGTACCAGGCAGTTAGCAAGTTTGGTAGGCTACTAATGACCATCAGCAGCATCAGAGCTTGGAGAAGCCTAATTACGTGACTAAACGGTCTCGCGGTATTTGACTGCCTTCATGACTCGTGACCGCCGGTGTGGCGGTAATGCAGTCACCGCAACAGCCCTAATGTCAGTAAGGGGAAGCATGCCGACGAGAGCATACAGGTCGCAGTGGTGGGTGGTATATGGGGCTTTGGTGACAAAACGGATGGCACTGTGATAGACTGCATCTAGTTTGCTGAGTAGAGTGTTAGAGGCTATTTTGTAAATGACATTGCCGAAGTCGAGGATCGGGAGGATAGTCAGTTTTACGAGGGCATGTTTGGCGGCGTGAGTGAAGGAGGTTTTGTTGCGAAATAGGAAGCCGATTCTAGATTTAATTTGGGATTGGAGATGTTTAATGTGAGTCTGGAAGGAGAGTTTACAGTCTAACCAGACATCTAGGTATTGTAGTTGTCCACATATTCTAAGTCAGAACCGTCCAGAGTAGTGATGCTAGACGGGAGGGCGGGTGTGGGCAGCGAACGGTTGAAAAGCATGCATTTAGTTTTACTAGTGTTTAAGAGCAGTTGGAGGCCACGGAAGGAGTGTTGTATGGCATTGAAGCTCGTTTGGAGGTTTGTTAACACAGTGTCCAAAGATGGGCCAGATGTATACAGAATGGTGTCGTCTGTGTAGAGGTGGATCAGGGAATCACCCGCAGCATGCTTTGGTTTAGTTTCCCTGGTACTGTTTCCAAATGCATTTGTGGCATCGTTTTAAAATAATCTATAAGTGACCTTGTTGAGCTTCACAATCAATCTGAGATACTTTGGATGATTTGGATAAAAAATAATAATATTGGTTCCTTGACTAATTTGGGATCTATCCCACAACTGTCCCAGACTATGTTTGGAACATTTATTTCTCGCACATAATAGAATCGGTCGACTTTTGTACTATGCGGGATAGTAGATTGACATAGGCTAGTGCTTTTGTTGTTCGTTAGGCCTCCTCATCTTGTTGGCCGATGAAAACTAAATGTGGACAGTTCTTCCAATATCTTCAATATGCACCTCGGAATTGGATAAGGACATGCACAGTTGCGTCCCCGATGACTGACAATTTTCTCTGGCTCAATGATAAGAAATCAGAGGTTGTTTTATTTAGCCCCCACCTTGCTAGAAACCAGATTGTAAATAACCTTGATCATTTGTCCGCCAATGTAAAGCCTATGGCCAGAAACCCTAGTGTCTTCTTTGACACTGACCTAAATCTTGAGCTGCATGTAAAGGAGGGTGCCCTGTCCTGCTATTATCATCTAAGAAATATAGCTAAAGTCAAGTCTTTTATTTCAGTCACTGATCTGGAGAAAGTTATATATGCTTTTATTTATAGATTACATGTCTCAGAAATCACGCCATCGTGTGCAGCTAGTTGAAAATGCTGCAGGCAAGAAAATGTAACCATATCACAACTATTTTAGCTTCTCTACACTGGCTGGCTACCAGTCACTTTTAGAATATATTTGACAATTGTATGAATCACGTTTAAGGCTAAACTTGGTTTAGCCACATTGTCACGACTTCCGCCGAAGTCGGTCCCTCTCCTTGTTCGGGCGGCGTTCGGCGGTCGACGTCACCGGCCTTCTAGCCATCGCCGATCCACTTTTCATTTTCCATTTGTTTTGTCTTTGTTTTTACACACGTTTCACTTCCCCAATTACTTGTTCATTATTTAACCCTCTGTTCCCCTATGGTTTTTTGTGAGTGATTGTTTATGTTTTACAGTCCGTTATGTGGGCTTGCTTTATTGTATTGTATTTGCCTATTTTGAGTAAATTACGTTTATTTACTCATATCTGCTGTCCTGCGCCTGAATCCTCTACACAAGCTACACACAGACCTCATTACACACATCCTATATCTCTGATCTTTTATCTCGCTACGAGCCAGGACGCAGCCTGAGATCCTCTGGCAGGGCACTGTTGACCATTCCAAAGTCTAGGTTGAAAACGAAAAGAGACCAGGCATTTGCCATTAGGGCCCCTAGACTTTGGAATGGTCTGCCAGAGGAGATCAGGCTTGCAGATTCAGTCCCTTTTTAAAAACTCTCTGCTGAAGACACACTTTTACAAAGATGCTTTTAATATATGCTTTCAATGCATAATTTGAATTAGCTATCTTTAAAAAAAATCTCATTCCTCCTGTCTGTTTCTTTGTTAGTATTTTCATTTTCTTATTTTATGATGTGAAGCACTTCCTTACTTGTATCGTAAACCGCTATACAAATAGTTATTATTATGATTATTATTAATGGCCCAGCATTAAAATGAAAAGCCTGCAATAGTGAGATTGTTTAAAAGCATCCTAATTATAATCCTAATTCTGACCTTCAATTCTATTCTCTTATGTAGTGTTCTGTATAATCCTAACAGGGCTCGCCTGGACGGGATGGTTACCCGGTAAATGTCACTCTAATTCTCTTTTCTGAGCAAGTGTTCTATTATTAAAAAATCTAAACCCGCATAAAATGTTACTCATTGTGTTACTCATATGTTAGTCATTGTGTATCTATTATTAATTGTATTATGTGTTTTACTTTTCTATTATTTCTCTATTATCATTCACTCTGCATTGTTGGGAAGGGCCCGTAAATAAGCAATTCACTGTTAAGTCTACACCCGTTGTTTACGAAGCATGTCACAAATAAGATTTGATATGACCTAGAATATGATCTTCCCTAACCTAGAGTCCTAGACCAGGGCTCTCCAACCCTGTTCCTGGAGAGCTACCGTCCTGTAGGTTTTCGCTCCAACATCAGTTGTAACTAACCTGATTCAGTTTATCAACCAGCTAATTATTAGAATTACAATCAGGTGTGCTAGATTAGGGTTGGAGAGAGAACCTACAGGACGGTAGCTTTCCAGGAACAGAATTAGACAGCCCTGTGCTAGACTATAGTTATCTTCCCTCTTGGCTCCAGTTGAGTTGTTAATTTGGCGCATGAACCGCTAGCGGGACACCTACGACAACATCCGGTGAAATTGCAGAGCGCGAAAATCAAAATACAAAAATTGTAATATTAAACATTCATGAAAATACAAGTGTCATACATCATTTAAAAGTTTAACTTCTTGTTAATCCAACCGCGTTGTCAGATTTCAAAAAGGCTTTACGCTGAAAGCATACCATGCGATTTTCTGAGGACAGCGCCCCACCCCAAAATACTTTTTCAACCAGCACAGGTGTCACAAAATCACAAATAGCGATTAAATAAATCACTTGCCTTTTGAAGAGCTTCCTCTGTTTGCAATCCCAAGGGGCCCAGCTACACAATGAATGGTCATTTTGTTCGATAAAGTCCTTCTTTATATCCAAAAGTATGTTTAGTTGGCACCAATGATCTCAGTAATCCACTCTTTTAACATGCATACAAACGAATCCAAAAAGTTACCAGTAAAGTTCATCCAAACAAGTCAAACGATGTTTATAATTAATCCTCAGGTACTCTAATATCTAAATAAACTATAATATTTAAGACGGAGAGTAGTATGTTCAATGGGGAAGATAAATAACGAAGAGCGCGCACCTCATTCACGCGCCAACAAGACCACTTTTCTAATGAGAGACACCTTGTAGTTCTTCCAACTACTTGTTCATTTTTCAAAAAGCAAGCCTGAAACCCATTCTAAAGACTGGTGACATCTAGTGGAATCCATAGGAACTGGAATATGGGTCCTATCTATTTGTATTTCCAATAAGCAAGCACTTAAATGGCCTGTGAATTAAAAACAAAAATATTTTCCTTGCGTTTTCGCCTGCCATATCAATTCTGTCATACTCACAGACATTATTTTAACAGAGTGTTTTCTTTCCAATGCTACCAAGTATATGCATATCCTAGCTTCTGGGCCTGGGTAACAGGCAGTTTACTTTGGGCATGTCAGTCATCCGAAATTCCGAACAAAAACCAGTCTCCAAAACAGGCTAAGCTAAGAGTGTCATAAAGAGAGTGTCATAAGAGAGTGTCATAAACTTGATACATCAGGAAAAGCTCTCTTTTGCAGTTCAAACAAGTCTACTGACTTCATCTCAACAAGTGTCTAACACTTTCACAACAATACACCTAATACACACAAATCTAAAGTAAAGGAATGGGATTAAGAATATATAAATATTTGGACGAGCAATGTCAGAGCGGCATAGACTAAGATAAAGTAGAATAGAATAGAGTATATACATATAAGATGAGTAATGCAAAATATGTAAACATTAAAGTGACTAAAAATCGAATCAAACGTTATTGGTCGCATACACGTGTTTAGCCGATGTTATTGCAGGTGTAGCGAAATGCTTGTCCTTCTAGTTCCGACAGTGCAGCAATATCTAACAAGTATTATCTAACAATTTCACAACAAGTACCTAATACACACAAATCTAAGTAAAGGAATGAAATTAAGAATACAGTTGAAGTGGGAAGTTTACATACACTTAGGTTGGAGTCATTAAAACTCGTTTTTCAACCACTCCACAAATGTCTTGTTAACAAACTATAGTTTTGGCAAGTCAGTTAGGACATCTACTTCGTGCATGACACAAGTAATTTTTCCAACAATTGTTTACAGACAGATTATTTCCCTTAGATTTCACTGTATCACAATTCCAGTGGGTCAGAAGTTTACATACACTAAGTTGACTGTGCTTTTAAACAGCTTGGAAAATTCCAGCAAATGATGTCATGGCTTTAGAAGCTTTTTATATGCTAATTGACATCATTTGAGTGAATTGGAGGTGTACCTGTGAATGTATTTCAAGGCCTACCTTCAAACTCAGTTTGTAGACCTCCACAAGTCTGGTTCATCCTTGGGAGCAATTTCCAAACGCCTGAAGGTACCACGTTCATCTGTACAAACAATAGTACACAAGTATAAACACCATGAGACCATGCAGCTGTCATACCGCTCAGGTAGGAGATGCGGTCTGTCTCCTAGAGATGAACGTACTTTGGTACGAAATGTGCAAATCAATCCCAGAACAACAGCAAATGACCTTGTAAAGATGCTGGAGGTATGCTGAAACAGGTACAAAAGTATGTGTATCCACAGTAAAACGAGTCCTATATCAACATAACCTGAAAGGCCGCTCAGCAAGGAAGAAGCCACTGCCCCAAAACCGCCAGAAAAAGCCAGACTACGGTTTGCACATGCACATGGGGACAAAGATCATAATTTCTGGAGAAATGTCCTCTGGTCTGATGAAACAAAAATAGAACTGTTTGGCCATAATGACCATTGTTATGTTTGGAGGAAAAAGGGGTACGCTTGCAAGCCGAAGAACACCATCCCAACCGTGAAGCACGGGGGTGGCAGCATCATGTTGTGGGGGTGCTTTGCTGCAGCAGGGACTGGTGCACTTCACAAAATATATGGCATCATGAGGGAGGAAAATTATGTGGATATATGGAAGCAACATCTCAAGACATCAGTCAGGAAGTTAAAGCTTGGTCGCAAATGGGTTTCCAAATGGACAATGACCCCAAGCATACTTCCAAAGTTGTGGCAAAATGGCTTAAGGACAACAGTCAAGGTATTGGAGTGGCCATCGCAAAGCCCTGACCTCAATCCTATAGAAAATTTGTGGGCAGAACTGAAAAAGTGTGTGCAAGCAAGGAGGCCTAGAAACCTGACTCAGTTACACCAGCTCTGTCAGGAGGAAGGGGCCAAAATTCACCTAACTTATTGTGGGATGCTTGTTGAAGGCTACCCTAAACGTTTGAGCCAAGTTAAACAATTTAAAGGCAATGCTACCAAATACTAATTGAGTGTATGTAAACTTCTGACCCACTGGGAATGTGATGAAAGAAATAAAAGCTGAAATAAATCATTCTCTCTACTATTATTCGGACATTTCACATTTTTAAAATAAAGTGGTGATCCTAACTGACCTAAGACAGGGAATGTCAGAACGGCATAGACCAAGATACAGTGGATAGTATAGAATACAGTATATACTGTCGTGGAATTATTGTAATCAAAAGGAGAGACTTTTCAGAATGATTTGCAATGAACATTTTGCTATAACCAATTTTACCATAATCATACATGTCTAAGGTGTCCAAATTTGGGAAGCCCTGCAGGGATCAGTCCCACCAAGATACAATGACCGACCACACCCTAAAAAACTGGCCAAAATATAATGTCTAGACGTCATACAGAAACACCGGTACACAACCTGTTCTTCAAACAGGATTTCTCATAAACTTCCGCCTACATTCCTAGGGTTCATAATAAGAAATCTATTTATCTTTTCCAAACCTACTCCACGTCCATCAGGAATACTTTAAGACAATGAACACCCTTTTCCCCTAACTGCCCACTTCCTTCCTAGGTAAATAAGAGACTATCCTCTCTTTTCCAACCTAGGATAAGGGTAACATGTCTTTCAAGAAAAATATATCATTAGCTACGTGGCATTTTTTTTCTTGGCCACTCAACACTTTCGCCTAAACTGCCCACCCTGACATCAACAAATGCTCAATTAATGTCTAACATTTTTACTAAAGCCACATTTCTTCAGCCTCCTTAGGTTGAAGAGGCAATGTTGCGCCTTCTTCACCACGCTGTCTGTGTGGGTGGACCATTTCAGTTTGTCAGTGATGTGTACACCGAGAAACTTGAAGCTTTCCACCTTTTCCACTGCAATCCCGTTGATGTGGATAAGGGGGTGCTCCATCTGCTGTTTCCTGAAGTCCACGATAATCTCCTTTTATTTTGTTAAACGTTGAGTGAGAGGTTTTTTTCCTGGCACCACATTCCCAGGGCCCTCACCTCCTCCCTGTAGACTGTCTCATCATTGTTGATAATTAGTTCTACTACTGTTGTGTCGTCTGCGAACTTGAGTTGGAGGGGGCGGAGCACACACCCTTGTGGGCCCCAGGGTTGAGGTGTTGTTTCCTACCATCACCACCTGGAGGCGGCCCTTCAGGAAGTCCAGGACCCAGTTGCACAGGGCAGGGTTCAGACCCAGGGCCTTGAGCTTAATGATGAGCTTGAAGGGTACTTGGTGTTGAATGCTGAGCTATAGTCAATGAACAGCATTAATACATAGGTATTCCTCTTGTCCAGATGGGATAGGGCAGTGTGCATTGCGATGGCGATTGCATCGTCTGTGGATCTATTGGGGCGGTAAACAAATTGAAGTGGGTCTAGGGTGTGAGGTAAGGTAGAGGAGATATGATCCTTGACTAGTCTTTCAAAGCACTTCATGATGGGCGATAGTCATTTAGTTCAGTTACCTTAGCTTCTTGGGTACAGGAACAATTGTGGCCATCTTGAAGCATGCGGGGACAGCAGACTGGGATAGGGAGAGATTGAAATGTCCGTAATCACTCCAGCCAGCTGGTCTGTGCATGCTCTGAGGACGCGGCTAAGGATGCCGGCAGCCCTGCGAGGGTTAACACTCTTAAATGACTTACTCACGTCAGCCACGTAGAAGGAGGGCCCACAGTCCGTGTTATCCTCAAAGCAGACAAAGAAGGTGTTTAGCTTGTCCAGAAGCAAGATGTCTATGTCCGCGACATGGCTTGTTTTCCTTTTGTAGTCCGGGATTGTCTGTAGACCCTGACACATATGTCTCGTGTCTGAGCTGTTGAATTGCGACTCCACTTTGTTTCTATACTGACGTTTTGCAGAATAACTACACTGTTTGTATTCAGCCATATTCCCAGTCACCTTGCCATGGTTAAATGCGGTGGTTCGCGCTTTCAGCTTTGCGCGAATGCTGCCATCTATCCATGGTTTCTGGTTAGGGTAGGTTTTAATAGTTACAGTGGGTACAACATCTCCTATACACTTCCTGATAAACTTATTGTCAGAGGCTACCCGGAACATATTCCAGTCCAGGTGATCAAAACAATCTTGAAGTGTGGATTCCGATTGTTCAGACCAGCATTGAATAGTCCTTAGCCCGAGTTCTTCCTGTTTGAGTTTCTGCCTATAGGAATGGAGGAGCAAAATGGAGTTGTGATCAGATTTGCCGAAGGGAGGGCAGTGTTCGAGTGTTTTTTCAAATTGTTAATTTGCCCGGGGAGCAGTTGTTGTTTGGGGTTAACTGCTTTGCTCAAGGGCAGAATGGAATATTTTTCCAGAGGGGTTGGGTTAAATGCGGAAGACACATTTTGGTTGAACGCATTCAGTTGTGCAGCTGACTAGGTATCCCCTTTCCCTTACTTGTCCCTTCTATTCAGACAAAGGTTTGAGACAGTTGTTCTGACAGTAGGTCCAGAAGGATTGGGTTGCACGTGTTGGCAGCCCACATGCTTACTTAAGATCAACAGGGAAATGCACAAACCTGTGAAGTTCTTCCAATAATAAGAGGGATGTGAGTCCAAACTCTGTGTTCATGACCGAACCACACGTGGGCCCAGTTGGACTCACATGTTCCCCTACAGTATTCACAGAATAGTTGATGTACCTCTTTTGCTTAGAATCCTTGCATCTTCATCCTTCTTCTTCACGCCACTGGCTGTGGAATATTATAATAGTTCATTGAATTGACTTCAAGAGCATTTCAGCACCTGGACAGCGACCTACATAATGGCTTTATGATACAGTGAACGTGGACTCTAGACTGACTGGATTTTTACCCATGTTTGTCCATAGCCTGCTTAATCGTTGGTCAGCAGTGTGCCCAATTGATCTGATATTTTTGTGCATACGGACATACGGACTCAGGAGAGGTGTACATAACCGTGTTTTTCTTTAACATTTTTCTGTATTCTAGGGCCCACTTGGGATGGATGGGAAGCCTGTAAGTACCCATTTTCATCATTTTAATGTTTTGATATGGCGTTGATATTTAGCTCACAGTGCACTTTATACAGTACAGCTCTATTCAATGATGTGTTCATTCAATTACCATAAACATGTCATGTGTCCTACTCTTGCCATGAATGACTTGTGATGTAATCATTCTGTGACTTAAACCTTGTCTTCCCATATACAGGGTGCTCCTGGTCCCATGGGAAGCCAGGTATGTACGATAATCATCTTATCTGTTAAACTCCCAGTTTTTGATGACCAAACACCAACGTGTCTAGTTATAAGCAGATGTGATGTAGCAGAGCTGAACATCTGCCAAAAAAAGATACCATACCGGGCCTCCTGAGTGGCGCAGTGGTCTAAGGCACAATTACACAAAAACAATACACTGTAATACATGCAATTTGGAAAATACAACATTTTTACATTGACATTTTAGTAATTTAGCAGACACTCTTATCCAGAGTGACTTGTAGTAGTGAGTACATACATTTCAGTACTGGTGCCCTGTTGGAATCGAACCTGTAAGCTTCAAGCTCTACCAACTGAGCCACACGGGACTAACACTACAAAGTTAATAGTTAATGCACACATACTCACTGTCCCTGCGTCCTATTGTCTGACCATGAATAGGGCCTACATCTGTCCTACAGTATGTCCCACTGTTCAGCAGCCTAATGGCTGCATGAATGAAAGGAATGGAAAGAAATGAACACTCTCCTCTATTCTCCACCGGTCAGCTCATTATCAGCACCCTCTGGTTAACGGAGACCTTTTTAACTTGGATTCACCTTGGCGAAGCTGTGCTCCTAGTCTGGAAAGGCCTATCCATTCATCAGTGGGCTATATGAGCCTCTGAAGGCAGGCAGCCCTGAAGGCAGCCCTGAAGGCAGCCCTGAAGGCAGCCCTGAAGGCAGCCCTGAAGGCAGCCCTGAAGGCAGCCCTGAAGGCAGCCCTGAAGGCAGCCCTGTGCATACCTGTGTCTATATCCAAGGGACCACAGCAGGCTGGTCTGCAACATGGGAGGAGAGGTGGAAACAATGTCACACACAAGAATAAATGGGGTGTGTCTTGACTGAAGTGAGCCTCTATGAAAAGTACCCCTTGTAAGATTATCTGATTTATTACCTTGTTCTGAAGGCACTTATACACGATCTTTAACACTTTCCCTGCACCTCATTAAGAATTTGCAATTACTTTTGATGGACTAAATGTAACACAGAAATGCACCGTAATCTTAAGACTTGTAGTGCATTCGGAAAGTATTCAGACCCCTTGACTTTTTCCACATTTTGTTAAGTTACAGCCTTATTCTAAAATGAATTACATTTTTCCCCCTCATCAATCTACACACAACAGGCCATAATGACAAAGCAAAAACAGGTTTTTAGAAATGTTGGCAAATGTATCAAATTTACATAAGTATTCAGACCCTTTACTCAGTACTTTGTTGAAGCACCTTTGGCAGCGATTACAGCCTCGAGTCTTCTTGGGTTTGACGCTACAAGCTTGGCACACCTGTATTTGGGGAGCTTCTCCCATTCTTCTTTGCAGATCCTCTCAAGCTCTGTCAAGTTGGGTGGGTGTCGCTGCACAGCTATTTTCAGGTTTCTCCAGAGATCAAGGACATCAGAGACTTGGGTTATTGTGTTTGGATCGATGAGGAAAAACATTAATTTAATCAATTCTGGAATAAGGCTGTAATGTAACAAAATGTGGGAAAAGGAATCGGGTCTGAATACTTTGCATCCCCAGATGTCATTATTAAATGATGTGTACTATATGCAGAGCAAAAAAAGGTTGCAAGACTTGTGTAAAGATGTACTGTACACATTGCGTGTGGAGAGTGAGTGGGTGTTGAGGCTCCTGTTATCTGACGGTACAGTGAAAAGCAGCAGCCCAACCTTACAACACCAGTTACAGCACTCTGACACTGACGTCTATTTACTCCACCTGTGTGAGGATTCAAAAATCGCCTGTGTCCATCCATTCACAGAGCTCATATTAGCAGATACCCTTCATCTCAATCTAAACACACTCTGAGAAGGCCTCGTGCGGATACCTCATCCCAGAATCAATTGCAATCATGAGATTCTGTAGAGCGTAACGCTTTGAGGCCTAAGCTCACATGTCCTCCAACCGTTGTAGGAGAGGGAGAGTTAATCAGTGAACAAAGCCGTGTCCCTAAAACCACCACACAACCCTGAACCCTTCATGCGGTAGAAGGCATGGCTTTCATTTGGGTCTTTAAAGGGAAAGTGAAAGTTGAAATATCTTGGAAGGAATGAGTTTTGTCAGCGATCATCACAGTCCATTATTTCCTTTTTCTCCTCTATTGTCAGGGACTGCTTGGGCCAAAAGGAGACAAGGTATGACAAAATACACCTTTTCTATAGTACAATTAGTCCTATAGAAAAGCTACTTTTTTACATGAATTTATTTGTATTTTACCCCCTTTTTCTACCCAATTTCAATCTTGTCTCATCGCTGCAACTCCCCAACACGCTCGGGAGGCGAAGGTCGAGTCATTCGTCCTCCAAAACATGACCCGCCAAACCGCGCTTTAAGGACCCTTTAAAAAAAAAAAAAATCCCCTAAAATGACATACACAAATATAACTGCCTGTAGGTCAGGACCTGAAGCAAGGATATGCATATTCTTGATACTATTTGAAAGGAAACACTATGAAGTTTGTGGAAATGTGAAATTAATGTAGGAGAATAAAACACATTAGATCTGGTAAAAGATAATATAAAGAAAAAAACATGTGTTTTCCCACAACAACAAAAAATGAATCAATCATCTTTGAAGAGCAAGAGAACGGCCATTATATCGCTTAGGAGTCTAGAAGCAATTTATATTTTGGCCACTAGATGGCAGCAGTGTATGTGCAAAGTTTTAGCCTGATCCAATGAACCATTGCATTACTGTTCAAAATGTTGGTCAACTGATCAATTGGTCAACTGATACATTTTCAAATACATGACTATAGAGAACATACAAAAATGATATGGTAATAAAACACACTCTCAGGAATGTCATAAATTATGGATAATTAGATTCCCTACAGAAAAGACACTAACTTTACACTTCTAGATGGGGGGGGGGGGCAGACACACCCAGTTCCTACATTTGAATATAATTTTTTTTTTTAATCAAACTTAACTATGCTACATTTTATCTCTGGGACCCAGGATGACAAATCAGTGCAAGATTACTGAATGTAAGTACATTATATCCTTCAGAGGTGAATGTGTCAAACCAGTTGCCTTGATAAAAGTTTTTTGTTCTTGTGCACTCTCTTCAAACAATAGCATGGTATTTTTTCACTGTAATAGCTACTGCAAATTGGACAGTGCAGTTAGATTAACAAGAATTAACAAGAAGAAGTTTTCTGCCCATATAAGGCATGTCTATGTCCTGGGAAATGTTCTTGTTACTTACAACGCCATGCTAATCATAGGCCTGCAAAATGACCTCCAGCAGGCCACAAATGTGCATGTGTCTGCTCAAACGGTCAGAAACAGACTCCATGAGGGTGGTATGAGGGCCCGACATCCACAGGTGGGGGTTGTGCTTACAGCCCAGCACCGTGCAGGACGTTTGGCATTTGCCAGAGAACACCAAGATTGGCAAATTCGCCACTGGCGCCCTGTGCTCTTCACAGATGAAAGCAGGTTCACACTGAGCACATGAGCACATGTGACAGACGTGACAGAGTCTGGAGACGCCGTGGAGAACGTTCTGCTGCCTGCAACATCCTCCAGCATGACCGGTTTGGCGGTGGGTCAGTCTGGTGTGGGGTGGCATTTCTTTGTGGGGCCGCACAGGCCTCCATGTGCTCGCCAGAGGTAGCCTGACTGCCATTAGGTACCGAGATGAGATCCTCAGACCCTTTGTGAGACCATATGCTGACACATGCACATTTGTGGCCTGCTGGAGGTCATTTTGCAGGGCTCTGGCAGTGCACCTCCTTGCACAAAGGCGGAGGTAGCGGTCCTGCTGCTGGGTTGTTGCCCTCCTACGGCCTCCTCCACGTCTCCTGATGTACTGGCCTGTCTCCTGGTAGCGCCTCCATGATCTGGACACTACGCTGACAGACACAGCAAACCTTTTTGCCACAGCTCGCATTGATGTGCCATCCTGGATGAACTGCACTACCTGAGCCACTTGTGTGGGTTGTAGACTCCGTCTCATGCTACCACTAGAGTGAGAGCACCGCCAGCATTCAAAAGTGACCAAAACATCAGCCAGGAAGCATAGGAACTGAGAAGTTGTCTGTGGTCACCACCTGCAGAATCACTCCTTTTTTGGGGGTGTCTTGCTAATTGCCTATAATTTCCACCTTTTGTCTATTCCATTTGCACAACAGCATGTGAAATTTATTGTCAATCAGTGTTGCTTCCCAAGTGGACAGTTTGATTTCACAGAAGTGTGATTGACTTGGAGTTACATTGTGTTGTTTAAGTGTTCCCTTTATTTTTTTGAGCAGTGTATATACCTGTCGTGTACTTTGATCATCCATAGCATTCTCTAATTTTCCTGTTTTCTCTAGGGAGACCAAGGAGATATGGGGCCCAGGGTGAGATAATTAAATATTTCATGTATATATATATATATATAAACTGAGTGTACAAAACATTAGGAACTATTGCTCTTTCCTTGACATAAACTGACCAGGTGAAAGCTATGATCCCTTATTGATGTCACCTGTTAAATCCACTTCAATCAGTGTAGATGAAGGGGAAGAGACAGGTTCACTGTGCACATGAGTCATTTGATCTTGCACTGATCCATCGTGCACTAGTCTCCATACTGTTGTCCTCTCTACCGAGGTCAAGGGAAGTAGCACTGCCTCCCAGCCATGTTCAAATATCAAGAAGCAATTGGTTCACCATCAGTCACTCTTTGCTAATAAGGTATTTTACATCGGGTTGTTGGGGCAGATGCATTCCTGTCATTCTGAACCCTCTTATTCTGCCTCAAAGATGATTATGGCCTGGTTTCTATTGGAGTTCATTGTTTCCCAGTCTGCACTCCAAACTCTTATTCATGGATACGTACTTTGTCGTTCACAATATCTAACATATGAGGGCACTTGCATGCCCTTCTAGCACTTTAAGGTGTATGTGAATTCGTAGGAGGGTGTCAATACGGATGAGCGTACAGTCTACCATGGTCGTTGTGTCTGTGTAGAGATTTGAGAAAGCAGAGGGAAGACATCAATTACACCAGGAAGAATGTGGTTTTAGCCTCTAAACCCGATGCAATTCATATTGACCACAGCTCTAACACAAACAAGACTGCCAGAATCTCTCCATGGATGGTTGATATTCATATGAAGGCAATCAGCCACAAGACACCTAGGCCGCTATTGTTTGAGGATTGAAACCAGACAGAATGACTATTGTCTTTGTATGCTCTAGTCAGTTATGGTTGAGTGGCTTTACACATGCTAGAACTGTGCCAAGACAGGATTTTTGTGCTTACTAACAGATGGATCAATAACCTCAATTCCATCCCTTCACCCCCTCTGTTGTCTCTCACCCTACTCACGCTCGTCTTTCATTATCCCCCTCTTACCCAACCTCTCCTCTTTCCTTCATCCTAATGCTCCTTTCCAACACTGTCCAAACCTCACTTCAGGGACTCCCTGCACTCATGGGCTCTACAGGTGTGCTCAGTAATCAGATTCTCACAGTCAAGGTTTGTCCTACCCCCCTTCCCCAACCCTATATCTCTCTCTCTCTCTCGACCGGGTCCTCTGAGTCTCCATCCAGCCTTGCCACTCCCTTCCTTTTTTCTCCTTCTCCCTCTCTTCTGTCAAGCCTATAGAAAATAGTAGAATATGTTTCCCATGCCAATAAAGCGAATTGAATTGAATTGAAATTGAATAGTCATTTCTGACATCCTTACAACTCTCTGTTTAACCTCTCTCTTACATTCTTTCTTTCTGTTTGTTTTTATTTCACTCTGTGTCTCTGGTGGCTTCCCTCTCTCCCTTTCTCTCTGCAGTCAGAAACGCCTCCTGAAGGTAGAGCTAGTCTCGGGCGCGTCTCAGCCCTCTTTCTCTTCTCTCCCTTCAAGCTGGCTTCTCACCCTCTCTTCTTCTATCACTTTCCCTCACTCTTTTACATCTCTGTCACGATCGACATAATAACTGGACCAAAGCGCAGCGTGATCTGGGTTCCACATCTTTATTGCTATGTGAACCTCAAAGCAAAACAAAACAATACAATAAACAAACAAACCGAAACGCTACAAATATGCTCACAGGCAACTATACATAGTCAAGATCCCACAAAACACAATGGGGAAATGGCTGCCTAAATATGAACCCCAATCAGAGACAACGATAAACAGCTGCCTCTGATTGGGAACCATACCAGGCCAACAAAAATCATTAATCACCTAGATAACCCACCCTAGTCACTGTCACGCCCCAACCAACATAGGGAATAAACAGCTCTCTATGGTCAGGGCGTGACAATCTCACACATGTACATATGTTATTGGCCTCAAGCATTTTTATGTTTGCCGCTCTGCCACTTCCATATGTCTGCTTCAAATTAGAGAGAAAATGAGTGGGGAAGTAAATTATGTCTCTTTGGAAAGTGAGTTTGAATAAATGACAGTGTTCGTGGATGATAATTGGTGGAAAGAATGCCAGTGTTACGGGTGACGCTCTCCTCATCCTCGGAAGAGGTGAGGAGAGAAGGATCTTCAGACCAAAACGCAGGCTCAGGGAAATAAGCCATCTTTATTATAAATTACGATGGCACACGAAACGAAACAAAACACTTTCCAAACTACAAAATAACAAAACGACGTTGACGAAACCTGAACATAAACTTATATAACTAAACATAAACTTACGTACAGGAAACAGACGACATCGAAACGAAAACGAAACAAACAAACGCTACAGTCCAGTGTGGTACGAACAAAACATACTAACACAGGAGACAATCACCCACAACGAACACTGTGACAACGCCTACCTAAATATGACTCTTAATTAGAGGAACGCCAAACACCTGCCTCTAATTAAGAGCCATACCAGGCAACCCAAAACCAACACAGAAACAGAAAACATAGAATGCCCACCCAACCTCACGTCCTGACCAACTAACACACAAAAACTAACATAAATAGGTCAGGAACGTGACAGTACCCCCCCCACAAGGTGCGAACTCCGGACGCACCAGCACAAAATCTAGGGGAGGGTCTGGGTGGGCATCTAACCACGGTGGTGGTTCAGGCTCGGGGCGCGGTTCCCACCCCACCATAATCCATCCTAACTTCCTCCCTCCAAGAATGTCCACCCTCTTTTGACCCCCACAAAATTCCCTTAACAACATATCTAATAGGGACAACCCCGGGACAGAGAGATAAATCAAGAAAGAGGGATAGATAAGAATATAGAGATAGATGAAGATAGAGAGGGAGATTAGGATAGAGGGGCAACTCCGGACTGAAAGGCAGCTCCGGACAGAGAGACAGCTCTGGACTGATGGGCAGTTCTGGGTATCCAGCCTTTTCAGGCTGAAGGGCAGCTCATGGCTGACTGACGAATCTCGATGCTCATGGCTGGCTGACGGCTCTCGACGCTCATGGCAGGCTGACGGCTCTCGACGCTCATGGCAGGCTGACGGCTCTCGACGCTCATGGCAGGCTGACGGCTCTCGACGCTCATGGCAGGCTGACGGCTCTCGACGCTCATGGCAGGCTGACGGCTCTCGACGCTCATGGCTCTCTGACGGCTCTCGACGCTCATGGCTCTCTGACGGCTCTCGACGCTCATGGCTCTCTGACGGCTCTGGCTGCTCATGGCTCTCTGACGGCTCTGGCTGCTCATGGCTCTCTGGCGGCTCTGGCAGATCCTGTCTGGTTGGCGGCTCTGGCAGATCCTGTCTGGTTGGCGGCTCTGGCAGATCCTGTCTGGTTGGCGGCTCTGGCAGATCCTGTCTGGTTGGCGGCTCTGGCAGATCCTGTCTAGTTGGCGGCTCTGGCAGATCCTGTCTGGCGGGCGGCTCTAGCGGCTCCTGTCTGGCTGACGGCTCTAGCGGCTCCTGTCTGGCGGATGGCTCTGTAGGCTCATGGCAGACGGGCGGCTTTGCAGGCTCATGGCAGACGGGCGGCTTTGCAGGCTCCTGGCAGACGGATGGCTCAGATGGCGCTGGGGAGACGGATGGCTCAGATGGCGCTGGGGAGACGGATGGCTCAGATGGCGCTGGGGAGACGGATGGCTCAGATGGCGCTGGGGAGACGGATGGCTCAGATGGCGCTGGGGAGACGGATGGCTCAGATGGCGCTGGTGAGACGGATGGCTCTGGCCGGATACGGCGCACTGTAGACCTGGTGCGTGGTGCCGGAACTGGAGGCACCGTGCTAATGATAAGCACCTTCCTACTAGTGCGGGGAGCAGGGACAGGGCACACTGGACTCTCAAAGCCCACTCTATACCTGGTGCGAGGTACCGGCACTGGTGACACCGGGCTGAGGGCAAGCACATCAGGATTAGTAGGGGGAGAAGATACAGTGGGTTCAGGGCTCTGGAGACGCACAGGTAGCTTAGTGCGTGGGGCCGGAACTGGAGGCACCGGGCTAGATACACGCACTACAGGGAGAGTGCGTGGAGGAGGAACAGGGCTCAGGATACGCACTGGTAGCCTAGTGCGTAGTGTAGACACTGTAGGTACTAGGCTGGGGCGGGGAGGTGGTGCCGGAAATACCGGACCGTGGAGGCGTACTGGCACTCTTGAGCATTGAGCTTGCCCAACCTTACCTGGTTGAATACTCCCGGTTGCCCGACCAGTGCGGGGAGGTGGAATAACCCGCACCGGGCTATGTAGGCGAACCGGGGAAACCATGCGTAAGGCAGGTGCCATGTATGCCGGCCCGAGGAGACGCACTGGAGACCAGACGCGTTGAGCCGGCCTCATGACACCTGGCTCAATGCCCAATCTAGCCCTACCAGTGCGGGGAGGTGGAATAACCCGCACCGGGCTATGCACACGTACAGGAGACACCGTGCGCTCTACTGCGTAACACGGTGTCTGCCCGTACTCCCGCTCTCCACGGTTAGCCTGGGAAGTGGGCGCAGGTCTCCTACCTGCCCTTGGCCCACAACCCCTTAGCCCCCCCCCAAGAAATTTTTGGGAGTTACTCACGGGCTTTTCGGGCTTCCGTGCCAGACGCGTTCCCTCATAGCTCCGGTTCTTCAACCCAGTAGCCTCTGCTCTCCTCAGTGCCTCCAGCTCAGCTTTGGGACGGCGATTTTCTCCTGCCTTTACTCCGTTTCGTTTTCCCTTGCCGCTTGATCTTAGCGTGTTGGTGGGTGATTCTGTTACGGGTGACGCTCTCCTCATCCTCGGAAGAGGTGAGGAGAGAAGGATCTTCAGACCAAAACGCAGGCTCAGGGAAATAAGCCATCTTTATTATAAATTACGATGGCACACGAAACGAAACAAAACACTTTCCAAACTACAAAATAACAAAACGACGTTGACGAAACCTGAACATAAACTTATATAACTAAACATAAACTTACGTACAGGAAACAGACGACATCGAAACGAAAACGAAACAAACAAACGCTACAGTCCAGTGTGGTACGAACAAAACATACTAACACAGGAGACAATCACCCACAACGAACACTGTGACAACGCCTACCTAAATATGACTCTTAATTAGAGGAACGCCAAACACCTGCCTCTAATTAAGAGCCATACCAGGCAACCCAAAACCAACACAGAAACAGAAAACATAGAATGCCCACCCAACCTCACGTCCTGACCAACTAACACACAAAAACTAACATAAATAGGTCAGGAACGTGACAGCCAGTCAGAACTATGGTAATTGGAGAACAAGAATAGCTTGTTAAATTGCTGTTAATATGATTGTGTTAAACATCTTGTTTTGAATAAAATTTAATCAAGCATTCAACAGTCTTATAGTGTGAATATTATGCATAGCAGCAGTTTAAGCCTCGCTGTAAGACTTTGACATTGGCAAGGATAGTTGGCGACAAATGCCAGACACTTTGTAAAAAGAGGCTACTGTCAGAAAAGTTTTGAATTAACTGTACAGTACATTGATCAAAGTTAAGATATTGAAAGTGGTTCAAGAACTTGTCTGGGGTGTGACAATACAATTATTCAGAAACTTTTTTTGATTGATACTACTGTGGGAATTGGGATTATTACCTCATCTCATACTTCTCCTTCCATGCCTATACAGGGTGATCAGGGTCAGGCTGGCCCTCCCGGCCCCCCGGGGCCCCCTGGCTCACCAGGTCTCAGAGGACCATCGGGGAACACAGGGAAGGATGGGCCCAGAGGTCACCTTGGGGAGCAGGTAAGACAGCCTCTCTCTCCTCCTCTCATCCATGTCACTGCAGTCATCATTCAGAAGAGGACTGGCCACCCCTTGGAGCCTGGTTCCTCTCTAGGTTTTTTCCTAGTTTCCTGCCTTCTAAGGGAGTTTTCCAGCCACTAAGCTTCTGCCTTTGCATTGCTTGCTCTTAGTTTTTTTTGGCTGAGTATCTGTAAAGCACATTGTAACAAAAACGGATGTCAAAAGGGCTTAAAAAAATCACTTTGATTGATTGATTTATCTCACTCCCCTCAGAAAAAACCCCAGCATAAACTAGCATGGTCTGGAGACCAGACTTTGTTGTGTTTTCGCTGGAGACCACCCTTTGTTGTTGTTTTTTCGCTAGAGACCAGCCTCCAGCCTACATCCTTATTTATGGACCTTGGGCCCATGGAATAGGGGTATCCACCTACTCTGTGACATGCACAGATTACAATTCTAATCATTTTAGCTCATATAAGGGAACTTTAACGGTGGGAAATCGCCTCACTATACAGCCCATTGTGCATTGACATTCATATTGCATTGTACAGCCTTACCTATGGATCTTGGCCCATGAATATTAGCTACGATGCTAATCTTTGTGTAAACTCTTCAGAATTGTAATCTGTGGGGTTCCCTAAGTAGGCTGATACCTATGGATCTTGGGTCCGCGAAATGGGGTAAGGCTATACATTGCAATATGAATGTTCTGTACAACGTAGGTTGACTGGTGAGCTTAATGTGGCTCATTTCACACCGGTTTCAGGGTCCCGCAATAAGTGCTACGACGCTCATCATTTCGCTAGATCTTAACAGTTGTGTTCTGTGGATGCCACTGAGTAGGCTGATACCTATGGATCTTGGGTCCGTGAAATGGGGTAAGGCTGTACATTGCAATATGAAGATCAATAATAGTGAGGTGATTTCCCACAGTTAAAGTTATGAGCCTCGACTGATATTTGTGTAAACTCTTTAGAATTGTAATCTGTGGGTGTCACCGAGTAGGCTGATACCCCAATTCATGGACCCAAGTTCCATAGGTAAGGCTGTAAAGTGCATATAATCAAATCCAATTGTATTTGTCACGTGCGCCGAATACAACAGGTGTAGACCTTACTTACAAGCCTTTAACCAACAACGCAGTTTTAAGAAAAAATAAGTGTTAAGTAAAAAATAGATACAGTGGGGCAAAAAAGTATTTAGTCAGCCACCAATTGTGCAAGTTCTCCCACTTAAAAAGATGAGAGAGGCCTGTAATTTTCATCATAGGTACACTTCAACTATGACAGACAAAATGAGGAAAAAAATCCAGAAAATCAATTTGTAGGATTTTTTATGAATTTATTTGCAAATTATGGTGGAAAATAAGTATTTAATTTAATCCCAATTTGATTATATTCCATGTTAAATCCTATAATGGGGAGACTTAGCATTTTCTATCTTGGACAAAAACAGCTAACAAATACCCCTTAAAAGTCACCCGACCCATGAAATAGTTAGCGAAACATGTTACTTTAATTATTAATTATGAGAAAAGAGAAAATTGACTGGTTTCAGAAAAAGTTCCGTAAATAGAATGAGGAAGTGAGGTCATGATCACAAGTGTAAAGGCCACCAACCAACAGATCTGCTGGTTCCACCTAGTGGTACCAAAACCTTTCAGGGAATATTAATGCATAAACCTGGAGGACTCCATTAATAAAATCAAAGTAATAAAAGTTATGGCTCACATAAAACCATTTCTTTAAAATCTAAAACACATCAAATCAAGATAAAACTGTGACCATACATTATGTGTGCGGGGGGAGGGGGCTGCGGGAGTGGGTGCTACGCCAGTGACCGAGAGGTTGTGAGTTCAAATCCCAAGTGAGGTGGACTCCCAAATAATCCGAATTGTTATGTTAGGCTATGCAAAGATAAATAATATACAGTACCAGTCAAAAGTTTGGACACACCTACTCATTGAAGGGTTTTTCTTGATTTTCACTATTTTCTACATTGTAGAATAATAATGACGACATCAAAACTATGAAATAACAAATATGGAATCATGTAGTAACCAAAAAAAGTGTTTAACAAATCAAAATATGTTTTAGATTTTAGATTCTTCAAAGTAGCCACCCTTTGCCTTGATGACAGCTTTGCATACCCTTGGTATTCTCTCAACCAGCTTCATGAGGAATGCTTTTTTAACCGTCTTGAAGCAGTTCCCACATAAGCTTAGCACTTGTTGGCTGCTTTTCCTTCCCTCTGCGGTCCAATTGGGATGAGGTCGGGTGATTGTGGAGGCCAGGTCATCTGATGCAGCACTCTTCTTCTTGGTCAAATAGCCCTTATACAGCCTGGAGGTGTTGGGTCCTGTTGAAAACAAATGACAGGCCCACTAAGCGCAAACCAGATGAGATATCACTGCAGAATGCTGGGGAAGCCATGCTGGTTAAGTGTGCCTTGAATTCTAAATAAATCCCAGACAGTGTACCCAGCAAAGCACCCCCACACCTCCTCCTCCATGCTTCACAGTGGGAACCACACATGCAGAGATCATCAGTTCCCCTACTTACAAAGACATGGCGGTTGGATCCAAAAAAGGACAGATTTCCACCGGTCTAAATGTCCATTGCTCGTGTTTCTTGGCCCAAGCAAGTCTCTCCTTCTTATTGGTGTCCTTTAGTAGTGGTTTCTTTGCAGCAATTCGACCATGAAGGCCTGATTCATGCATTATTCTCTGAACAGTTGGTGTTGTGTCTGTTACTTGAACTCTGTGAAACATTTATTTGAGCTGCAATTTCTGAGGCTGGTAACTCAAATTAACTTATCCTCTGCAGCAGAGGTAACTCTGGGTCGTCCTTTCCTGTGGCGGTCCTCATGAGAGCCAGTTTCATCATAGCTCTTGATGGTTTTTGCGACTGCACTTGAAGAAACTTTCAAAGTTCTTGACATTTTCCGTATTGACTGACCTTCATGTCTTAAAGTAATGATGGACTGTTGTTTCTCTTTGCTTATTTGAGCTGTTCTTGCCATAATATGGACTTGGTCTTTTACCAAATAGGGCTGTCTTTTGTATACCACCCCTACCTTGTCACAACACAACTGATTTGCTCAAACGCATGAAGAAGGAAAGAAATTCCACAAATGAACTTTTTACAAGGCACACCTGTTAATTGAAATGCGTTCCAGGTGACTACCAGTGGTGTTAAGTACTTCAGTAAAAATACTTTAAAGTACTACTTAAGTAGTTTTTTGGGGGTAACTGAACTTTACTTTACTATTTATATTTTTGCCTACTTTTACTTCACCACATTCCTAAAGGAAAAATGTACTTTTTCTATTACGGTATCTTTACCTTTACTCAAGTATAACAATTGAGTACTTTCTTCCACCACTGGTGACTACCTTATGAAGCTGGTTGAGAGAATGCCAAGAGTGTGCAACGCTGTCATCAAGGCAAAGGGTGGCTACTTTGAAGAATCTCAAATATAAAATATATTTTGATTTGTTTAACACTTTTTTGTCATGCCTTGATCTGTTTCACCTGTTTTTGTGCTTGTCTCCACCCCCCTCCAGGTGTCGCCCATCTTCCCCATTATCCCCTGCGTACTTATACCTGTGTTTTCTATTTGTCTGTTGCCAGATCGTCTTGTTAGTCAAGCTTACGAGCGGTCGTCCTGTCAGCGCCTGTCTTTTCCCAGCCTCTATTTCTCGTCCTCTTGGTTTTTCACCCTTGTCTGTCCTGACCCTGTACCTGCTTGCCTGACCTCTCTGCCCGTCCCTGAGCCTGCCTGCCGTCCTGTACCTTTGCTCCTACTCTGGATTATCGACCCCTGCCTGCCTTGACCTGTTGTTTGCCTGCCCCTGTGGTTACAATAAACATTGTTACTTCACACAGTCTGTACTTGGGTCTTACCTTGATTCATGATCTGTTATTTCATCATGTTGAAGTCTTCACTATTCTACGATGTAGAAAATAGTAAAGAAAAAGGAGTAGGTGTGTCCAAACTTTTGACTGGTACTGTAAATTTTTCTTAACTTTGACTGGTACTGCACCCGTTACTGAGATGGTTGTTACAGTTTAGATAGTCTCATTCGTTAATCTTTCTAACCCTGGCAGTGATTCTGAGTACCGATTGTGGGTATCCACTCTGGTTGAATTGCAATAGGATTTAAACATCACTTTGCAAGCCAGCATAATGTGACTTGATGCTGGTTTTGCTTTAGCTCATGCTGTCACCAGTGTCCAAAATACAGCGAAGGCTGTTCACCAGTGAACACACAACAAAGGCTGGTATGCCAGCATAACCAGCTAGACCATGCTGGTCAGACCAGCTTGACCAGCATCAGACTAGCACTGACCAGCATAGACCAGCATATGGTGGTAGGAGAGATAATGAAAGGATCCTCAGCTCAGTAAAATGCAGAGTAGTTCAGTACACAAAGCCAACCATTCATTTCCTTTCACGCTCTTCATCTAGCTTTCCTACTGAATGAAAGATAATCTGATTCCTTCCAGCCAGGACAGCTCTGAGATGAGGTCAATAACACCGCTCTCCATATTGCCAGCAGATGTTTCAAGGTCAAAAAGCAGCGAGGCCATTTCCTGTTGTTGTCTCTCTAATTATGATTATCTTAGCGTACTGAACCCACCTCGTTAGGAGCTAGAGGAGAGGAGAGCCACCGGTGGTGGGTCTGCCTTGTCTTGTCATCTTCTCCGCACATGTGGTGGTGAGAGCAAGACAGGGCAGACAGTCATCCTGGTAACTAGTTCTGCATTGACTCGAGTGATTACCAGGGATTCATTCGCAGACGCCCGTTTTGCCCTCAGAACAGTCTCAAATTCGTTGGAGCATGAACTCTACAAGGTGTCTTGATACACATGGGAAACGGTTGAGTGTGAAAGGCCCAGCAGCGTTGCAGTTCTTGACACAAACCGGTGCGCCTGGCACCTACTACCATACCCCATTCAAAGGAGCTTAAAACTTTTGTCCATGTCTTGTCTCAAGGCTAAGAAATGTCTTGTCTCCTCCCCTTCATTTAAATGGATTAACAAGTGACATCAATACGGGATCATGGCTTTCACCTGGATTCACCTGGTCAGTCTATGTCATAGAAAGAGCAGGTGTCCTTAATGTTTTGTACAATCAGTGTATATTTTACCTTTAGACCTCCTTGTTGAAAGGAGAGTCATTAACAGGGGTGCAACTTTCACCGGGGACAGAGGGGAATTTCACATTCTGAAATTGCATTTTTGTCCACCCCAGTTTTATCATTGGAATGTGATACAAAACGAGGCAACGGAGTGCATTAGGACGATGCTTCTACACCTGCATTGCTTGCTGTTTGGGGTTTTAGGCTGGGTTTCTGTACAGCACTTTGAGATATCAGTTGATGTACGAAGGGCTATATAAATAAATTTGATTTGATTTGATGCGGACGCCTCTGAGCGGTGGAGAAGGCTGTTTTGGAGTGTTTATCCGACTGGATAATAAATAAATAATAATAATTATGCCCCCCTCACTTCTAAAACCAATGTTGTGCCACTGGTGATTAATAATAGCTCACTAGAGCTGGACAATAATTGCTATTATTGTTTTTCTTTGCATTTTGTTGTGTTGTTTTGCTCTATAAATGTAAATTGTTATAATTAGCAAAAAATACCATCTCAGTAGATGCTACTGAAAAGCTTCACTAATTTACTCGAGGACTTTTTGTTGTATTTGTATAAATAATACCATCTAGTGGATGATCAATTGAATTGCCCCGCTCTTCACTCAGGTCCATCTATGCTTGTTGTTGTTTTATAAAACTTGAGATTTCCTTCACAGGGTCCACCTGGTCGAGATGGAACTGATGGATTAGAGGTAGCCTATGTTTCAAAGATGATTTTGTATTTCTGATATAATAAGGTGCACAAACACAAACACTCTCTCCCACACACACACACCACATCACAGTATTCCCTTTCCTTGAGCCCTACACTTTGTTTCATGTTTCTTTTTCTTTCTGGTTAGGCTGGTATTGTTTTAGATTTTTCTTTCTTGTTTTTCTTTTATATAATTATAAAGCAACTTGGGTCCTTGAAAAGCGCTATATAAATACCATGCATTATAATAATAATTATTGCATTTGGCCCCCCATCCTTCTGATAATGTGTCCTCTTTACACAGGGACAAATGGGTCCTCCTGGACGACAGGTAAAATATCTACATTTCTCACTTCCACACGTACCATTATACATGTACGCTACAGTTCAAAAGTTTGGGGTCACTTAGAAATGTCCTTGTTTTTGAAAGAAAAGCACATTTCCTGTCCATTAAATAACATCAAATTGATCAGAAATACAGTGTAGACATTGTTAATATTGTAAATGACTATCGAAGCTGAAAACGGCTGATTTTTAATGGAATATCTACATAGGCGTACAGAGGCCCATTATCAGCAACCATCACTCCTGTGTTCCAATGGCACGTTGTGTTAGCTAATCAAAGTTTATCATTTTAAAAGGCTAATTGATCATTAGAAAACCCTTTTGCAATTATGTTAACACAGCCTAAAACTGTTGCCCTGATTAAAGAAGCAATAAAACTGTCCTTGTTTAGACTAGTTTTATTGCTACTAGGCCAGCATCCCGGAGTCGCCTCTTCACTATTGACGTTGAGACTGGTGTGTACCATAATGTGTACCATAATCATTATCATATTTTTACAATTGTTTTTAATATATGGGTTTTTGCATGTACATTGATTGATTGATTAATCTTATGCTGCACAAAGATAAATAACAACATACTAATCCAATCAGTTAGTTCGATTTATTGCACCGATTACTGAAATGGTTGTCCCAGTTTAAATGGCTTAGGTAGTCTCCTCGCAACATATCTAACCCTGGCAGTTATTATGAATGCAGGTTGTGGGTGAATACAAATTCCAACTGTAGGAAATCCTCACTCTGGCTGGATTCCAATAGGAATCACGCATCACTTTTCAAGCCAGCATAATGTGACTTGCAGGTAGGGTTGCAAAATTCTGTTAACTTTCCCACATTTCCCAGGTTCTCCAGAAATCCTGGTTTGAAAATTCCTTGAAACTGGAGGGAATAGGCAGGGCATCTGGAATCTTTCAACCAGGACACCTGGGAATTTGAGGAAATGTACTGGAATGTTGCAGTGCTACTTGCAGGCATGATCTGGCTTGTAGGCCACTGTGTTAGGGTAAAACTACTGTAGGTCTCAAAATAAGGCCTGATGAGATATGTAATGTATTGTCATAATGAGTTGAATATTTATGGTAACATTCACCAAGGAACTCAGTTGGTTAAGGTCACAGGACTGAAAATTCAACAACCATGTCTCTGTCATTAACAAATACAGTCATGGGTGGTAACTCTACAATTTACTCGAAAAGGCATGACACAGTGCGAAATAATAATTGCGGCATGGCTTAGTCTGGGGGTGTGGCTTTCAGCTAGTTATTTTTGGCCACCTGTGAGTGGAAGTGTTGTACCAGTTTAAGTGATTTATTGTAAAGGTACGTTTTTGTCATTCACAATGAACAAATGGCTTTGTCACTGTGGTGGTAACCTATAAAGGCAAAAAAAAACAGCTTTTGTTCCTATGGACTATATGTAATGATGGTACTATCTGAGGTATGAACTGGGGTACAATTACATGAATGTACCTATAACTAAAGGTACAAAGGATGACCATACAGGGTACCATGTCAGGGACAAGCGGTTGTACCCTTTTAAGAACAAATCTAAACCTTTTTCTAAGAGTGTATAAAACCTGTGGTTAATGAATAATAATAATCTAATGTCTTGCAGTTAATTAATATGTTCCAATCTGATGTCTTGCAGGGTGAGGATGGACAGCATGGCATGCTTGGACCACAGGGGCCTCCAGGGCTAAAGGTGTGACATATTATTATTCCTTCCTGTTCCTCCTCTCCCTTCTCTTTCCCAATCTCACTCTATCTCCATGTCTGTGACAGGGGGAACAGGGACATGCTGGTGACCAGGGCAGGAGTGGCCTTGATGGACTACCAGGGATGAAGGTAAAGAGGAAGAAATATGAAATATGAATATACAGCCATGTATCAACTCACAGGGCTTGACCCTATGTATTGATGCACTGGAATGACAGGCATGCTGTTCCACTGTGTGTATTCACTCTATGTTCTCGTTCAGGGGGAGAATGGGGAGACAGGAGACACAGGGCCTCAGGGGGACATGGTGAGTGGCTCCTCATATCACACTCTTTGACCTAAAGTCATTTACTGTGGGTCTATGAACAACTATCTGCATTAGACACATCTTCCAAGATGATACATTTATCTATCTTCATTCATTCTACCTGTGTGTTTCACTCTGTCTCCCTCTGCAGGGCTTACCCGGAGAGAAGGCTGTTCTTGACTCCTATGACATCGGCCTTGGCCATGTCTTTCAGGTGAGTTCTTAATTGGGTTCTTTAAAAGTTGATCTGGAACAACATTCTGCATTGTACTGCGACCCCACAAATTCAGATTGTACTATTTTATTAATGATTAAAAGTATCACACACCATAATATTATTCTAGGTATGCATTATGTATAACAGTCCCCTGTGCAGGACAAAGTCTCACTTTCCTTTTCTACTTTTCTACGTTTTATTATTCCTGCAGGGCCCCCCAGGGCCACCAGGAGGACAAGGGCCAAAGGTGAGAGTTGTGTTTGAGAGGTGGCTGAGTGGTTAAGGCGATGGACTACTAATCCATTGTGCTGTGCATGCATGGGTTTGAAACCCATCCTCTTCTGTGGAAGAGATTTTGTTCTGGAGAGATTTGTCATTGTAGCCTATTTATTGTATCTATTATACACAATGCACAGTATGTTGTTTATATTATCTGACTGTAAGTTGTTCTAGCTAAGAGTGTCTGCTAAATGACCAAAATGTCAATGTATCAAATATGTTGGCATATCCAGCATTGGTGCAATGATCTACAGTACGGCTTTGGTTTATGGATTGATGATAGGCACACACACGTTTTCCTGTCTCCTTCATGCCAACAGGGAGAATCAGGCTCACATGGTGCACCTGGAGCTGATGGGGATAGGGTAAATGACATGACTCTGTAATAATGAATTGTTATTGTACTAGACATCATTGTATCCACCTCATGTTGTGCCTCCTCTCTGTAGGGAGCCAAAGGGGAAAGAGGTGATGATGGGATGCCTGGAGTGGCAGGGGAAAAGGGAGAGAGGGGTCTGACGGGCCTAACTGGGCTTGCGGTAAGTGGGATATGGGCTGTGTCCTGATGGATACCCAACGGACTATGGGCATGACATGGCAGTCTAGTATCACACTGCCTTGTAGATTTTGTCCATATAATGTATTTTTTCTCTCTTAGGGAGCTGACAGCAAAAAAGGAGAGAGAGGAGATTCAAGGTTTGAGGACAATCTGGTCAGTAATGTTTTAGATACCAAACTTGTATCTATACCAAACTGTTAAGTGTGATATCTCATCATGGTCGAGTAGTGTTATAGGATTGTGTGACCTCTGGTTATCCTAATGCTCTCTGCTTCAGGCCCAGATTATCTCTATCGCAGGCCCTCCAGGGCCCCCCGGACCTCCTGGGCTCCAGGGATTCATGGTGAGTAACTGGTCCCTCTGTCTTCTTAATAATAGGGGGATATCAAAAGCTTAAACTCTCTAGATACCAATGTTCTCTCTGCAAAGAGATGACTGTCAAACATTCCATACTCAACCTGTTCTCAGAGGAACCTAATAAATCCCAATGTCTACTTTGTTGTAAAATGTTTTTAAATGATCTATGTGCTTTAATATGCTCTTGTGATGAACAGTGTTTACAAAGAGAATGAGATAACACATTGTGTTTTTCAGGGACATCATGGAATGCCTGGCCCCAAGGTGTGTTGTCAGGGCCCTGATCTCCTCCTCTCATGTTTCAATCATATTGATTTTTTTTTTTACATAGTATTGATCACTGTATGTCAAAATATACATGAGCATAGTTTTCCATGCTCAGATCCCAGTTCAGATCCTGGATGAGCTCCCAGGACCATGTTTCGAGTTTCATGTTGGGTCTTCCAACGAGTGCTGCAAAAGTTGGGTGTTGCCCATTGCCCCTCTAGTGCCTACCACCCAGAGTCTCAAGGTGTTCTTGTTGAGAGTCTATGAAGTTTATGTTGAGAGCTTACTGCTTTGAGTTCGAAAAAGACTGGGATGAAGGGGTCCCTCTTTTGATGTTTGCAGTATGGGAGGTTTTTCAAGAATCTCTTGGTTACAGTCTGAATGAACTCGTGTTTGGACATCATGTCAGAGGTATGTTGAGCTTGTAAGGTGGTTGCAGAGAGGTGGTTGCAGGACCATAACCCAAAAACGAAAACAATCCTGTATCTGATCTTCCCTGTTTTCATTTAGCTCCACTTTTTGGTTTGCTTCCTGTCTAAGTTTGGTGTGGGTTTTCTTAATTTTGTTTGCCTCATCTGGGGCAAATTTAGTGGGTGCTCATGATGGGAGTGGTGTCATTTAGGTCCCAGTTGTTGTTGCTAGTCAACTTTCCGTAGACACCCACATGAGTGCCTTTCAGAACCCCTCCTAAAATCCCACCTGTTTCGTTTGAATTGTTCTTTGTTAGTTTCCCCTTCTGTTTGAATGACAATTTTGGGTTTCTTGCTAGGGAACGTAACAAAACAGGGGCTCGTTGCACATGCCGATTCAAAAGCAGTATTCAAAGAGTTAGTCTATACTGCTTTGTTGGAGAAGGAAATCCTCTCAGAAAGAAAGAGGCTGATGAAAAGGCTGCTACGGGTAGTGCGGTGAGTCCCATAGACGTGCAACTGAGGGAGTTAGAACTAAAGACAAAGTTGGAGCCAGGACAACAAGAACATCCTGGAAGTACTCCGAATCAGAGTTTGATCTTGGTCGGAACAGTCGGCTTGTACCGCCTTTCAACAAAAAAGGAGTTGGATGTATATTTTACTCTGTTTGAGGGGATTGCCACATCCCTAAAATGGTCACGAGGTATCCTCCAAAGTGTTCTTGTGGGAAAAGTTATTGACCAGAGCTCAGATTATGACACTGTTAAAGCTGCTATCCTTCAGGCTTATGAGTTGGTCCCAGAGGCATACAGACAACATTTCTGTAAATTATGAAAGACAGAATCACAAAGCCATGTTGAATTTGCAAGGGAACAAGCATTACTTTTTGATCGGTGGTATGGTTCTCAAGAGGTCAAGGAACTTGACGATTTAAAAGCCCTCATACTGCTCGAGCAGTTAAAGAATTGCCTTCATGAAAGGGTTGCTACACTACATGACCAAAAGTATGTGGAGACCTGCTAGAACAGCCTCCAGTCTTCTGGGAAGGATTTCCATTAGATGTTGGAACATTGTTGTGGGGACTTGCTTCCATTCAGCCACAAGAGCATTAGTGAGGTCGGATACTGATGTTGGGCGATTAGGCCTGGCTCGCAGTCGGCGTTCCAATTCATTCCAAAGGTGTTTGATGGGATAGAGGTCAGGGCTCTGTGCAGGCCAGTCAAGTTCTTCCACACCGATCTTGACTAATCATTTCTGTATGGACCTCGCTTTGTGCATGGGGGCATTATCATGCTGAAACAGGAAAATGCCTTCCCCAAACTGTTGCCACAAAGTTGGAAGCACAGAATCGTCTAGAATGTCATTGTATGCTGTAGCGTTAAGATTTCCCTAGCCAGAACCATGAAAAACAGCCCCAGACCATTATTCCTCCTCCACCAAACTTTACAGTTGGCACTACGCATTGGGGTTTAGCTACACTACGCTTTCGGTTTTAGCTACAGTTTTTGGTTTCTTGCTAGGGAAAATAATAATAGTGATGTGTAGAATAAATTAACCATTTGAATATCGTTGAATTACATAATTCTACTTTAATTCTGCTTCCTGTGAGGTGTGGCCAATTCAAATTATATTCAAATTCAGTAATTACATTGGAAAAAATTTGGAATTAGCAACTCAATTCAGAATTGTCCCCAACCCTGCTGCATCTAACATCACGACCCACATAACAGATGACACTATTTCTGCACACAGGGTATTCAGGGTCTTCCAGGTTCTACAGGATTAGTTGGTCTCCCTGGCACCATAGGGAGAAAGGTTAGCAGTATTTTTCATATGCCCTGTTTGTAGAGGATACGGACATGGCATCAGAGTCCCTTGCAGTATTTTTCAAAGTAAGCTGCTTCAGAATTAACTTCAATCATATTTCATTTCAACAGGGAGAGCAAGGATTGCCGGGATTAGATGTAAGTGTGTCTAAATCTGTCACATCCACCCTGATACTAGTCTGGTTGATAAAGACCCTTCATTAACCACTATTTCTCTCCATGTCAGGGTTTCCCCGGGCTGATGGGAGAAAAGGGGGACAGAGGGGACAGAGGAGATAAGGTGTGCATCAGCCACAAGTGGCTACTGTGGCTACGTTTATTAATCTTCTATTACCTAGCATGTTATAGTAAAATCTGGAGAAGACTTTGATGCTCGACGAGAGATTTGTCTCCTCTGTGGTCCTCTCTAGCAGTTGGTAGAGCATGGCGGGTGCAACGCTTGGATAGTGGGTTTGATTCCTGGAACCACCCATACGTAAAAAGTTTTTATGCAGACCTGACTAAGTCCCTTTGGATAAAAGTATCCGCTAAATATATTATTATATATTATTGTTTTGTCACTCTTCTCTCTCAGGGTGACAGGGGGATGCTGGGAAAGAAGGGACTGAAGGGACAGAAGGGCGAGGAGGGCCCCCCTGGACTGGACCAGCCCTGTCCTGTGGTATGTCACTTCTTCCTGTCGCCTCTCCGCTCACTCTTCCTCAAACACTGTCTTTTCATTCAAGGGCAAACCCCTATTTCTCTAAATAACACAATTCTTAGTTTACATTTGGTAGAGCAGAGTTTGTGTAAGGGATAATCAATGAGGGTCAATGCATTCTATGGAAAATAATGAATGGAGTGGAAAGTGTGTTCCATGACAGCTAGTGGAGTGGAACTGACCTACGTCCATGGAGTACCGTTATTTTCCAGAGAACGCATAGAGCCCTGAGTTGATTATCCCTTTCATACCATGGCTATAATTTAACACATTTGCCACTAGAAATGTGTTCATTTTCCTGAAGTAGCTAGAACGTTTACTAGATATCTACAGTAGTTGCCATGGTAACCAAACAAATAGACTTGCTAGTTTAGCTAACCAAACCATCAGTTCTAGCTTGCTATTATGAAAATCGAATTCAACAATAGCAATACTGTTTTCAATTTGACTTTTTCTTTCAAAAGCAGCTCAAACAAAACATGTATAAATGATCTATAGTCATTATATTATTATACTGTGCAAATATACAACGCGGGCTATATAGGGAAAGAATACACACTCTAGAATGCCCTTTAAGACAATTAGAAACGCCTATTCAAAAATGACAATGGTATAAATAAACTATAAACTGTGTGGTTTGAGTCCTGAATGTTGATTGGCCGACAGCCGTGGTATATTAGACCGTATACCATGGGTATGACAAAATATTTTGTTTTACTGCTCTAATTATGTTGCTAACCAGTTTATAATAGCAATAAGGCTCCTCGTGGTTTGTGATGCATGGCCAATATACCACGGCTGTCTGCCAATTTGTGTTTGTTTTGTGTTTTTTCACCTTACATGACTGTTTCGTGTCGTTCACTCTCTTTGTTGTTTTTGTCATTTAGTGTTCAGTTTATTTATTAAAATTAACATGGACACTTACCACGCTGCGTTTTGGTCCGATCCTTCCTATTCCTCATCCGACGATCGTTACAACGGCGTTGCGTCGTGCCTAAGAACAGCCCTTAGCCGTGGTATATTGACCATATACCACACCTCCTCGGGCCTTATTGTTTTTATATATCCATTATCCATGAGCTGTTCACATACTGTACATTTTTATATTGACATTGACTTCAGAAGAGACCAACCTACCATCCCAGTGCTGGAGATTAACGGACAGATGACTGAACGAGTAGAGGACTATAAATACCTAGGAACCATCCTTGAACCACAAAGCTCTCCTTCAAAAGGAACACCAAACATATTTACTCTAAATGTCAACATTCTTGTTCTTGAGGAAGTTTAATGTACACCAATCCATCCACCAAGCATTTTATAAATGCTTTATAGAATCCATGCTATCGTTTGATATTGTGAGGTAGTTTGGTGCTCTAGGAAACACTAGTCAGAACCCATTGAACAGGTTAACAAAAATCAGTGGGAAGGTCATTGGAGAAAGCCAGGAACGCACACACTCCATGACGGGGCACAGATATAGATATCTGGCATACAAGTCCAAGAGGGCAGCTTCTAGTTTTATGCCAACATCCATCAAACTCCTCAATTCTTGAAATTCTTATTTTTATTGGGATATATACTGAACAAAAATATAAACACAACATGTAAAGTGCTCGTCCCATGTTTCATGAGCTGAAATAAAAGATCTTTACATCCCTGTTAGTGAGTATTACTCCTTTGCCAAGATAATCCATCCACCTGAAAGGTGTAGCATATCAAGAAGCTGATTAAACAGAATGATAATTACACAGGTGCACCTTGTGCTGGGGACAATAGAAGGCCACTCTAAAATGTGCCGTTTTGTCACACAACAAAATGCCACAGATGTCTCAAGTTTTGAGGGAGCGTGCAATTGGCATGCTGACTGCAGGAATGTCCACCAGAGCTGTTGCAGTGAATTTAATGTTAATTTCACTACCATAAGCCACCACCAACATCGTTTTAGAGGAGTTGGCAGTAACATTAAACAGTGTGTACAACCGGCCTCACAACCACAGACCACGTGTAACCACGTGTAACCACGACACTTCTGATCTACGGGATCGTCTGAGACCAGCCACCCGGACAGCTAATGAAACTGGATTTGTACAACCAAAGAATTTCTCCACAATCTGTCAGAAATCGTCTCAGAGAAGCTCATCTGCCCGCTCGTCGTCCTCACCAGGGTCTTGACCTGACTGCAGTTCGGCATCGTAACCGACTTCAGTGGGCAAATGCTCACCTTCGATGGTCACTGGCACGCTGGAGAAGTGTACTCTTCACGGATGAATGCCGGTTTCAACTGTGCCGGGCAGATGGCAGCGTGTATGGCGTCATTTGGGCGAGCAGTTTGCTGATGTCAACGTTGTGTACAGAGTGCCCCATGGTAGCGGTGGGGTTATGGTATGGGCAGGCATAAGCTACGGGCAATGAACACACAACTGCATTGTATTGAGGGCAATTTGAATGGGCAGAGATACCGTGATGAGGTATTGAAGCCCATTGTTGTGCCATGGAAGCTGAAAATGTCCCAGTTATTCCATGTCCTGCATACCAGACATGTCACCCATTGAGCATATTTGGGATGCTCTGGATCGACCTGTACGATAGTGAGTTCCAGTTCCCGCCAATATCCAGCAATTTTGCACAGCCATTGAAGAGGAGTGGGACAACATTCTACAGGCCACAATCAACAGCCTGATCAACTCTATGCGAAGGAGATGTGTCTCGCTGCATGAGGCAAATGGTGGTCACACCAGATACTGACTGATTTCTGATCCATGGCACTACCTTTTTTTAAAGGTATCTGTGACCAACAGATGGTAATCTGTATTCCCAGTCATATGAAATCCATAGATTAGGGTCTAATGAATTTATTTCAATTGACTGATTTCCTTATATGACCTGTAACTCAGTAAAATCTTTGAAATGAATATACCACACCTCTCATTTACCCCTTGTCCCTGCCTGTCTTCCTGCTCTCTGTGATGCAGTGGTAGCCATACTTTGCCAGCATCAAACCAACAAGACTCTGTATCTTTGGTCACTGTAAAATGGCATTAGTTAATGGATGGTTTGATGGCATGATTGTGGTGTTAGATATTCCTCCTCAGTGTGAATTATACAGTGACATTTGGGGGGTCTGTATTCCTCTCACTGGACTTCCTGTTATTTTCTGGGCCTAATAATAAAGGCTTGCTTCATCCTGCAACGAGCCATAGTTTTCATAGCCTGGCATCCTTGATCAACCAAATCTAAACTATATCTCTAGAGACAATACATAACGATTTGTCGGGTTGAATGTCTCCTTCACGGTCAAATATGCATTTAAAACACGCTTTTATCCAGGGCCTCCTTTTTTCCACCTGTATAAGTGGGAGATTACGTGGTAGCTTATTCAGTCTCATGTGACTGTGTGGTCTAGAATGGGCTTCAATGGATGCCCATGGGAGACCCTGGATAAAAACATGTTTTAAATGCTATTTGATAGCGAAAGACACATTCAACCCGACGAATAGTCATTATTGTTGCCAGGTGTTGGAACTTTTTCAATCATTTCATTCTGAACATAACCATGATTTTTTGGGTTACGTTCCACTATTCTGACCAGCAAAATAAAGTTCGGAACCAGTTTGAAACAAAAAAAAAGTGACGGTTTATATCGTTCCTTTCTTTTCCTTTTTTCCCTTTTTTTCTGTAATATTGTATACATTTACATTTAGCTCAACATTAAATTACTTCAACAGTCAGTGTGGATAGAGCAGCTTGCTATGGAGTGGGTAAGCTATTTACATGCATTTGATACACGAGTGTAGGGCGTGAGATGCGACTGAAATTTTGCGGGTGGGGAGAGAATGAGAGAGGGTGAAGGAGGAGGCTTGGCTAGAAGTGCTGGGCATCTTGTTGTAGTGACATGCATTATCTAAATTAGGCCCTCAGAATTATACCGACGGGGGAGCAGCTTCTATGAAGGAACTTTGAATGTCTTTGAACTTTAGAGAGTTGGCTTTATGTTGGACCAGCTACTGTAGCTAGCTAGCTAACAAGCTTGTGTTTCCAGAATTAAAATAAAAACACGTTTTACCTTTTGTTCAAACGTGATTACTATAGTATCCTTAACAAGCATTGAAAAGGTTCATCCATTCACCTCTAATAACAAATCTCTCTCCTTAATTTCTGAATCATGCTTACGTCAGTAGGCTACTAGACTATGCTTGGAGGGGAGGGACAGTTAGCCTACGCACATACTGGCAATTTTTAGATTTTTAGCAGGCAGGCAGGCAGGTAGGCAGGCAGGCAGGGATAGGAATAAGCTTCTGAGTGACAGTGAGGTCTTTGCATATGTGCTTTGTTGTGTTTTTTTGTGGGACTGGAAAAAAATACCTGGAACTTAAAATAACATTATTAACCAGTGCCCATGCTTCTAAAATAACGGTTCTGTTCTGGAACAGTATAGATCACTTTCGTTCTCGGTTCTGATTCTGTATCTCGAAAAATATAGTTATTTTGCGTTTTTCGGTTCTGTTCCCTGAACCATTTCCAACCCCTGATTGTTAATATAGATATTGGATATGCCTCTGTTGACTGGAAACATTATTTTGGTGGAACTGAATATTTTAGATTTGGTTGATCAAGGACACCAGGCTACGGAAGCTTCCGCAAAGAGCCATCTGTCTGTAAACAATGGCTCTTTGTGTGATGAAGCAAAGTAAATACATGTATTTTAACAGTAAACATGTATAACCTCGTGATGTTTTAATCTCATTGTCAAACAAATCACTTAAAAAAAGTAGGCTACCTGCGCACATTTGTCCACTCCAAAATAACTCCACATCCAAACAGTGCACTGTGAGCACGCCATTTGATGAATGGAAAGATACTGTTACAAAATACCAAAAAGTGTAATGACATTCGGCGATTGTCATTAGGCCTACACTCTGGTAGCCTGAATTAAGTGATTTGTCTTGCTGACAAATGTACCTTTTTTGTAAAAACAAAAGTTGAGACACTTGAAATATAAGTTTGCTAGCGACTGAAAGAACCTGAACCAACTACATTTTAAACAAATAGGAGATTGGTGAAATTAGAAGGGGGGGGGGGGGGGGGGGGGGGGCTGAGCCTGGTCCTCCTACCACTTTGTTGTTACAAGACACCCGTATTTATCTGTGGGCAATGCAATACTGCATGTTTGTTTAATGAAGGTGTTTCTTTTCTATCACCAGGGTCGGGATGGATTGCCCATACCAGGGTGTTCGCATAAGGTTTGTACAGCAATAGTACTTCTATGAGGCTCTGTTTGCTTGGCCTGCTCTAGCCCAAGTAGGCATTTGGCTCTCTTGGGGGAGTATAAGAAGTTTTATACAAAGGGTGGGTCTAATCCTGAATGTTGATTGGTTAAAACCACATTCCAGCCGGTGTCTATTCCACAAGATACCACCAAGTTACCACCGTCTAAATCTATAACGTTAAAATGCCTATTTGTTCCATCTGACTGCGCAATCCACTTTTTCATCAGCCCAGCCAAGCAATTTATCAACTTGATCTCCACTATAAAAAGCATCTAGACATTATCTCACATTTCTTTTAGACTAACATTTAGTTTCAACAGGGGAGATTTGTATAAACCTTGCGGTCTGGCTCTCCGACATTTGCAACATTGTTTCAGTATTCAAATTCGATCTCCAGCTGTCCCATAGTAACGAACGTGTCTGGAGTTGGGACGAGACAGACAGACAGCGCTTCTCTGCCAGTTTAAATCATGAATCAGCTGGCATAATTTTTATGGATATATACAAAGAAATGTCAATTGAAAAAAGGTAAAACAAAGTGCAGCTAGTTTGCAGTCTTTCCAGCTTCAGTTTGAAGTGATTGGGTTAGCTGTGTTGTTGGCTAGCTCCTGCTTTGAACAACAGTGTCCTGACAAGTGAGCACATGTGCTATGCCAGGCAAAATCGCGCCTCATTAGCTCATTGTTATGGATGTATCCAAATAAATGTCACTAGGAAAAAGCTTAAACAAATGCAAATGGCGCTACTTTGCCGTTATTCTGGCTGCACTTTTTGACTTGACTGTAAATTAGCGGTAGTTGGCTAGCTAGGAAGCAAGGGATAAGAACGTTGCCAGCCAGTACGGCAATAGAACATTTAGAACGAACGACTGGATACAGAACAAAAAGACTGAACGACTGGGTCGCAACCGAACCGATAGAACGAACAACCAGCCGGCTTGGGTAGCAACCCTAGATTTGCGTCGGGACTATATCTTGTATGGATGAAATAGTATGAATAAATGAATCAAAATAACGTTTTTAATTCAAATATGTAAATCATTATTTGAATATGTTGTTAACCTGTTGTATAAAAGTGATAATGCCCTCGAAGCCGGTGTTTGGAGGATATATCGTCTCGGACCGAACAACAATCGTGCCAATATATCCACCAAACACCGGCTTCGAGGGCATTATCACTTAAATATTTAATCTTATATAGTGTACAGCAGTGGTTCCCAACCAGGAGTATGTACTTGGTGAGTGTGACCAGTGAGTGTACTTGGCCTACCCACTGGGGGTACTTGAGAAGACATGAGTCCATAAGCCTACTGGTAAAATATGCACGAGGGGGTACTTCAGGGGTACTCTGGGCAGAGAAAAATTCAGCTGGTGGTACTGTAACCGAAAAAGGTTGGGAACCACTGGTGTATAGTATGATTGTACAGTATAATTTACCTGCTAGTGAATGTGTGTCTCTGCTCTTGCTCTTTTTCAGTGATGAGTTACCTGGGACATGGGATCTGTACATATCGATATATATTTTTCAACTAAAATTCAAGTGTAGTTTTTTTGTCGTTGCCAATTCCTATTTAATGTGTTGAGGTTTTCATATTGGAATTTGGATTGTGCGTCTATCACAATCAATATGTTTTACTTCTTGCATATGAAAAGAAAACAATTTGTTTTGTTGTTTAGAGATTAGGTAGAGGAAAGATATAGTGCACACAAAGGAGACTGGTTACAAATGGAAAACAGCAGCAAATGCACTCAGCTCCAGATGTAAAATTTTTGCTGCTTACAGTATATCTAATCGGGGAACCTCAAATACAGTATTAACCTGAAATACAGTATGATTGACTGACTAACAGACTCACTAGTGTTCCCACATGGAGATACAGCATTGGATTGTGCAACTCAGCCTGCACCTTGCAAATGATTCTACCCCATCACTCCTGTGATTGTTGTTTGCTTTGAAAGAACCAACCGTCATGGCATGGGCCCAATGCCATGCGCCTATCCCAACGTACAGATGTAGGCTCTTAATTTGAGCCAGTTTGCTACAGCAGGAAAATAATCCTGCAGCAACAGGAAATGCAAATTATTATGTGGATTATAATTAATGGACATTTTTTTGTAGGGGTTGATAAACATTTTGTTATGGCAAATCAAGTTTGACATTTTTAAGTGGAAATTACAAACTTTAGGAGCCTTTTTAAACCTCAAATACATTACAAGTTTGCGTGTCCTGCTGTGCAGGAAGATTCTCAGCCACAAAAGAGTGATCAAATTAAGATCCTACATCTGTATGGGGAAGCACAGATGATGGCCCTCACCATGGAACCTTTGTTTGCAATAATTTTCCTAAATGTGCTTAATGTATAGATCATTATTGGTCTAAAGAGTTGTAGGATGTTTATGATGGTTTCAAAGTTATTGCTGAGTTGTTGCATCAAATGCTTTTTTCATTACTCTGAGTGCTCTAACCATACTATGTGGAGTTAATTGACACAGAACACTGTACAACTTTTTGAATTAGGCCTATCATGGAAAATGTATGATAGCAATCCTAAAAATGTTTTGAAGACTTTTTACATCTGACATCAAGGTAGACAAAAACATCTACCTATCAAACCTACCTGGTTGACTGATTGGGTTAAATGTTTGTTCTAGGACATGCCGTTTTTAAGTTGTCTGTCATATTAAATACTATTTTAAATGCACATTGTTGTATTCTTAATTATGAAGTTCAAGTTGCATTGTACTTTATAATGCTGGTGGCCTACTTTTTTCATTTTTCTTCATTTTGTAAATGCTGTCGGTTGGTGTCGCTTCTGTCCATTGAGGTATAAAACAACTGTAGACTGCTCGGCAAGGAAGGGAGGATGAACGAGCAATGACAGTGGTCATCTACACCAGTGTTTCCTAAACTCGGTCATGGGGCTCTCACTGGGTGCATGTTTAGTTTTTTTTGCCCTAGCACTACACAGCTAATTCAAATAACCAACTCATCATCAAGCTTTGACTATTTGAATCAGCTGTGTAGTGCTAGGGCAAACACCAAAACGTGCACCCAGGGGGGGCCACAGGACCAAGTTTGGGAAACCCTGATCTACACAATATAAATGCTGCTGGTGTGAACCAGGTGGACTACTGCTATCATCGCGGGCGGCGCGAGTCTGATCATGAGACCGATCAACGATTCAGAACTTTCTGAGATCAACCAACCAGCTAGGGGACCTGCTGCTCTATTATTGCACATGAGTGTTTAACTACAATGTTTTGTCCTATCTGTTATTTGTGTAACTTTGTCCAAAGGCTGGAATGTCTGGTGAATTGATGATTTGTGCCTTAGCAGGTCTATTGCCTAGCCTTCTTTCTGTAGCTTATAGGTGTATATGTGTACAACTGAATGCATTCAACTGAAATGTGTCTTCCGCATTTAACCCAACCCCTCGATTAAGGCAACGGGGGGCTGCCTTCATCGACATCCACGTCATGGACGCCCGGGAAACAGTGTATGTTCTTGTTGTTTTGTTTTGAGGGCCACAATGGAAATACGTTTTAACTTTTTCTTTAAATGCATTAATCCACATGCATGGTTGTATTGTGTTTTTAAATGGTCAAATAAAAAAAGGGGAAAAAAGCTAATTGACCTTATAAGAAGCTAGCTAATCTGTTGTAAGAATCTTTAGCGATAGATCTATCTACATATCAGGAACTTTGTCATTCCTCCTCAGACCTCATCCCTCCCCTAGTCAAATATCAAACTTGCACTAGTCAAGCATCACCCCTCCTCCTCACTTGTAAAGCGTCACCCTCAGTCCTGCATTGGTCAGTTATCACCAATATGGCAGAATTCACACAAATCTGACCGTGCATTTAACCAAGGCAAGGTGACTGGGAACATGGACGTGTACAAACTGACCAGTTATGACCACCGTAAGACAATCAAATAGTCAAAATGACAGTACAGGGACAAAGTCGAGTCGCAATTAAACGGCTCCGACACAAGACGTATGTGGCAGGGACTCCAGACAATCAAGGATTATAAAGGGAAAGCCAGTCATGTCGCAGACATCGACGCCTCGCTCCCGGACAAGCTAAGCACCTTCTTCACCCATTTTGAGGCCCCCGCCACTCACAAGGACTGTGTGCTCTCATTATCTGTAGCCAACGTGTGTAAGACATTAAAAGCGTGTTAACCCTCGCAAGGCTTCCGGCCCAGAAGGCATCCCAAGCCGTGCCCTCAGAGCATGTGAAGACCAGCTGGCAGGAGTGTTTACATATTCAATCTCTCCCTATCCCAGTCTTTTGGCCCCAGTTGCTTCAAGATGTCCACCATTGTTCATGTACCCAAGAAAGTGGAGGTAACTGAACTAAATGACTATCACTCACTTCTGTCATCATGAAGTACTTTGAGACACTAGTTAAGGATCATATCACCTCCACCTTATCCGACACCCTAGACCCACTACAACACTTTTTATTGACTATAGCTCAGCCTTCAACAACTTAGTGCCCTTCAAGCTCATCACTAAGCTCAGGGCCCTGTGCAACTGGATCCTAGACTTCCGGATGGGCCGACCCCAGGTGGTGCAGGTAGGCAACTACACATCTGCCTCGCTGATCCTCAACACAGGTGAACTGTGGTAAACAATCAAATTGTAGAAACACCTCAAGGATGACCAATGGAAACACGATGGACCCGTATAATGATAATGGCGCCGGAGGTGATGGCTGCCATTTTACGGTCCCCTAAGCAATTGTACTATTGTGTGTGTTTTTGAAATATTATTTGTAACATATTTTGTACATAATGTTTCTGCCACCGTCTCTTAAGACCGAAAAGCACTTCTAGATATCAGGACAACGATTATTCACCCCGTACTGGAAGAAGAGTCGGACACAAAGGATTTACTCCAGACACTCGATAAGGCCCTCATCCTCGTCATTTGCAGGATAAAGACACAGAGATATCGGGGACGTAGGTCTGGGTGCCTTGTAAGGATCGGACGGCGAGTGGGTAATCTGCCTTTACCATTGTTCCAATTAGCCAACGTACAATCATTGGATAATAAAATAGACGAACTACAAGCATTTATATCCTACCAACCGGACATTAAAAATTGTAATATCATATGTTTCACCGAGTCAAATCAAATGTTATTTGTCACGTGTGCCGAATACAACAGGTGTAGACCTAACATTGAAATGATTACTTACAAACCCTTAACCAACAATGCAGTTTAAAAATAAATAAAAATAAATAAAAGTAACAAATAATTAAAGAGCAGCAGTAAAATAACAATAGCGAGGCTATATACAGGGGGTACCGGTACAGAGTCAATGTGTGGGGGCACCGGTTAGTGGAGGTAATTGAGGTAATATATACACATGGGTAGAGTTATTAAAGTGACTTATGCATTGATAATAACAGAGAGTAGAAGCAGTGTTAAAGAGGGGGGCAATGCAAATAGTCTGGGTAGCCATTTGATTAGATGTTCAGTAGTCTTATGGCTTGGGGGTATAAGCTGTTTTGAAGCCTCTTGGACCTAGACTTGGTGCTCCGGTAGCGCTTGACGTGCGGTAGCAGAGAGAACAGTCTTTGACTAGGGTGGCTGGAGTCTTTGACAATTTTTAGGGCCTTCCTCTGACACCGCCTGGTGGAGAGGTCCTGGATGGCAGAAGCTTGGCCCCAGTGATGTACTGGGCCATATGCACTACCCTCTGTAGTGCCTTGCGGTCGGAGGCCGAGCAGTTGCCATACCAGGCAGTGATGCAACCAGTCAGGATGCTCTCGATGGTGCAGCTGTAGAACCTTTTGAGGATCTGAGGACCCATGCCAAATCTTTTAAGTCTCATTAGGGGTAATAGATTTTGTCGTGCTCTCTTCACGACTGTCTTGGTGTGCTTGGACCATGATAGTTTGTTGGTGATGTGGACACCAAGGAACTTGACGCTCTCAACCTGCTCCACTGCAGCCCCGTTGATGAGAATTGGTGCGTGCTCGGTCCTCCTTTTCCTGTAGTCCACAATTATCTCCTTAGTCTTGATCACGTTGAGGGAGAGGATGTTGTTCTGGCACCACGCGGCCAGGTCTCTGACCTCCTCCCTATATGCTGTCTCGTCGTTGTTGGTGATCAGGCCTACCACTGTTGTGTCATCGACAAACTTAATGATGGTGGTGAATTCATGTGACTCGGTCAATAAAAAAGTGGTCAGATGACGCAGATGCTAAGCTACAGGACTGTTTTACTAGCACAGACTGGAATATGTTCCAGGATTCTTCCGATAGCATTGAGGAGTACACCACATCAGTAACTGGCTTTATCAATAAGTGCATGGATTTGCATTGCCCCTCCCCCCTCTTTTACGCTGCTGCTAATCTCTGTTTTTTATCTTGCATAGTCACTTTATCTCTACCTACATGTACATATTACCTCAATTACCTCGACTAACCGGTGAAGCCACACATTGACTCTGTACAAGTACCCCCTGTATATAGCCTTGCTATTGTTATTTTACTGCTGTTCTTTAATTATTTTGTACTTTTATTTTTTACTTAACACTTATTTTTTTCTTAAAACTGCATGGTTGGTTAAGGGCTTGTAAGTAAGCTTTTCACTGTAAGGTTGTATTCAGCGCATGTGACAAATAACATTTGACTTATATTGTGTGTAGATTGATGAGGGGGAAATTATTTAATCAATTTTAGAATAAGGCTGTAACGTAACAAAATGTGGAAAAAGTTAAGGGGTCTGAATACTTTTCGAATACACTGTATATTCATTTAACACTGGTTACTTTAATAATATTTAAATAGTGTTTTACCCACTTTATATATATGGTACCTTCAGAAAGCATTCACACCCCTTTACTTTTTCCACATTTTGTTGTGTTACAGCCCAAATTTTTAATTGATTAAAAAAAGTGGAATTATGTTTTTTTTTATGTTAACAAATTATTCTAAGTATTTAACCCTTTTTGTGGCAAGCCTAAATAAGTTCAGGAGTAAAAATGTGCTTAACAAGTCACATAATAAGTTGCATGGACTATGTGTGCATGATTTAACATGATTTTTGATTGACTGTCTCATCTCTGTACCCTCACATACAATTTATCTGTAAGGTCCATCAGTCGAGCAGTGAATTACAAACCCAGATTCAACCACAAAGACCAGGGAGGTTTTCCAATGCCTTGCAAAGAAGGGCATCTATTGGTTACAGATGCACATATATCATACCCCCAAGACATGTTAACTTCTCACCATTGCAATAACAGGGGAGGTTAGCATTTTTAGGGGGGTATGATATTTCTGCATCTGTAACTTTCTCACTCATCATTATTCATGATTCATTCAGGACTATCCGTAATCATGGTAGCATCAACATTAATGTAGAAGTGTTTAGAAACATATTCTATTCTTATTTACAATAAAAGGGACTCCAAATTGACACTACCATTCATTTCTATTGGGCACAAAGTAATCTGAAACACAATCAAAACAAACAGCAAATGCATCCAACGAATTTGAAGACTCTCAAGCTTGATGTAGTGATTGCGTGCTGTGAATATCGGACCAAATACTTATTTTCTTTACTACTTTAATACACATATAAGTGAATTTGTCCCAATACTTTTAGTCTCCTAAAATGGGTGGACTATCCTAAGTGTACAAAATATTAGGAACACTTGCAGTTTCCATGACATAGACCAAGTGTCAAACTTATTCCATCGAAGGTCGAGTGTCTGCACGTTTTCGCTCCTCCCTGAGACTTGGTTGATGAATTAAGGTCACTGATTAGTAAGGAACTCCCCTCGTTGTCTAGGTCTTAATTGAAAGGAAAAACCAAAAGCCAGCAGACACTAGGCCCTCCATGGAATGAGTTTGACACCCCTGACATAGACTGACCAAGTGAATCCAGGTGAAAGCTAAAATCCCTTATCAATCAGTGTAGATAAAGAGCTTTGAGCTAAGAAGGCGCAACAGCGCCTCTTCAACCTCAGGAGGCTGAAGAAATGTGGCTTGTCACCGAAAACACTCACAAACTTTTACAGATGCACAATCGAGAGCATCCTGTCGGGCTGTATCACCGCCTGGTACAGAAACTGCTCCGCCCACAACCCTAAGGCTCTCCAGAGGGTAGTGAGGTCTGCACAACACATCACTGGGGGCAAATTACCTGCCCTCCAGGACACCTACACCACCCGATGTCACAGGAAGGCCAAAAAGATAATCAAGGAAAACAACCACCCGAGCCACTGCCTGTTCACCCTGCTATCATCCAGAAGGTGAGGTCAGTACAGGTGCATCAAAGCTGGGACCGAGAGACTGAAAAACAGCTTCCATCTCAAGGCAGACCGTTAAACAGCCATCATTAACATTGAGTGGCTGCTGCCAATATACTGACTCAAATCTCTAGCCACTTTAATAATAAAAAAATTGATATTTCACTAGTCACTTTAAACAATGCCACTTTATATAATGTTACATACCCTACATTACTAATCTCATACTCTATACCATCTAAATCAAATCAACTTAATTTATAAAGCCCTTCTTACATCAGCTGATATCTCAAAGTGCTGTACAGAATCCCAGCCTAAAACCCCAAACAGCAAGCAATGCAGGTGTAGAAGCACGGTGGCTCGGAAAATCTCCCTAGAAAGGCCAGCACCTAGGAAGAAACCAGGCTATGAGGGGTGGCCAGTCCTCTTCTGGCTGTGCCGGGTGGAGATTATAACAGAACATGGCTAAGATGTTCAAATGTTCATAGATGACCAGCAGGATCAAATAATAATAATCACAGTGGTTGTAGAGGGTGCAACAGGTCAGCACCTCAGGAGTAAATGTCAGTTGGCTTTTCATAGCCGATCATTCAGAGTATCTCTACCGCTCCTGCTGTCTCTAGAGAGTTGAAAACAGCAGGTCTGGGACAGGTATCACATCCGGTGAACATGTCAGGGTTCCATAGCCGCAGGCAGAACAGTTCAAACTGGAGCAGCAGCACGGCCAGGTAGACTGGGGACAGCAAGGAGTCTTCTGCATCTTGCCTATGCCGCACGGCCATCGCTCATCCATATGTACATATTATCATTAATTCCTTTACACTTGTGTGTATAAGGTAGTTGTTGCGAAATTGTTAGATTACTTGTTAGATATTACTGCACAGTCAGGACTAGAAGCACAAGCATTTTGCTACACTCGCATTAACATCTGCTAACCATGTGTATGTAACCAATAAAAATTTGATTTGATAACACATTAGAAAAATCCATGTACAGTGTTTGCAAATGTAGAAGATTAGATTGAGTTAAGGCAATGAATAGACCATAGAGGTGAAATAATTTCAATTTAGCATTAACACTGGAGTGATAGATGGGCAGATGATGATGTGCAAGTAGAGATACTGGGGTGCAAAAGAGCAAGAAGGTAAGTAATAATATGGGGATGAGGTAGTTGGGTGTGCTATTTACAGATTGGCTGTGTACAGGTACAGTGATCGGTAAGCTGCTCTGACAGCTGATGCTTAAAGTTAGAGAGGGAGATATAAGACTCCAGCTTCAGTGATTTTTGCAATTCGTTCCAGTCATTGTAGGGATACCCATGGTGCTGGAGATCAGAAGTGTCTGGTGAGAGAAAGGCAGGTTGAGGTTGCCAGGATCAGAGTAGTTCAAAAGGTATCGTATGCTGAGGCAGTGAAGAGAGTAGTAGAGGAAGATGGGTTCAGGGCGAGAGATCCTAAGAGGCTCCCTGTGAATAGGGCGAGGCCAATAGAGAGTGATAGCAATAACATGTGCTTCAGTAAGGTAGCCATGGTTATCAACTGTGCCGCAGAAATGGAACGTAAATCACAGTAAATAGATGTATTGGTGGCAGCTGCAGAGAAGTACTTGTGTGTACGAGATTTTACTGCAGAAGAGTTACAAGATGTGTTGAACAATAGTGTCCCATCCTCCCAGGCTGCCAGCCTAGTGTAGAATCAGATAGGGACAAGTAGTGGAATAATGGTGAGGTTTTAATGGGTGTAGGGTCTGTTGGTATGGCAATTTTTCTTCCCTTTTCCCTATCTTTTGTCACTTCCCTTTTTGTGTCATAAAGTGTAATGAATTCACACTCCAGAACAGTAGACGGAAACACAGAGCAAGAGAATAGAAATAGATGAACACTCCAGTCCAGTAGGTGTCGATGAATCCACCTTTCAGTTGGTTGTGATCCGCAAATACAAATTTAAAGAAGAATATGTCTACAGCTGTAACAATGGCCAGATATTTCGCCGGATATATAAATGTGAAGCATCCGTTTGGCGTTTCCACTCACTACCAAATTTGGTGAAGAGAGGAAGCCTGCAGTGGGAGAAGACGATGCGGGATTAATTTTGACCGACATTCTGCACATTTACTCCTCGATTTAAATATGAGATCTCAATACAGTTTTCTGTTTCCGAAACTAAAATATGTAACAAACAGAGTGGACTACGCTATGTAAACTTTACCCTTTGCAACTTTTTCAAAAAATGCCGTTGTTTAGAAGGAGTGCAAGGGCGAATATAGTTATTGCACAAGCGCACTTCACAGAGTAGGCGATAATATGCAAATAATGCTAGAACGCGCCAATAGGACCTCGCTATCTCGTGCTTCGCTCTGACCACCACCTTGCTTCTTCTCTTTACCTTCTTGCTTGTTATGATTAATTTATTCCCATTGGAAATGACAGGCTCTGGTATATCTTGGGTTGGTTAAAACAATGTTTGATATGCCTTCTTTCTCAGGCTGACGCCCGTAAATACGTACCCCAACTGCGTCATTTCCGTTTGTAAGATTTGTTGGGGGTATTCCTTCTCGGATGTCCTGTAAATTACTGGATTGAGCCTGTAAAATAAACTGACCTAAACAAGAACAACGTGGAGAGAAAACAACTTAGAAATACGCATTTATACGTTTTACAGGTTTGGTCGTTTTAATTCAACGAGCAAATAGCTTGCTACTGCTCTGCTGCGTACATACTAGAAGACTAGTGCACCCTGACTCAAACACGCCTCCGCAGAAAACAGTCGAAACTCAGGTAACGTTAGCTACACTGCAGAGAAAAAAGGGCAACGCTACGTTAGCTGAGATCGCCTTGTTGTAACGTTGCAGGGTTGACAGGGTTCATCGGTGTCTACATATCCCCCCTAAGACCAGCCCATGGTGGGGAGTATTAATGGAAGTTAGCTACTATAGCTAGTTTAGCTAGCTAACGTAAAAGGTTACAGTAACAGTTAACTTGGACTTTTCTAATGTTTGTTTCTTCAATATTGGCTCAAGAGTAGCTAAATCGCCAAGTCGTTGTCAAGAAGGTCAATTTGTACGTTACGTTTTAGTTTCGGTTGCGGGTGGGAAAGTGACAGGTGTTGTTGTCAGTCCTTGTCCAAACATAGTTGAAGCTGGGCTTGTCAGCTAACGCTAGCTAGCTGCTATGATGAGATAGTTCATAGCTAGTGTCGTGTGTGCTGGTTACCAAAAACAGGAATAGCCTATCTAACGTTACAGATAGAAGTGTCAAGACAACATTTAGACAGTTTATGCCGTGCCGTTTCAATTGCCTATTTAAATTTAGTAAGCTACAGATCAACCATCCGTTGATTGCCAACAAAACTGAGTAACGTTAGTTATTGATTGGAGCCATTCCGCTACAGTTAGCTAGCTAACGTTAACCGTTTAGCTGTAGCACGTTAACGTTAGTTACGTCAAGTTTCAGTCTGATTTTTTAAAAGCATGTCTTGACTCTCAGCGTCTCAAGTCAGCCTGAAACTTGATGTAGCCTAGCTAACTAATTTGCCATCTTTATTAGCGTCGAACAGTGTTTTAGCTATAGGTTAAACAGCTGATTTGACAGCGTCTGCTAGCCTAGCTAGCTGACCAATTCGACCTCGAATGCTCTCTGTAGACCCATTGCAACACTTTCTCCCTCCCAGCCATGCTCGTGTGCTTACTGGTACCCTCTGGCACATTTCTTTGATCTATCTGTTCTTGCAGCACCAATACAGTCTTGCCCCAGCGTCAAATATAAGCAATGCTTCATAAAAGTTGTAGCTTGTCATTTATCCAGAAAGGTTAGGTGTCAGTAATATTTTTGTCTGGAAAATCATATTGGATGCAAAATGCTGTTCATCTCTGCTCATCTCTTCATAGTTTGTGTAAGCTAGCCTATGTCTTGCAAACTCATGTAGGCTAGTTGTCATTAATATGCCTCTCATGTTGTGGTTTGTTTGTCTAGGTGCTGGGTTATTGTAAACACTGACACCCTCCTGACAGTCCAAGTCACTCAGGCCCCCCTCCCTTAACCCCACCCGTTCCCCTCCCCTACCCCCTTCCACGACCATCCCACCCTTGACTATGAATGAGGTCAGCATAGTCCGAGAAGGCTGGCTCCACAAGAGAGGTGAGGGCTTGCAATTTCTTATTATTCACAGCTAATATAATCACTTTCATAACACAATTTCTGACAAAGCCAGGCAGAGACGCAACCAATCCACATTGTATGTAGTTGCCACTGAATGTACATCTAGGCTATATGAGAGTACTCAAGCCCACTTGTCTCTCTGTGCAGGTGAGTACATTAAAACTTGGAGGCCGCGCTACTTCATCCTAAAGAGTGACGGCTCCTTCATCGGGTACAAAGAGAAGCCTGAGCTGTCCGTCCAGAGCTTGTCCCCGCTCAACAACTTCTCAGTGGGAGGTGAGGGTCCTTCAAAGGGGAAACTTTATTGTTGATGTCCCGTGCTCTTGCCTCCGGCAGTGTTTGTTATTTTTCTGGGTGTTTAGAGCCACCTCTGCACATAGCATTTAAATGAAATGTTTGTGTTTTGAAGGCTAGATGTTGCTTTGGGGGTCTTCACACACTTCACAAATTAAATGAGGTAAAAACACGGGATTGCGGCATTAAAACATTCGTAATGCCGTAATCCCCCCTTTTGTCCCAGAATGCCAGCTGATGAAGACAGAGCGGCCCAAGCCTAACACATTCGTTATCCGCTGCCTGCAGTGGACAACAGTCATCGAGAGGACCTTCCATGTGGAAAGCAATGCAGAGAGGTAAGGAGGGGATAGGGGCAACTACGAGGTGTAAGAATGGGCCTATGGAAGGGGTAGATAAGAGAGTGGGGAGGATGGATAACAGTCTACATAGAGGTGGAGGGAGGGATGGATATGTTTCTGTGTAAGTCATCTGCAAAAGTGGTTAGAAGGAATTCTACAAGCTCACTATGGTGTAGTAATTGCACATCATTTGGCTGTGTGTGTCAGAGAGGAGTGGATGCGTGCCATCCAGGCGGTGGCCAATAGGTTGAAGGTGCGAGAGGAGGAAGAGCCCATGGACCTGTTTGGCTCTCCCAGCGACAACAGCAGCATGGAGGAGATGGAGGTGGCCATGTCCAAGACCCGCTCCAAAGTGGTGAGTGTGTTTCTATGACATGATAGACAACATGTTCACTCAGATTATTCTTCCAATATGGTTGGGTGCTAAATCCTGGTTTGTTCCTACCAGTGGCGGTTGGTGACATTTTTAAGATGAGGGAGGATGATAAAAAAAAATTATGAGCATGGCCTTATTTCTATTACAGCATATTGGATGACTGTCATTCATATTCCATTCACCCAGCTCAATGTAACATCGATAGGTTTAGGCTACTACATGATACTAGAATTTTCCATATACATATCATGAGGTTGCTACAACCTAGCTTATGAATGAAAGTTTCAACCTGTGCACCTACGTTGTAGAGAAAATATGTCATCAAGGTGAGACAGTAACACATTCAATACCGCCTTGCACACTCTTGCCTGCATCTAGCTGATCTAGGGTGTAATCATTAGTCCAACAGTTGCAGACGAGAGTTTCTATTGGACAAATGTAGGTATGTTTATCTCTGTTGTTCCATTTACTTCCGTTTACGAAACGTTTTTTAATAGAATCTGTGGAATGAATTCACCCCTGATCATACACAAACAGTTCACTTTCATAGCAGCTACATACAAACCGCAGGATCATTTTAGTTGTAGAATTCCGTCTTGCATCTACGCACTCTCCTCCTCTCACCTTTTCTGAGCCAAACCTTCATATCATAACTGCTACACACAGCCTACATCGTTTTCATCATATTAAATTGTATTTGTCACATGCGCCGAAGGCAACAGGTGTAGATCTTACAGTGAAATGCTTACATACAAGCCCTTAACCAACAATGCTTTAAGAAGTTAAGAAAATAAGTGTTAAGTAAAAAATAGATAAGTAGAAAATAAAAGTAACAACTTAAACAGCAGCAGTAAAATAAAAAACAAGGCTATATAAAGGGGGTACCGGTACAGAGTCAATGCGGGGCAGCGGTTAGTCGGGATAATTGAGGTAATATGTACATGTAGGTAGCGATTAAGTGACTATGCATAGATTATAAGCAGAGAGCAGCAGCGAAGAGGGGTCTGGGTAGCCCTTTGAGTAGCTGTTCAGGAGTCTTATGGCTTGGGGGTAGAAGCTGTTTAGAATCCTTTTGGACCTAGACTTGGCGCTCTGGTACCGCTTGCTGTGCGGTAGCAGAGAGAACAGTCTATGACTAGGGTGGCTAGAGTGTTTGACAATTTTTAGGGCCTTCCTCTGACACCGCCTGGTATAGAGGTCCTGGATGGCAGCAAGCTTGGCCCCAGTGATGTACTGGGCCGTACGCACTACCCTCTGTAGTGCTTGCGGTCGGAGACGGAGCAGTTGCCGTACCATGCAGTGAAGCAACCAGTCAGGATGAGTATCTAAGGACACATGGTGTATCTTTTGTCTCCTGAGGGGGAATAGGCTTTGTCGTGCCCTCTTCACGACTGTCTTGGTGTGTTTGGACCATGATAGTTTGTTGGTGTTGTGGACACGAAGGAACTTGAAGCGCTCAACCTGTTCCACTACAGCCCGTCGATGAGAATGGGGGCATGCTCCGTCCTCCTATTCCTGTAGTCCACAATCATCTCCTTAGTCTTGATCACATTGAGGGAGAGGTTGTTGTCCTGGCACCACACGGCCAGGTCTCAGACCTCCCTATATGCTGTCTCATCGTTGTCAGTGATCAGGCCTACCACTGTTGTCATCGGCAAACTTGATGATGGTGCTGGAGTCGTGCCTGACCATGCCGTTATGAGTGAACGGGGACTGAGCACGCACCCCGGAGGGGCCCCCGTGTTGAGGATCAGCGTGACGGATGTGTTGTTAACTACCCTTACCACCTGGGGGCAGGCCGTCAGGACATCCAGGATCCATTTGCATAGGGAGGTGTTTAGTCCCAGGGTCCTTAGCTTATTGATGAGCTTTGAGGGCGCTATGGTGTTGATCGCTTAGCTGTAGTCAATGCATTCTCACATACAGTTGAAGTTTACATACACCTTAGCCAAATACATTTAAACTCAGTTTTTCACAATTCCTGACATTTAATCCCAGTAAAAATTACCTGTTTTAGGTCAGTTAGGATCACCACTTTATTTTAAGAATGTGAAATGTCAGAATAATAGTAGAGAATTATTTATTTCAGCTTTTATTTCTTTCATCACATTCCCAGTGGGTCAGAAGTTTACATACACTCAATTCGTATTTGTTAGCATTGCCTTTAAATTGTTTAACTTGGGTCAAACGTTTCGGGTAGCCTTCCACAAGCTTCCCACAATAAGTTGGGTGAATTTTGGTCCATTCCTCCTGACAGAGCTGGTCAAGTTTGTAGGCCTCCTTGCTCACACGGTTTTTCAGTTATGCCCACAAATGTTCTATGGTATTGAGGTCAGGGCTTTGTGATGGCCACTCCGATACCTTGACTTTGATGTCCTTAAGCCATTTTGCCTCAACTTTGGAAGTATGCTTAGGGTCATAACCCATTTGCAACCAAGCTTTAACTTCCTGACTGATGTCTTGAGATGTTGCTTAAATATATCCACATAATTATCCTCCCTCATGATGCCATCTATTTTGTGAAGTGCACCAGTCCCTCTTGCAGCAAAGCACCCCCACAACATGATGCTGCCACCCCCGTGCTTCATGGTTGGGATGGTGCTTCGCTCCACAGGTGGCGAATCGCATCTCTGCATGTCTGGCAGACATATCAGTGTGGATGACGGATCACCACCTCAAGCTGAACCTCGGCAAGACGGAGCTGCTCTTCCTCCCGGGGAAGGACTGCCCGTTCAATGATCTCGCCATCACGGTTGACAACTCCATTGTGTCCTCCTCCCAGAGTGCTAAGAACCTTGGCGTGATCCTGGACAACACCCTGTCGTTCTCGACTAACATCAAGGCGGTGACCCGTTCCTGTAGGTTCATGCTCTACAACATTCGCAGAGTATGACCCTGCCTCACACAGGAAGCGGCGCAGGTCCTAATCCAGGCACTTGTCATCTCCCGTCTGGATTACTGCAACTCGCTGTTGGCTGGGCTCCCTGCCTGTGCCATTAAACCCCTACAACTCATCCAGAACGCCGCAGCCCGTCTGGTGTTCAACCTTCCCAAGTTCTCTCACGTCACCCCGCTCCTCCGCTCTCTCCACTGGCTTCCAGTTGAAGCTCGCATCCGCTACAAGACCATGGTGCTTGCCTACGGAGCTGAGGGGAACGGCACCTCCGTACCTTCAGGCTCTGATCAGGCCCTACACCCAAACAAGGGCACTGCGTTCATCCACCTCTGGCCTGCTCGCCTCCCTACCTCTGAGGAAGTACAGTTCCCGCTCAGCCCAGTCAAAACTGTTCGCTGCTCTGGCACCCCAATGGTGGAACAAACTCCCTTACGACGCCAGGTTAGCGGAGTCAATCACCACCTTCCGGAGACACCTGAAACCCCACCTCTTTAAGGAATACCTAGGATAGGATAAAGTAATCCTTCTAACCCCCCCCCCCCCCCCCCTTAAAAGAGTTAGATGCACTATTGTAAAGTGGTTGTTCCACTGGATATCATAAGGTGTATGCACCAATTTGTAAGTCGCTCTGGATAAGAGCGTCTGCTAAATGACTTAAATGTAAATGTGTTCTTCGGCCTCCCCCTTTTTCCTCCAAACATAACGATGGTCGTTATGGCCAAACAGTTGTATTTTTATTTAATCAGACCAGAGGACATTTCTCCAAAATAGTACGATCGTTGTCCCCAAAGTCTGGATTTTTTATGACGGTTTTGGAGCAGTGGCTTCTTCCTTGCTGAGCAGCCTTTCAGGTTATGTCGATATAGGACTTGTTTTATTGTGGATATAGATACTTTTGTACCGTTTCCTCCAGCATCTTTACAAGGTCCTTTGCTGCTGTTCTGGGATTGATTTGCACTTTTCGCACCAAAGTACGCTCATCTCTAGGAGACAGAACGCGTCTCCTTCCTGAGCGGTGTGACGGCTTCGTGGTCCCATGGTGTTTATACTTGAGTACTATTGTTTGTACAGATGAACATGGTACCTTCAGGCGTTTTGAAATTGCTCCCAAGGATGATCCAGACTTGTGGAGGTCTACAATTCTTTTTCTGAGGTCTTGGCTGATTTCTTTAGATTTTCCCACGATGTCAAGCAAAGAGGCACTGAGTTTGAAGGTAGGCCTTGAAATACATCCACAGGTACACCTCCAATTGACTCAAATTATGTCAATTAGCCTCTCAGAAGCTTCTAACCCCATGACATAATTTTCTGGAATTTTCCAAGCTGTTTAAAAGCACAGTCAACTTAGTGTATGTAAACTTCTGACCCACTGGAATTGTGATAGTGAAATAATCTTGTCTGTAAACAATTGTTGGAAAAATTACTTGTTTCATGCACAAAGTAGATGTTCTAACCGACCTTCCAAAACTATAGTTTGTTAACAAGGAATTTGTGGAGTGGTTGAAAAATGAGTTTTTTTAATGACTCCAACTGTATGTAAACTTCCGATCAATTGTATGTGTTCCTTTTGTCCAGTTTGGAAAGGGCAGTGTTGAGTGCAATAGAGATTACATCATCTGTGGATCTGTTGGGGCGGTGTGCAAACTTGAGAGGGTCTAGGGTTTTTGGGATGATGGTGTTGTGAGCCATGACCAGCCTTTCAAAGCACTTCATGGCTACAGACGTGAGTGCATCAGGTCAGTAGTCATTTAGTCAGGTTACCTTAGTGTTTTTGGGCACAGGGACTTTGGTGGTCTGCTTGAAACATGTTGGTATTACAGACTCAATCAGGGACTGGTTGAAAATGTCAGTGAAGACGTGCTCGGAGTACACGTCCTGGTACTCCGTCTGGCCCTGCGGCCTTGTGAATGTTGACCTGTTTCACATCAGCTACGGAGAGCGTGATCACACAGTCGTCCGGAACGTGCATGTTTGTGTTACTTGCTTCGAAGAGAGCATAGAAGTAATTTAGCTTGTCTGGTCGGTTTGTGTCACTGGGCAGCTCGCGGCTGTGCTTCCCTTTTGTAGTCTGTAATAGTTCGCAAGCCCTGCCTCATCCAACGAGCATCGAAGCCGGTGTAGTACAATTCAATCTTAGTCCGATATTGATGCTTTGCGTTTTTGATGGCTCGTTGGAGGGTAAAGCGTGATTTCTTATAAGCTTCCGAGTTAGTCCTGCTCCTTGAAAGCAGCTCTACCCTTTAGCTCAGTGTGGATGTTGCCTGTAATCCATGGCTTCTGGTTGGGGTATGTACGTACGGTCACTGTGGGGACGACGTCATTGATGCACATATTGATGAAGCCAGTGACTGATGCGGTTTGCTCCTCAATGCCATCGGAAGAATCTCAGAACATTTTCCAGTCTGTGCTAGCAAAACAGTCCTGTAGCTTAGCATCTGCTACATCTGACCACTTTCTTATTGACTGAGTTACTGGTGCTTCCTGCTTTAGTTTTTGCTTATGAACCGGAATCAGGAGGATAGAATTATGGTCAGATTTGCCAAGTGGAGGCTGAGGAAGAGCTTTGTACACGTCTCTCTGTGTGTGGAGTAAAGGTGGTCTAGAGTTTTTTTCCTTTCTGATTACACATTTAACATGCTGGTAGAGATTAGGTAGAATGGAAGTTTCCCTGCATTAAAGTCCCCGCCCACTAGGAGCGCCGCCTCTGGATAAGCATTTTCCTGTTTGCTTATGGCCGTATACAGCTCATTGAGTGCGGTCTTAGTGCCAGCATCTGTTTGTGGTGGTATATAGACAGGTACGAAAAATATAGGTGTAAACTCTCTTGGTAAATTGTGTGGTCTACGGCTTATCATGAGATACTCTACCTCAGGCGAGCAAAACCTTGAGACTTCCTTAGATTTCGTGCACCAGCTTTTGTTTCCAAATATACATAGGCCGCCGCAGAAGACGCTGTACTATCCTGCCGAGAAAGCTTAACCTGCCATCTGTATGTGAATCATGTTGTCGTTCAGCCACGACTCTGTGAAACACAAGATGTTATAGTTTTTAATGTCCCGTTGGTAGGATATACATGCTCGTAGTTAGTCTATTTTATTATCGATTGATTGTACGTTGGCTAATAGGACCGACGGTAAAGGTAGATTACCCTCTCTGCGACGGATCTTTACAAGGCACCCGGACCGTCGTCCACGATATGTCTTTTCCTCCTTCGAATGACGGAGGTGAGGGCCCTGTCGGGCGTCCGAAGTAAATCCTTCCCGTCTGACTCGTTGAAGAATTCCTCCAGTACGAGGTGAGTAATCGCTGCCCTGATATCAAGAAGCTCTTTTCGGTCATAAGACACGGTGGCAGAAACATTATGTTCAAAATAAGTTAAAAATAACGCAAAAGAACATACACGATAGCACAATTGGTTACGAGATCGTAAAACAGCAGCCATCTCCTTCGGTGCCGTTTATTATCCATTTTATATTAGCTTACGTCATAGTTAGTTAACATAGCTACTAGAACTAACGCGTTAGTAAACCTGCAACAGTCATGCAGTATAGTCATCAAGCAGTTTAGCAGTTACATCGGCAGGCCCCGGTGGCAATAAATTAATAAAACCAAAAGCTTATCTTGACTTGGAAGAGTTCCAGTGTTGGATAGCCAGCTAGCTAACATAGCATGCCTCTGTTTGATCCTGGTGTTTGAGTAGGCTAAAATAGTTAGCTGCATTCGCTAGCTAAGTCAAAACATCTCTCCTTTGTGTCAACTACATTTTATGAACTGCAGTGCTAGCTAGCAGTAACTTCTGCTTTTAGTACTAAATCCATTCTCTGATCTTTTGATTGGGTGGACATGTCAGTTCATGCTGCAAGAGCTCTTATAGACTTCTAAACTTGAAATATGAAATATCCTTGTTCATGGTATGGAGGGAGAGAGGGGAATGCAGAACGTTTACGTTCCGTCTGAACATGTTATTGTTAGACATCAGGTGTCCTATGGAAAGGAGAAGGCCCACAGTCTGGTTTCTACCCCAGAAGTTAATGGTTACCTGTAGGAGGAATGTATATGTTGGAGTCAATTAAGTTTGGATATGGCTTGGAATGTTACTGAGTAAGTGAAAGGCCATCACATGGTGGCGGTCACGGATAAGGGTGGAGAGCTGTGGATTAGTGAGGAATGGGTGCCGAGGTCAGGTCACATTAAGGGAGAAGGAACCGTTTATTACCCACATCACTTATTTTCCTGCCTAGCAATAAAGGTGTAATGTTTAGCGAAGAGGAGGAGACTTTACCTAAAGTGTGGTATATATACACTTGTGCTGGTGGGAACATGTCTTTGTCTGTTCAGCTGTCTGACCCATTGGGTGAATAAACTTGGTTTGAACTTTTTATAGTTGTCTGTTAGTTTTTACTCTGTTTATTTAGAACCTAACAGCCTCCTATGTATTAGGATTGAAGAAACTGTACCCTGAGGAGGATGGGAACTAGCTGTCCTCCGGCTACACCATGGTTCTACCCTACAGAGTGCTGTTGAGGCTACTGTAGACCTTCATTGTAAAACAATAATTAATTATTTGGTTACCTGTGACTATATTTAGTATAGTTTGTGTTCATATGCTAGCTGGGGACCCCCCCCCCCCCCCGAATTATAATTTTTAAATAAATGATTGGGTGGATGAATCAACCTGTTCTGAATATTGGGTGGGGACATGCCCCCCCCCCCATCCCCCGTGGCAATTTCGTCTATGGTGTGAGAATGATCTGTTGTAAAGTATCATAGTTCATCATCAATGTGTTTTGGCTGGGTTACATAAGATAAGATGGTTGAATTTTCAACCCTGTATCTGTGTTGTCAGACGATGAGTGACTTTGACTACCTGAAGCTGCTGGGGAAGGGTACATTTGGCAAGGTTATCCTGGTGAAGGAGAAAGCCACCGGGATGCACTATGCCATGAAGATCCTGCGCAAGGAGGTCATCATCGCTAAGGTAAAGAAATAGGCCTAACCTATACCACTTTACAGTGGTGAAGACTACTGGCCATCAATTTATTGGGGAATGACGATCCTTTGGTATTAGGCCTAATCTATTTAGTCCGATTGTCCTGTATAAGGCATTTTTAGGTGGTGAGTGGTATATTTCATCAATAAGGCCCGAGGGGGTGTGGTATATGGCAAATATACCACAGCTAAGGGCTGTTCTTATGCGCAACGCCACGCGGAGTGCCTGGATACAGCCCTTAATTGGCCATATACCACAACCCCCCTAGGTGCCTTATTGCTATTATAAACTGGTTACCAATGTAATTAAAGCAGTAAAAATAAATGTTTTGGCATACCCATGGTATACGGTGTGATGTACCACGGCTTTCAGCCAGTGAGCGTTCAGGGCTCGACCCACCCAGTTTATAATTAGTTATAAGCGAATGGTCTAAGTACTGTGTTTTGGTGTTTATTGTTGCTGTGAAAGGCTGGCCCTCTGATCTGATTTGTCTAAATGTGTGTCCAGGATGAGGTTGCGCACACGGTTACAGAGAGCAGAGTGTTACAGAACACCCGGCATCCCTTCCTCACAGTGAGTGTTCTGTGTTACTGTCAACTCATTACGTGTGCTGGTCCAAAACAGAACACCCACACATGCTGTTTATTTATAGGAGGGCTTGCGGGATGGGAAATTGATCAATTGTCTCATTCCACTCTTCCAGACACTGAAATACGCTTTCCAGACTCATGACCGATTATGTTTTGTGATGGAATACGCCAACGGAGGAGAGGTGGGTGTCCCAATGTCACACACACACAAACACATGAATGTGTCATTACAGTTTTATCAATTGCTTGAACACTGATTGTAACTGGTATCCGTATGGCCAAAATAACGTTTTTTTACGTAAGTTTGTAATTTCACATTGTTTTCATGCTAAATGCTAAACACTTTTTTTGCAAAACACTTGACACAAATCTCCATTACAAGAGAGAAAAAACAAAATGTGCACCCCAGGACCAGGATTAAGAAACACTGATCTGGTGGAATTACCATTTGATGACGAATGATACCATTGATGGATTCAGATAGTTTGGTGACATGTGTTCTAAGGGTGTTGGTTTGTTTTGTAAAATAAATATTCTCATTGACAACTTAGATGTAAAGCTATGGAGGATGGTAGCTGACTATAGCCACTCCTATCTGTCATGGTAGCTGACTCTATAGCCACTCCTATCTGTCATGGTAGCTGACTCTATAGCCACTCCTATCTGTCATATCTTTAACCTGAGCATAGAGGAAAGTAATATGAGCTTAAAGGAAAGTGCTTGTTCTCAGGCCTAGAGGGAAGCAGAAGTCATTCCGCTACCCAGGAATGGTAAAGCGGCCTTTACTAGTTATAATAGCAGACCTATCAGCTTGCTGACAGCTCTTAGCAAACATTTAGAAAAATGTTGTTTGACCAAATACAATGCTATTTCGCTGTAAACAAATGAACAAGACTATCAGCAAGCTTAGAGAAGGGCACACATGTACTGCACTGAAACAAATGACTGATGATTGGTTGAAAGAAATTGATAAGGAGATTGTGGGAGCTGTACTGTTATATTTCAGTGCAGTCTTTGATATTATTTCAACCTCTAACATATTGTGGATTCAGAGCTATCTATCTAATAGAACTGAGGGTTTTCTTTTAATGGAATCTTCTATAATGTCAAACATGTTATCCTCTCTGGTACCAGTGGGACGGTAGCGTCCCACCTCGACAACAGCCAGTGAAATTGCAGGGCGCCAAATTCAAAACAATAGAAATCCCATAATTAAAATTCCTCAAACATACAAGAATTATCCACCATTTTAAAGATAAACTTCTTGTAAATCCAATCACAGTGTCCGATTTCAAAAACGCTTTACTGCGAAAGCACACCATGCGATTATGTTAGGTCAGCACCTAGTCACAGAAAACCATACAGCCATTTTTCCAGCCAAAGAGAGCAGTCACAAAAAGCAGAAATAGAGATAAAATTAATCACTAACCTTTGATGATCTTCATCAGATGGCACTCATAGGACTTCATGTTACACAATACATGTATGTTTTGTTTGATAAAGTTCATATTTATATCCAAAAATCTCAGTTTACATTGGCGAGTTATGGTCAGAAATGCATTCTCAAATAAACATCCGGTGAAAGTGCAGAGAGCCACATCATAAACATTGATAAATGATACAAGTGTTAAACATCCAAATAAAGAAACTTCTCCTTAATGCAACCGCTGTGTCAGATTTAAAAAAGGCTTTATGGAGAAAGCACACTTTGCGATTATGTTAGGTCTGCACCTAGCCACAGAAACCCACAGCCATTTTCCAGCCAAGGAGAGTGTCACAAAAGTCAGAAATAGCATTAAAATTAATCACTTACCTTTGATCTTCATCTGGTGGCATTCCCAGGTCTCCATGTTAGACAGTAAATGTTCGTTTTGTTCGATAATGTCCCTCTATGACCAAATACCTCCTTTTTGTTCGCGTGTTTTGTCCAGTAATCCGAATGCTTAAGGCGTGTGCACTAATTTCAGACTAAATGTTTTAAAAAGTACAATAAAAGTTAGTAGAAACATGCCAAACGATGTTTAAAATCAATCCTCCAGTTGTTTTTGTCATAAATAATCAATAATATTTCAACCGGACAAAAACTTTGTCCATAGGAAAGGAGAAACAAGAAAGGCACGTTCCCGATCAGGCGCATGGCTGATGAATAGAAATTTCCACTGGCCACTGATTGAAAGTGCTGTATCTCCCTCATTTTTCAGAGTAAAAGCCTGAAACAATGCCTAAAGACTGGCCACATGTAAAGGAAGATACAGAGCTCGTGAACTGGGTCCTAAGTCTTTGTATGGTGGATAGGCTTTCAATGGAAAAACAGCCTTTCAAAATAATAGTACTTCCTGGTTGGATTTGTCTTGGGTTTTTGCCCGCCATATCAGTTCTGTTATACTCACAGACATTATTTTAACAGTTTTGGAAACTTTAGAGTGTTTTCTATGCATATCCTATCTTCTGGGCCTGAGTAGCAGGCAGTTTAATTTGGGCACGCTTTTCATCCAAAATTCCGAATGCTGCCCCCTAGTGAAGTTAACTTCTTATGGCTGCAATCCTGTTAACGGGATGATATGACAACAGCCAGTGAAAGTGCAGGGCGCCAAATTCAAAACAACAGAAATCTCATAATTAAAATTCCTCAGACATACATGTGTCTTATACCATTTTAAAGGTAATCTTGTTGTTAATACCACCAAAGTGTCCGATTTTCAAATATGCTTTTCAGCGAAAGCACCACAAACGATTGTTAGGTCACCACCAAGCCACAGAATAAGCACAGCCATTTTTCCAGCCAAAGATAGCAGTCACAAAAAGCACAAATAGAGATAAAATGAATCACTAACCTTTGATGATCTTCATCAGATGACACTCATAGGACTTCATGTTACACAATACATGTATGTTTTGTTTGATAAAGTTCATATTTTTAATTTAAAAAATCTGAGTTTACATTGGTGTGTTACGTTCACTAGTTCCAAAAACATCCAGTGATTTTGCATAGCCACATCTATTCAACAGAAATACTCATAATAAATGTAGATCATAATACAAGTTATACACATGGAATTATAGATATACCTCTCCTTAATGCAACCGCTGTGTCAGATTTCAAAACAACTTTACGGAAAAAGCAAACCATGCAATAATCTGAGACGGCGCTCAGAACTATAGTCAAATTAGCCGCCATGTTGGAGTCAACAGAAACCAGAAATTACATGATTAATATTCCCTTACCTTTGATGATCTTCATCAGAATGCACTCCCAGGAATCCCAGGTCCACAATAAATGCTTGATTTGTTCGATAATGACCGTTATTTATGTCCAATTAGCTACTTTGGTTAGCGCGTTTGGTAAACAATTCCAAAGTCACGAAGCGCGTTCACTAAAACGTGACGAAATGTCCAAAAGTTCCGTAACAGTCAGTAGAAACATGTCAAACGATGTATTGAATCAATCTTTAGAATGTTGTTAACATACATCTTGAATAACGTTCCAACCGGAGAATTAGATTGACTTCAGATGAGCGATGGAGCGGAGCTCACTCATGTGAACGTGCATGGTAAAGAATGGTCACCTCATGGCAGTGGTGACTAATTCTTCTCTCATTCGGCCCCCCTTCACAGTAGAGTCATCAGACAAAGTTCTACAGACTGTTGACATCTAGTGGAAGCCGTAGGAAGTGCAAACCCATTCATATCTCGCAGTAATTTCAATGGGATCTTGGTTGAAAATCCACCAGCCTCAGAATTTCCACTTCCTGTTTGGATTTTTTCTCAGGTTTTTGCCTGCCATATGCGTTCTGTTATACTCACAGACAGAATTCAAACAGTTTTACAAACTTCAGAGTGTTTTCTATCCAATACTAATAATAATATGCATATATTAGCAACTATGACTGAGGAGCAGGCCGTTTACTCTGGGCACCTCTGTGCACCTTTCATCTAAGCTACTCAATACTGCCCCTGCAGCCATAAGAAGTTAAGTCTGGTGTATCGCAGGGAAGCTCTCTAGGCCCTCTACTCTTTTCTATTTTTACCAATGACCTGCCACTGGAATTAAACAAAGAATGTGTGTCAATGTATGCTGATGATTCAACCACATATGCGTCAGCAACCACAGCTAGTGTGAAAGGTATTTGAAGTTTTGATGGTGTTAGTGCATTTAGCAAGAGAAATGTTTTGTTTTGGCAAACACTTGCAGTTTAGTGGCTGTTGCAAAAATAGTGTTCAAGCGATCAAGGACTTTTAAAAAATATTAAAGCATCTCAAATTAATAATTTCCCCTTTTCACACTCTCTTGCTGTCTTTTTCCCTCCAGCTCTTCTTCCACCTGTCTCGGGATCGCGTGTTCACGGAAGACCGGGCCCGTTTCTATGGCGCTGAGATTGTATCTGCGTTGGAATACCTCCACTCTCGTGATGTGGTATACAGGGACCTGAAGGTAAGCACTATCTGTGTTGATTTTGCTCTTCGCTCCCTTCATACGTCAAAGGATTTTGTTTCTTCAAATTGTAATAATAATCATGCCTTATCATGTAAATTCTCAAGACGTTTACAAAAGTACCATTGACCATTCTCACAATTGTTGGTGTGACATGTGAAGCACAACTTTTTAAAATCAATTGACACCCGGAAATGGGATGACCTGGATGGCTGATTCCGTTTGCTAGCTAGCCATCAAGATCATCATATAAGTAGGTGTTCTGTCAGGATGCAGACTGATTAACTTATTCAACTGTAACCTTTGATGCTAGTGAAACCACCAGGCACTCTGTTCTAATGTCTCATCCATCCTGGTGTCTTTTCTCAGCTGGAGAATCTAATGCTGGACAATGACGGACATGTTAAAATCACCGACTTTGGGCTATGTAAGGAAGGTATCACGGACGGCGCCACCATGAAGACCTTCTGTGGCACCCCAGAGTACCTTGCACCGGAGGTGAGGGCACGGTGCTGGGCATGAGTAGTGATCAGGGACACATTATTCCATTTGTTAGTCTTATGTCTGTGGAACTTGTTCAGTTTCTCAGTTGTTGAATCTTATGTTCATACAAATATTTACACATGTTAAGTTTGCTGAAAATAAACGCAGTTGACAGTGAGAGAATGTTTCTTTTTTTGCTGAGTTTACAGCCTACAGGAGAATGCTCATTGCTAAAATAACACACCTGCCTGATAATATGAACCCTGTAGTCTATAGCCTTTTTAGAACCAGCCCTAAACTTATTTATTGCCAACATGGGCTCATTTCTGGAAAGGAATATTAGCAAGTGTGTGGTGTGCAGACTTCAAAATTGGTATTAAATTGTATTCCAAGTGGCATTAAAAAGGTCTTAAAGTTTTAAATTCAACTTCATGGAACCTGCAGATATCCTGCTTAAGATTGGTTCTCTTATCTACTGATTCTCCATTGTGTTTAAAAAAAAACTTAGTCTTAACGCAGTGAGTATTTAGATAGGAGGTATCCTACTGTATGCTAATGTCATCAATCAATTGCCTATGTAATATTTATTTTGAAGGCCCCCATAAAGTGACTAAGACCGTTTTTTCCCCCCTACCTCCCTGCACGTCAAGGTGCTGGAGGACAATGACTACGGTCGCGCTGTGGATTGGTGGGGCTTGGGCGTGGTCATGTACGAGATGATGTGCGGTCGGCTGCCCTTCTACAACCAGGACCATGAGCGGCTGTTTGAGCTCATCCTCATGGAGGAGATCCGCTTCCCCCGGAACCTGGCCCCCGAGGCCAAGGCGCTGCTCGCAGGCCTGCTCAAAAAGGACCCCAAGCAGAGGTACGTCGTGGTGGGGTTGGGATATGGGTCTGTCTGACTGGCCTGCTCAGGGAGGACACCATTTGTGTTAGGCTGGGTGTCTGCTCAAGAAAGGTGTGTGTGCGCTCATGATTGCAGGCCGGCCCACACAGCCCCTAATGTAGTAGAAAATACTGGTGAGAATCAAGCTGGGTTCTCTGATATTCTGTTGTTTATTGACAGGTTAGGGGGAGGACCCGAGGATGCCAAAGATGTGATGTCCCACAAGTTCTTCACCTCCATCAACTGGCAGGATGTGGTAGATAGGAAGGTGAGTGAATGTAGGCTGATAGATTAGTGGTACTGAATCAGTCAAATGGTGGCATTCCAGGTCACTTTGTTTGCAGTTGCACTTGTTTGACATCAACTGCTGAATGACTGATTCCCAAATGATCTTGCATCATCAATAAGTAAACTAATTAGCCTTGTCTGAGCTAGAACGCCCCATAGGGCAGGAGACTATCACTTGTTTCTGTAGCGTGAGGCAGCTTGATGACAGGGTGCTAGTATTTCGCAGGGCCTAAAGCGAATCCTTTTCCTTAATGCTGAGTGCTAAGCAGAGAGGATCCCGAATCCTTTTCCTTGATGATTGGAATATGTTCAGAGACTCTGGCGATACCATCAACAAGCTAACCACCTCCGTCGCCGGCTTCATAAGGAAATGCATCTGCGAAAGTTGTCCCCACAGTGAAGGTTCGCTGCTTCGCCAATCAAAGGCCCTGGATTAACACAGAGGTTGGAGCTAAACGAAAGGACAGGGCTACTGCACACAGGGCCATCGCAGACAACCCTGAGGCTACGGCTGAGGACAGGAATAAGTACAAGAAGTCCTGCTACGACCTCCGCAGTCATCAAACGAGCAACAGGACCATATAGGAATAAAGTGGAACTATAATACACAGGCTCCGACCCCGTCGCATGTGGAAGGGGCTACAGTCCGTTACGGATTACAAAGGAAGACCCAGCCGTGATCTGCCCAACGATGCCTCTACCAGATGAACTCAACCCATTTTATGCACGCTTCGACAATAACAACACCATACCGTACGTGAGGGCCACCACTGGGTGATCTCTCTCTCCGAGGCCGATGTAAGGTCTTTAATCAGGTCAACACTCGCGGGGCTTGACGGTATTCCAGGGCATGTTCTCAGAGCATGCGCAGATCAGATTGCAGGCATATTCTCTTTGACTGAGTCTGTAATCCACACGTTTGAAGATGACCATCATTCCTGTTCCCAAGAACTCCAAGGCTTCATGCCACAATGACTATCACCCTGTAGCACTCACATCTTTAATCATGAAGTGCTTTGAAAGGCTGGTTATGGCACACATCAACTCCATCATACCAGACACCCTAGACCCACTCTAATTTGCATACTGCCCAATCAGATCCATAAACGACGCAATCTCAATTCCATGCCACACTGCCCTCACCCACCTATACTGAACAAAAATATGAACGCAACATGTAAAGTGTTGGTTCCATGTTAAATGAGCTGTAATAAAATATCTCTAAAATGTTGCACCATTTTCCTTTTTACATTCGCTGTTAGTGAGCATTTCTCCTTTGCCAAGATAATCCATCCACCTGACAGGTGTGGCATATCAATAAGCTGATTAAACAATGTGGTCATTACACAGGTGCACCTTGTGCTGGGGACAATAAAAGGCCACTCTAAAATGGGCAGCTTTGTCACACAACACAATGCCACAGATGTCTTGTGAATGTGACATTAAAACTTGAAACTAGTGCCAAGCAGAGAGGCATGAGGTCCCATTTTCAGAGTCTGGTATGACTCAACCTATCAATCTCCAGGCGGACACTTTAACCATAAGGCCACAGAGCTGGTTGCATCATAGATCGTTATTATTTGTAGATGGCAGTCAATCAGAATTTACCCACAATGCATCACACATCTGATGCTCTCGAACTCGGCCAATATCAATATGTTTTACAAGACTTCTGAGATGGCATAGGAAAGGTTGGTACTGTGATGTCCACTTCTGGATGATTTAGCCAATCTCTGCTCTCTCCCTCCTCAGCTGACTCCGCCCTTCAAGCCTCAGGTGACGTCGGAGACCGACACCCGCTACTTTGACGATGAGTTCACGGCACAGACCATCACAGTCACACCTCCAGACAAATGTGAGTTTGTGTGTGCGTGTTTATGCGTGCATGTGAGTTTGCAAGTGTTTTTATTAGTGTGTAGCTAGGTTTTCATTCAATTGGCGACAGATGTTCACAAGAATATTCTAGAATGTACATAAAAACAAAAGGAGCATCAAGCTCATCACTCTGCACTTTCACCACCCTGTGAAGTTCAGAACTTATTTCATCTGTAGCCTAAAAAACGGCATGCTTTCCTGAGTCGTACTGGGTGGACCACACACACCATATCATTGTGTGACTCCCAAGTTTGTTTTGATGTGGATATTTGAGCATAAAGGCATTTCCACTGCCATTTCTTGCATAATTCATTTTACTGACACAAAAAAATCCTGGAAATTGCCAGGGACATCACGATACTTAGGTGCCGATATGTATTGTGATTCTCATGATTCTATACGCATTGCGATTCGATGTTCCAAACATATTGCTTGAATAAAAAGACATGAGCAGGCTCAAGCACGAAAACAAGTTGGTTTTTTTTGTTGGTTTTTTCAGTCAGGTAAATAAGTGCTGAAAACAAAATGTCTTCCTATTTAAAAAGATCGAGAACAAGCTATGAATGAAAAATACTTTTTGGTACATCCAACTAGCGATATTGTCTTTATGATATATCGTCAAAAATAGTATCCCGATATGTAACAGTATAGATATTTTTCCCCCCCTATCAATATTGTCTAGCGTATTTAGTTTGACATTTGGAAAGTTGACTGACAAATTTGCTGTTTCCATCATGTCTGTCGTGACATTTTTTTAAATCCGACATATACTTTACTCGCATTAAAAGGTTGGATGGAAACCTGATTTGTGCCACTATATGCCACCAGCAGGGACGTGGTTACGGCGCTGACACTGACTGTTTTCTCTGTTTTCCAGATGACAATCTGGACTGTGAGGACCCCAACCAGCCAGCACACTTCCCCCAGTTCTCTTACTCCGCCAGCATACGAGAGTGACAGTCTCCACCATACACACACACACTGGAGAGACACATACCGCATCAGCTCACACACTCGCGTCCACACTTATAAAAAAAGACTGCAGTCTTGAGACACCACAGGCTGATGGATCTCTGGTTACAGCAGGGATCTGAGTGCCTAGGCTCGCAGCCATCTTGTCTTCTCAAACTTCGCCTACACTATGGTCATGCACAAATGCAGCCTGTGAACCGCACAGGACCTCACGTCGTCAGCAGCAGTAGCACATCAGCCATGCACAGGGAGGACCTAGGACCTATAGGTGGCGCTATAGGACACTACTGCTCCTCAGATTTGAGGCACTGATCTCTCATTTCTTTCTTTTTCTCTCGCTCTCGCTCTTTCTCTGAAACTCCCTCTTTCTATCTCCCCTTGTCCCTCTCACACTAACCCAGTAACTCACACGGCTGGGTGGAAGAAACTCAAAACAAGTGGTTCTTGTTTTCAAAAATGAGAAAAATATTACACCCCCCCCCCTCTCTCTCTCTGATTGTTACAGTTGATAAGGAGTCATATTTCTGTGATTTATTCAAGTGCTCTTTTTCTGGAACTAGCTGTTACCAATAGTGTTGAAGTGGTTCTACTGGGCAAGGAGGGGGGCGGGGTGGTAACAATTAAGATGTTTCTCCCTCAATGTGTTTGACTGTGTGCTTGGGAGAAAAGAGATACAAAACTGAATGTCTGCGTTTCGTGTGTGTGTGTCAGAGTGCGGTCGTGTCGGTGTGTTTGAGCTAGCTGATTGACGTAAACTTGCCTGACGCGTATCAGTAGATTAATTTGCCACGTCACACTACACGGATGTTTCCGACACAGTGCTCAAGAACCTACTCTGGAATATGAGAAGATGCAGGACAGAGTACTACCATTTAACTGTAATCCCAATGAAATGAACTAGTATTACGTTCTTGTTTCTGACTGATTGTTGTGAATAGAACAATAAGTGCTACAGAGAAAAGGAATGGGATTTAGGGAATCACTGTACATGTACATTTGTAAAACCCTGTTTTTAATTAAGGACTGGTCTCAACACCTCTGCTCTGAGACACACCAGCCATATGATTTACAAGGGTCGACTAGCACTTGGGCTGTGTTTACACAGGCAGCCCAATTGATATCTTATGACCAATCACAGATCTTTTTCAGAGCTGATCTAATTGGTCAAAAGACCAATTAGTGAAAAGATCAGAATTGTTCTACCTGTGTGAACTCAGCCTTATATCCTTAGGCAGACCTCCTTCTACTCAAATTATAAGATTTGTATGTTTTATTGTTATCTTGTTTCGCGCAGGTATTTTTTTCTTTCAATTGTCATAAACATCTGCTGTACTATCAGAAATGGCCACACAGGTGTTGATGAGTGGATCAGTGACGGGTTGCCGTTCTGGTCACAACACCAGGTGTGTGTTGAATGTAATCACGCCTGCTCCTCGTTGCCTGGTGTCTCACTGCTGACTGTTGCTGGTCGTGACAAGGAGATCCAGGTTGTTCTCAAAAATGTTCTGTTAGTCATGTGAGCCTTGTGTCCATTGTGAAATCATTTCTGAGAGGAACTTTTCTCTGTATTCCACCTTGCTGTTTTCCTGACCCCTTTGAAGACATTACTACTCATTTAAGAAAACCATTCATAAATGTCTAAATGAAAGTAAGTCTGTTTCCCCTGACTTATTTCAATTAAAGGATCCCATTGTATGTATTTTTTAGTTTTATACTGTGTGTGTGTGACACACCTGTATGCATGTCACACCTGTCTGTTCAGGCTTGCATGTGTATTGTATAACCCCCCCACACACACACATGTAACATACTCACTTGGCGGGAACTGTAACAAGGCTCGCATAGCGAGGATCGCTTCATGGCACAGACTACTCAGCCCCTCACACGTCCAGACCGTGCATTCCCCACGGTCGCCAACCCACTTCTGACACTAGCGTAGCGAAAGACGGGGCAGGGAAGCGACCAGCACCAATTGAGCAGTGTTTAGAGGTTAAGTGTTTTGCTCTAGGGCACAACAGCAGGAGATGGCAACTAAGTTACTGATACACTCCCGACCAGATTATTACCTGTTGGTTTCAACCAGCAAACCCCCAGTTATCCTCTCTAACCTCTAGGCCTGCGTTTCCCAAACTCTGTCCTGGGTGGGGCTTGAATATTCAAATTAACAAATAGGCAGAGAGTAGCCTACATTGTCTAATTCTCTGCATGGTGTTAATAATTAATTTTATTTTCTAAGGTGGTTTCTTGAATCATACAACAAAATACAATGCAATTGACAGTCACCTATTTGGTCCATAGAGTTAGATCAAGTAAAACATAAATTAATGTCAAGCCCTTCATAATGGCAAAACATGTTTAAAAGTCATGTAATGTAGGCCTGCATTGAACACCACATATAGGCTACTGTAGGCTATATCAGTGACCGACCAACTCAAATTGGTATTATGTAGCAAGATTTGTGTTTTTTTAACTTTGGATAAAAGTAGAGACTCAGAGCAAGAAAATGGTATATCGTACACTACAGTTGAGGAACAATTGTAAAGTAATTTTGCTTTGACAGTTGATAAACTTGTAAACTCACTTTTGAGAAAATGTTTTGGCACTACTACTGGAGAGACCTCCTTTGTCCACCCATTCAGCATCGTTCACACCCTCTTAAGCGTTAGCCTCACCCATCTCTTTAAGGGTTGATCCAAGGTTTCTTTACTAACAACAGCAGTCAAGCACCCAAGCTAACTTGCTAGCTACATCCAGACACAAATGAGAACAATAGCAGGTCTATTTCGCATCCCCAGCTGGCATGTTCTGTCTGTTCACAATTCACCTGTAGGAACATAGCATCTCTCAACCCCCGACAACAGAAAGAGTTGGCCACTACATTTACATTTAAGTCATTTAGCAGACGCTCTTATCCAGAGCGACTTACAAATTGGTGCATTCACCTTATGACATCCAGTGGAACAGCCACTTTACAATAGTGCATCTAAATCTTTTAAGGGGGGGGGGGGTGAGAAGGATTGCTTTATCCTATCCTAGGTATTCCTTAAAGAGGTGGGGTTTCAGGTGCACTACTATCCGAGAGATTGTTTGTGAGGAAATTACCTCTGCCCTCGACTTGCAATTTAAACCGATTAATTCATCTCTTGCACCGCTCACTTCTAAAGTGGATATCTACTCAACTAAAGTGGAACGTTTGGAGACAGCAGCCAACGTGACAGATGGCCTCCATGACCTGGAAACAGTGCAAACTAAGCTAGAAGGGGAAATGAATCTCCTAAAAATAATCACTCGAAAATCATTCCTGTAAATTCAATGTGCGGGTCACAAGATATGAAACTGATGTGGAACCCAACTTCTTTCATGAGCAATCTTTTCTATGAACTGTTTGGGCAGGAGAAGCTGGGTCCCATGCCGTTGATGAACATTGGGTCCGCTCCGGGAACGGAGCTCGGTGTATGACTGTACAAATCCACAGTTTTGAAGTCAAATGGCAAATTGTTCGCCAGAATAGGAGCAGCATCTACCCAGATCTGAGTGCCGAACTGCTGAAAGAGAGAGTGACATACAATGATCTGAGATCCGAGCTACGGAAGCTAACCCTGAGATGCGGCTTCATCCACTCGGCAAAACTAATCTTGACCTTCCAGAATACAACACACACGTTTTCCACTGCCAAGGATGCTCTAAACTTTTTCGAGAAGCACATCAAGCCCAACACACAAGGGGACAAGCCGACAGATCTAGGCTAACCCAAATTTGACTGGCTCAATATTCAGGTATGCTATCCACGCACAATCACGCAGCCTTGGCATTGAAGATGCTCTCAGCATAAGTCAATGAGGGCATTCCCTCAATTGAGTAAAATTAACAGTATTATTATTATTATTGCTGAACATTGGACTTCGATATTATTATATTGCCTTTGGTACAGGACATTTAGACAATGATGACTCCATGCAAATGAATGAACGATGGACAAGATATTATTGAAGTGTCTATGGTTGTTCCTTGTGGGACTACAGCACATTGCATCCCTATGGGCTAAACTGTTTAGGAAAGATAGCCAGTCCCATATGGGCTACCACATTTTTTTATTCTAGTGAAGGCTTTCTCCCTCCATTTACACTGCTGAATTTATCTCTCAAGGAGGACTTGGCCTGTAGGCCATGATTAATTATGATGAACATCTAAACTGAACAAAAATATGAATACAAAATGTAAAGTGTTGGTCCCATGTTTCATGAGCTGAAATCAAAGATCCCAGAAATGCTCCATATGCCCAAATCAATCAAATATATTTACAGTTGAAGTCGGAAGTTTACATACACTTAGGTTGGAGTCATTAAAACTAGTTTTTCAACCACTCCACAAATGTCTTGTTAACCCACTTACACACAATAGAACCGATATTTGCCTGATAGCAATTTTCTATCTACTCCACTCAGAGTCTCTATAGGGCTTGCACCATAAACAGCCCAAGGCTATACACACACTTAAGTTGCCTGTCACATTTGACAGTCATCACAGCAATATCAACAGCAATATCAATGGTGGAGATTTGACTCTCAATGAACAGATGAATCCAACTGTACTGTACTGGATCTGCCTGCTTCTCCGCAGATGCGGAAGGGCGATTTTGCCGGATGCGGTATATTGAGATGCAACCCACGCAAAAAAATATATATCTCTAGCTTAAACAGACTGATTTTTATGTGGATTTTTTATAATGTTAATTCGATTTCCAACGGGGCGCAGAAATTGTAGGTGAAGAGTTAAAGAAAGATTTTTAAGCCTTGGTACAATTGAGACATGGATTGTGTGTGTTCAAATTGCCATCGATAAGATGCAGTTGTGTTCGTTGTTCGTAGCTTATGCCTGGCCATACCATAACCCCACCGCCACCATGGGGCACTCAGTTCACAACGTTGACATCTGCAAACCGCTCGCACACACAACGCCATCTTCCCAGTACAGTTGAAACCTGGATTCACCTGGGAATTTTTTGGGGAGATGGTCTCTCCCCCAAAAAGTTTCCGGTTGGTTTTTCTTTGGATTTTCTCCTACCATATCTATTGTGTTATATTCTAAGACATTATTGTAACATTTCTACCAACTTCAAAGTGTTTTCCTTCCAATGGTACCAAGTATATGCATATCCTGGCTTCAGGGTCTGAGTTACAGGCAGTTTACTTTGGGCATGTCATTCAGACAGGAAGTGGAGAAAAAAGGAGCCTAGCCCTAAGAAGTTATTAACAAACTATAGTTTTGGCTAGTCGGTTAGGACATCTACTTTGTGCATTACACAAGTCATTTTCCCAACAATTATTTACAGACAGATTATTTCACTTATAATTCACTGTATCACAATTCCAGTGGGTCAGAAGTTTACATGCACTAAGTTAAACAATTTAAAGGCAATGCTACCAAATACGAATTGAGTGTATGTAAACTTCTGACCTACTGGGAATGTGATGAAAGAAATAAAAGCTGAAATAAATCATTCTCTCTACTATTATTCTGACATTTCACATTCTTAAAATAAAGTTATGATACTAACTGACCTAAGACAGGGAATTTTTACTAGGATTAAATGTCAGGAATTGTGAAAAACTGAGTTTAAATGTATTCGGCTAAGGTGTATGTAACCTTCTGATTTCAACTGTATAAGCCCTTATTTACATCAGCCGATGTCACAAAGTGCTGTACAGAAACCCAGCCTAAAACCCCAAACAGCAAGCAATGCAGGTGTAGAAGCACGGTGGCTAGGAAAAACTCCCTAGAATGGCCAGAACCTAGGAAGAAACCTAAAAAGGGACCAGGCTCTGAGGGGTGGCCAGTCCTCTTCTGGCTGTGCCGGGTGGAGATTATAATAGAACATGGCCAAGATGTTCAAATGTTCATCGATGACCAGCAGGGTCAAATAATAATAATAACAGTGGTTGTAGAGGGTGCAACAGGTCAGCACCTCAGGAGTAAATGTCAGTTGGCTTTTCATAGCTGATCATTCAGAGTATCTCTATCGCTCCTGCTGTCTCTAGAGAGTTGAAAACAGCAGGTCGGGACAGGTAGCACGTCCGGTGAACAGGTCAGGATTCCATATCCGCAGGTAGAACAGGCCAAGATGTTCTAACGTTCATAGATGACCAGCAGGGTCAGATAATAATTATTACAGTGGTTGTAAATGTCAGTTGGCTTTTCATAGCCGATCATTCAGAGTTAGAGACAGCAGGTGCGGTAGAGAGAGATTCTTAAACAGCAGTTCGGGACAGGTAGCACGTCCAGTGAACAGGTCAGGGTTCCATAGCCGCAGGCAGGACAGTTGAAACTGGAACAGCAGCATGACCAGGCTGACTAGGGACAGCAAGGAGTCATCAGGCTCGATAGTCCTGAGTCATGGTCCTAGGGCTCAAGGTCCTGCGAGAGAAGAGAAAGAGAGAGAGAAGGAGAGAGAGAAAGAGAGAAAAAGAGAGACAGAGATTTAGAGGGAGCATACTTAAATTTACACAGGACACTGGATGAGACAAGAGAAATACTCCAGATATAACAGACTGACCCTAGCCCCCCGACACAAACTATTGCAGCATAAATACTGGAGGCTGAGACAGGAGGGGTCGGGATACACTGTGGCCCCGTCCGATGATACCCCCAGACAGGGCCAAACAGGCAGAATACAACCCCACCCACTTTGCCAAAGCACAGCCCCCACAGCACTAGAGGGATAACTTCAACCACCATAGCTCAAGAAGATCTCCCCTAATCTGCATGCTCGTCTTCCTTACCAGGGTCTTAACCTGACTGCAGTTCGACGTTGTAACTGACTTCAGTGGGAAAATGCTCACCTTCAATGGCCATTGGCACGCTGAAGAAGTGTGCTATTCCCAGGTGAATCCAGGTTTCAACTGTACTGGGAAGATGGCGTTGTGTGTGCGAGCGGTTTGCAGATGTCAACGTTGTGAACTGAGTGCCCCATGGTGGCGGTGGGGTTATGGTATGGCCAGGCATAAGCTACGAACAACGAACACAACTGCATCTTATCGATGGCAATTTGAATGCACGGAGATACCGTGACGAGATCCGGAGGCCCATTGTCGTGCCATTAATCTGCTGTCATCACCTCATGTTTGAGCATAATGCACAGCCCCATGTCTCAAGGATCTGTACACAAGTCCTGGAAGCTGAAAATGTTCTAATTATTTCATGGCTTGCATACTCACCAGATGTGTCACCCATTGAGCATGTTTGGGATGCTCTGGATCAACATATTCGACAGCGTGTTCCAGTTCCAGCCAATATCCAGCAACTTCGCACAGCCACTGAAGAGGAGTGGGACAACATTCCACTGGCCACAATCAACAGCCTGATCAACTCTATGCGAAGGAGATGTGTCGCGATGCATGAGTCAAATAGTGGTCACAACAGATAGTGACTGGTTTTCTGATCCACAGCCCTACCTGTTTTTAAGGTATCTGTGACCAACAGATGCATATCTGTATTCCTGGTCATGTAGAATCCATAGATGAGGGCTTAATGAGTTAATTTCAGTTGACTGATTTCCTTATACTGTATGATCTGTAACTAAACTGTTCCATGATGCGGTTATATTTTGGTTCAGTGTAGATTATAGACTGCATTTCTTGCACCTACCGTCTTCTTTTTCATTCTTTTGTACATAGTATAGAGCACATACATTCCTAATACAGTTGTATTCCAGTCACTAGGTGGTACTCGGGTGAAGCCCATGGGAATTAAAAAGAACATTTGAAGTGGACTGGGGTAGAGGTAGAAAAACTAAGAAAAAGGGATGTAAACTGCTGTTACATCGTGCTGACATGCTTAAAATTTAAGTAAACAGTACCTTTCACGTTGGAGTTTATATTATAAGCTCATAGAAAGGGTAACAAATTTGGAGGCACTGCTGATATTTATTTTCATGTGAGCACCGGCCCATATTCCTTGAACGGACAACGAGTGAGAGACATTGGGAAGTTGATGGCTAGTTAATGTTAGCGGGCTAACCACCGAACAGATTTGAGCTATCTTGCCATTGCCTGGATTGTCATTGTTGCCACGTGAGTAGGACAACATGAGTCGAGAGAGGGAAACATTGTTGGATGAAATCGAACCGAGTTTATGGACTGTAACCGAGGACAATTTACATTTACGTTGTGGAATAGGAGATGCAGATTACTCTGACGTAAAAGGCAAGAGCCATCCCGCTTTGCTGCGCAAACTGATTGAGGATTACTGTGAGAAGGAGGATTTAATGGAATCAGAGGATGAGGGAATGTCTTGGCTTCTTCAACTGAAAGACGAAATCAAAGGAATATCGGACTCTGGGGATGCAGGGAAAAGTCTGCCTACAAGTCCCAGCCAGTCGGCGCCAACGACGCAAGTGGAAAGCGAACCCAACGGAGAGACAGGAGCAAGATGAGGAGTTATCTGGAGGGAAAAACACACATGACACTCTACACACTAAGGCAAATCTTGAGGACACGTTATGCAGAGAAGGACGATACTGAACTGTATCACAAGTTGACTAAGGCAACACAAGAGCCGGTAGAGTCTGCCTTGGACTTCCGAGTCGTCAACCTGAGACAGAAAGTGTTATCAGCCTCAGCTCTTGCCCAATCAGGACTGAAATATGGCACAGAGTTAGTCAAGAGCCAATGCCTGCAAGCGATTGTTACTGGATTAACAAATGATAACGTCAGGGCAGAGATGAGAGTGCATCTCCAGAATATTAACACCAGTGATGAACTGTTGCTTGAGAAAATGCAAATTGCCCAGGGCAATGAAAGCAAACGCATGCAAAAGGCCAGGATTTCACAAAAGTTCACACCCACACGAGTGAATGCAGCACAGAGTGAGGATAACTGGAATAGTGGAGAGGAACGTGCACAGGCAAAACCCCCACAGGCCACAGTCCGAAAACAAAAGAAATACAATCCCCTCCTGAGAAAAATTGATGCGAGCAATGAAGCAATCAAAGAACTGACCTGTCAGGTTGCCTCATTAGTACAGTCAGTGCAGGGCCAGGGTGACAGTTCAGTTAGGAATCGCTCCAACAGAAAACCAAGTCCAACCAACAGAGAGAAAAGAAAATGCAAAAGTTGTTATGAGACTGGTCAACAGACTTGCCAGCATTGCTACAAATGTGGCAGTGATAGCCATTGGGCAGTAGGATGTAGGATCAGGGGCAAGGCACAGCCATCGGGAAACGCGTTGAGGTCACAACCATGGAACAGGGAGTGACCTCAGATACATCTAGTTCCATCCAGTGTTGCTGCGGATGCAGTGCAAAGGGAGAGAACCTCAGAGTTTAAGTTGTGTTCATTGTGTCATAAAGCTGCCTATTGTTCCAAAGTGTGCCAACAGCAGCATGGAAACAGCACCAACCTACATCTAAGACTGCCCGCAAAATGAAAGACCACTACTCACCTTGTCCCATGAGACAGAGAGAGTGGGGGCCAACAACTCCAGCTAACCCAGGACGTTGTAATGTAGCACCGATGCAAGCACTATAGGACACAGGGGCTCAATATCCATCATAAGTAAGGAATGGACAAGACAAGCACTATGGGACACAGGGGCTCAGGTGTCCATCATAAGTAAGGAATGGACAAGACAAGCACTATGGGACACAGGGGCTCAGGTGTCCATCATAAGTGAGGAATGGACAAGACAAGCACTATAGGACACAGGGGCTCAATATCCATCATAAGTGAGGAATGGACAAGACAAGCACTATGGGACACAGGGGCTCAATATCCATCATAAGTAAGGAATGGACAAGACAAGCACTATAGGACACAGGGGCTCAATATCCATCATAAGTAAGGAATGGACAAGACAAGCACTATGGGACACAGGGGCTCAATATCCATCATAAGTAAGGAATGGACAAGACAAGCACTATAGGACACAGGGGCTCAATATCCATCATAAGTAAGGAATGGACAAGACAAGCACTATAGAACACAGGGGCTCAATATCCATCATAAGTAAGGAATGGAGAAGACAAGCACTATGGGACACAGGGGCTCAGGTGTCCATCATAAGTGAGGAATGGACAAGACAAGCACTATGGGACACAGGGGCTCAGGTGTCCATCATAAGTGAGGAATGGAGAAGACGGCATTTGCCACACACACAAATTAGCCCACTGGCAGAAATCATTGGCAATACAGAGAAACTGGATCTGAGGGCAGCCACTGGCACTGAAATTCCCTTTCTGGGTTGGATGTTTTAGTATGCTTGACCCCAAAGCTGATGTCATTGCATGCCAGTAATTCAGGGTTCCTATATTAGTCACAAATGAAAGACTGGAGAAACCAATCATTGGGTTTAATGTAATTGAAAAAATAGTAAAAACAAAAAGTAACAATGAGCCCTCAGAGCTGATGTATACAGTAAATATGCTAATAAATGCACTTAAGCTAGGACAGGGAAAGGCAAAGACTCTACTCAATCTGCTTCAGCACTCAGACTAGTACACGGAGGAATGCTTGCTTACAGCAGGCAGACGTGACATTGTCATTCCAGGTGGACAAACAAAATGGATTCGTCCCTGTATCCCAAGAGAGGCCCCTTCAATGATGAAATGGTGTTATTTGAACCGGACGCGAGAGTGATCTGGGGCCTGGACCTACAAAGTCAGGTTGTGAAAACACCAAAACCCCCATCTCGGGAAGTTGACATTGCAGTAGTGAATACTACCAAACATGACATTACCTTACCAAGACAAACACTGCTAGGGACATTACAGAGAGTGGTAGCGTGTCACCCTGTTCCTGTGCCCAGTGGAGAAAAGGTTACTGTAGCACAGGTTCAGATCCCCACCAGAGCCTGGACCTGACACCGGTCACACAGGGTGGTGGGACCCACCTGTAGATTTACAGCACTTGAGCCAAGAACAACAAGAACTAGTCAAACAGATGCTCAGAGAGGAATTAGCCATTTTTGCCAAAGATGACATGTACATCGGGGCATCCCGTACCCCGTATTCACAAAATACTTGATGGTTTGGGAGGAAACTCATGGTTTACAGTTTTAGATCAAGGAAAGGCATACCACCAAGGCTTTGTGTGTCCAGACAATACATTGCCTTCAGCACGCCTTGAGCCTTATATGAATGGAACAGAATTCCTTATCAAACAGGCTTATCAAACAGTCCCTCTGCCTTCCAACGAAGCATGGAGGAAAGTTTAGAGGGTATAAGAGAATCTGTATACCATATTTGGATGATGTGCTTATTTTTAGTCAGTCATTTGAACAACACGTGGAAGATGTCAAATCAAATCAAATGTTATTGGTCACATACACATGGTTAGCAGATGTTAATGCGAGTGTAGTGAAATGCTTGCGCTTCTAGTTCCGACCATGCAGTAATATCTAACAAGTAATCTAACAATTTCACAACAACTGCCTTTTGCACACAAGTGTAAAGGAATTAATAAGAATATGTACATATAAATATATGGATGAGCAATGGCCGAAAGGCATAGGCAAGATGCAGTAGATGGTATAGAGTACAGTATATACATATGAGATGAGTAATGTAGGGTATGTAATGATTATATAAAGTGGCATTGTTTAAAGTGACTAGTAAAGTGACTAGTGATACATTTACTACATCCAATTATTTATTATTAAAGTGGCTAGAGATTTGAGTCAGTATGTTGGCAGCAGCCACTCAATGTTAGTGATGGCTGTTTAACAGTCTGATGGCTTTGAGATAGAAGCTGTTTTTCAGTCTCTCGGTCCCAGCTTTGATGCACCTGTACTGACCTCGCCTTCTGGATGATAGCGGGGTGAACAGGCAGTGGCTCGGGTGGTTGTTGTCCTGGATTATCTTTTTGGCCTTTCTGTGACATCAGGTGGTGTAGGTGTCCTGGAGGGCAGGTCGTTTTGCCCCGGTGATGCGTTGTGCAGACCTCACTACCCTCTGGAGAGCCTTACGGTTGTGGGCGGAGCCGTTGCTGTACCAGGCGGTGATACAGCCCGACAGGATGCTCTCGATTGTGCATCTGTAAAAGTTTGTGAGTGTTTTCGGTGACAAGCCAAATTTCTTCAGCCTCCTGAGTTTGAAAAGGCGCTGTTGCGCCTTCTTCACCACGCTGTCTGTGTGGGTGGACCATTTCAGTTTGTCCGTGATGTGTATGCCGAGGAACTTAAAACTTTCCACCTTCTCTACTACTGTCCCGTCGATGTGGATAGGGGGGGGGGGGGGTGCTCCCTCTGCTGTTTCCTGAAGTCCACGATCATCTCCTTTGTTTTGTTGACGTTGAGTGTGAGGTTATTGTCCTTACACCACACGCCGTCACCTCCTCCCTGTAGGCCATCTTGTCGTTGTTGGTAATCAAGCCTACCACTGTAGTGTCGTCTGTAAACTTGATGATTGAGTTGGAGGCGTGCATGGCCACGCAGTCATGGGTGAACAGGGAGTACAGGAAAGGGCTGAGAACGCACCCTTGTGGGGCACCAGTGTTGAGGATCAGCGGGGTGGAGATGTTGTTTCCTACCCTCACCACCTGGGTGCGTCCCATCAGAAAGTCCAGGACCCAGTTGCACAGGGCAGGGTCGAGACCCAGGGTCTCGAGCTTAGTGACGAGTTTGGAGGGTACTATGGTGTTAAATGCTGAGCTGTAGTCGATGAACAGCATTCTTACATAGGTATTCCTCTTGTCCAGATGGGTTAGGGCAGTGTGCAGTGTGATTGCGATTGCGATTGCGTTGTCTGTAGACCCATTGGGGAGGTAAGCAAATTGGAGTGGTCTAGGGTGTCAGGTAGGGTGGAGGTGATATGATCCTTGACTAGTCTCTCAAAGCACTTCATGATGACGGAAGTGAGTGCTACGGGGCGATAGTCATTTAGCTCAGTTACCTTAGCTTTCTTGGGAACAGGAACAATGGTGGCCTTCTTGAAGCATGTGGGAACAGCAGACTGGGATAGGGATTGATTGAATATGTCCATAAACACACCAGCCAGCTGGTCTGCGCATGCTCTGAGGACGCGGCTGGGGATGCCGTCTGGGTCAGCAGCCTTGCGAGGGTTAACATGTTTAATTGTTTTACTCACGTTGGCTGTGGTGAAGGAGAGCCCGCAGGTTTTGGTAGCGGGCCGTGTCGGTGGAACTGTATTGTCCTCAAAGCGAGCAAAGAAGTTGTTTAGTTTGTCTGGAAGCAAGACATCGGGGTCCTCGACGGGACTGGTTTTCTTTTTGTAGTCCCTGATTGACTGTAGACCCTGCCACATAGATCTCGTGTCTGAGCTGTTGAATTCCGACTCTACTTTGTCTCTATACTGATGCTTAGCTTGTTTGATTGCCTTGCGGAGGTAATAGCTACACTGTTTGTATTCGGTCTTGTTTCCGTTCACCTTGCCCTCATTAAAAGCAGTGGTTCGCACTTTCAGGTTTGAGTGAATTCTGCCATCAATCCACGGTTTCTGGTTGGGGAAGGTTTTAATAGTCGCCGTGGGTACAACATCACCGATGCACTTGCTAATAAACTCGCTCACCGAATCAGCATATACATCAATGTTGTTGTTCGACGCTATCCGGAACATATCCCAGTCCACGTGATCAAAGCAATCTTGAAGCGTGGAATCAGATTGGTCGGACCAGCGTTGAACAGACCTGAGCGTTGAACAGACCTGAGCACGGGCGTTTCCTGTGTTAGTTTTTGTCTATAGGCTGGGAGCAACAAAATGGAGTCAGATTTGCCAAAAGGAGGGCGAGGGAGGGCTTTGTATGTGTCACGGAAGTTAGAGTAACAATGATCCAGAATTTTGCCAGCCCGTGTCGCGCATTCGATATGCTGATACATTTTAGGGAGCCTTGTTTTCAGATTAGCCTTGTTAAAATACCCAGCTACAATAAATGCAAACTCAGGATATGTGGTTTCCAGTTTACAAAGAGTCCAATGAAGTTCTTTCAGGGCCGTCGAGGTGTCGGCTTGGGGGGGAATATACACGACTGTGATTATGATCGAAGAGAATTCTCTTGGTAGATAATGCGGTCGGCATTTGATTGTAAGGAATTCTAGGTCAGGTGAACAAAAGGACTTGAGTTCCTGTATGTTGTTATGATCACACCATGACTCGTTAATCATACGGCATATACCCCCGCCCTTCTTCTTACCAGAGAGATGTTTGTTTCTGTCGGCGCAATGCGTGAAGAAACCAGGTGGCTGTACCGACTCTGATAACGTATCCCGAGTGAGCCATGTTTCCATGAAACAGAGAATGTTACACTCTCTGATGTCTCTCTGGAAGGCAACCCTTGCTCGGATTTCGTCTACCTTGTTGTCAAGAGACTGGACATTGGCGAGTAGTAGACTCGGGAGCGGTGGGCGATGTTCGTCAGGTACTCAAGCAGCAAATAAATAGGTTATTAAACTCACGGCTGATAAGTGTGACCTATTCAAGAATGATGTCAGTTATTTCTGAAAAATTATTTCTTCTGAGGGTTACAGAATGGATGTTAAAGAAATTGTAGTCATGCAAGATCTGGTAAACAGGCCACCAACAAACGTGAGAGAGCTGAGGAAACTACTGGGGTTTCTAGGGTACTACAGGGATTATGTACAGAACTTCAGCATCCGGGAAGAGAAGGACCAAGATAGATATGCAGTTGGGACAGGCTCCACCCCACCAGAAAGTTATATGGGAGGATGCTCACCAGAGAGCATTAGAGTGTGTTGACTAATCCACCTGTGCTTACTTACCCAGATTTATAGGACCATTTTATCCTGCATGTTGATGCCTCTGAAGTGGGATTGGGAAGTGTGTAATACCAACGACAAAGTGGGAAACTGAGAGTCATTGGATATGTCTCCTCACCCGTACACAAGCAGAGAGAAACTATCACCTTCCCTCGGGGAAACTGGAATTCCTGGCCCTCAAATGGGCAGTGACTGAGCGGTTCCGAGATGACCTATTTTATGCTCCCTCTGTGACAGTGTACAGGGATAATAAACCCTTGACATACGTACTAACTACAGCAAGACTGAATGCCACCGGTCATCGCTGGGTGGCAGAGCTGTCTGACTTGAATCTCACACTGAAGTATCGTCCTGGAAAGGTAAACACTGACGCAGACTTTCTGTCACGCTCTCCTTTGCATGCTGAACGTCACATGGAAGAATGCACGGAGAAACAATCACCTGAGACGGTGAAAGCAACACTCAACAATGTTCAAGCACAACAGCATGATTGTGTAACTGGGATATCTGTGGTCACGCTAAGGCCCTCAGTGCAAGAGGAGCTGTCAAGGTGGGGGGGGGGGGACAGTTACTGACCGACTGTCTCATGCATGCTCAGTCAAAGGTTAAAAGTTAAAAGATGCAGCTGTATCCAGAATCTTGGAACTAAAAAGGCAAAGGACTAAGCCAAAACCAACAGAATGTCATCAAGAGTCATGTGAAGTCTCCCCAGAGGGATTGTTACAAAGGAAAACAGCAAAATGGACACAAATTGTGGTACCAAGACCGTACAGAACACTAATTTACAAGTACTTACACACTGAAATGGCCCATCTAGGAACAGAAAGAGTATGGAATAAGAATGCTTTAATTGGCCGCGCATGCAACATGACATTGAATACTTTATCACTAAAGTGTGTAAGTGTATCAAACTAAATAAACCCAGTGTAATAACTAGGGCCCCGATGCAACATGTACGGGCTACAGCTCCTTTTGAGATGATTTCAATTGACTATGTGCAACATTCTCACTGCACCTAACACCATTACTGAACTTTAGACATACGAGTTACCACACCCAGTCTCAGGGAGGGTTACCTCTGGAAATTCCCTTGGTATCTACTGAGTTAGGTAAATCAGCTTTAAGTTGTCTTGCACCTTATTTGTGGAACAATCTTTTTTTTTTTTTATCTTACATTTGATGTTTTGGTGTCTCTAGGGCAATTCAGAAAGCTGATTGAGGACCTTATTACTGATGAAAGTGTTTGATTTTTATGACCGTGTTTTTCTTTCTGCTTGCAATTTGCAGTTATATTTTTGATGCGTGTATTTTCTGTAATTTATGTAATTCAGGGCTCATGGGTAAAAGAGACCTTGGTCTCAGTATGACTCCCTGATAAAATAAAGGTTAAATTAAATAAATAAATAAATCTTGTTTACTCTCTGTGGAGGGAATGGCTGCTGAGGGGTTTTCTGGTTTCATTGTGAGACAGAGGGGGTTACTGGGACGGAACAAATGAGAATAACGCCACAGAGCATTGCTGTACACACACTGGGCATTCTTCTACAGGGGCTAAACAGATCCCACATTCTTTGCCTCCTTCCACTGTGTCAAAATGATTATTTATCAGGAGTATCGGTGAGAAAGTGGTGTTTCTGGATTCCTAGTTGGACACACATTAGGGAAGGGATGTAGTCATGGCGGGTTTGCACTTCTCCTTATTCTTCTTCTTTCAACATATTTTACCATGTCCAAAGAAAGTCAATCTGTACTGAAACAGATTTTATCTGAGACTGATTTTATCTCTAATCCACTCCCTCATTTTTTTCACTCTCTTTTTCTCTGTCCCCCTCTTTTGTTATTTCTGTCCCTCCCCCTCTCTTTACTCTTCTCTCTCACATACACACTTTCTTCTCCTCCCTCTGTAATGGGTATCTGTGTAGCAAAACATTTGCTATCAGATAATAGGGCAGTATAAACAGGTAGATGTTGTGCTTGATGCCTGTAATCTGTGTCTGATTGTGTTAAGAAATCAAAGGGCCACTTCCCTCAAGCCCTGACATGTTGACATATCCGTATCCAGGCGACACCTTCACTGTAGCAATAGAAACAGAAGTTGAAGGAAAGTAAGGTGAGGGTGCAGCCTTTTCTGACATCACACAATTACATCATCACACATGAGATGTTTTTGTCCTATTCGTGTCCCTAAATGTTCAGGAAAAACAAGTTGTTAGACATTCTGTGTGTTCCCCCCCCCTCTCTTTTTCTCTTTCTCTCTTCCTCTTTTTTTCTCACTCTGTCATATCCTCTGCTCACTGGCAGTCCGTTTTTTGATATCCGAGTGAGATTGTGTGCTCCTCTTCCATTCTTTCTCTATAACTCTCCTCTCTTGTTGGTTTGCTGTTCTGGCGGTGGTGACCCCTGTGTTAGACCATGGGAGATCCTATAGCTTTCTCCGTCCTAAACAAGAGACTGAGACCACGGTTCACTGCCATGGAACGCCTCTGCTACTCCCTGGACACACTGGAAGATGGACCACAGCGGCCTGGCACGGTCAGGGATGGTTCAACCACACGGTCTACAATAGTGAGGGATGTATCACAAATTCAAAAAGACACAAGCTCGACCACGACCAAACCAGAGCAGGAGGATGTGGTAACAGAAGGGTTGATTTCCCTGACTGAAGAGGGGGACATCGGTCCTGAACCATTGACCACGTCTATGATCGATGATTGTTCAATGCTGTTTCTGACAATAGAAGATGCTGGTCCTGATGGGTCTGGTGAGCTGACTGTGGTCAGGGACAGTTTGACCGTAGCGAATGACGGTCCAGATGGTTTGACCGTGGTCATTGAGGGAGATGGAGACGGTTCTGATGCGGTCAGTGAAGATAGGAGTACTTCCAGACAGAGCTACATCGATGGAATGTTACCGGACCTCATCAGGAGTGGACGACCGCTCAACAGACGCAGAACACTAGGACCAGTCTCAGACACGGTGAGAGAGAAAGAGAGAGAGTGAGCAAGAGAACAAAAAGGAGAGATTATGTTTGTGTGTGTTGCGGGGCCAGAAATGTGCATTCAATGTCATTTGATGCAGTAAATGTTATGGTATTAAAATATCTTGCACCAGAACATATCTTGCACTAGAATACAAGTCACCTCGTTCAGTACCAGCGTGCAATACTGTGTGATACGGTGCTATATAATGCTATCAGCTCATGGAGACAGGTTTGATTCGTGGCTGTGTATGGTTGCTAAAGGAGATATGTGGGAATATTGTTGTCTCTCTTTGAGCCCTTATCGAATCAAAATCAAATCAAATCAAAATATATTAGTCACATGCGCCGAATACAACAGGTGTAGTGAAATGCTTACTTACAAGCCCTTAACCAACAATGCAGTTTTAAGAAAAATACCCCCCAAAAATAAGACTAGCAGTAAAATAACAATAGCGAGGCTATATACAGGGTGTACCGGTACATAGTCAATGTGCAGTGGCACCGGTTAGTCGAGGTAATTGTATTAATATGTACATGTAGGTAGAGTTATTAAAGTGACTATGCATAGACAACAGAGAGTAGCAGCAGCGTAAAAGAGGGAGGGGGGGTGGCAATGCAAACAGTCTGGGTAGCCATTTGATTAGATGTTCAGGAGTCTTATAGCTTGGGAGTAGAAGCTGTTTAGAAGCCTCTTGGACCTAGACTTGGCACTCCGGTTCCGCTTGCCATGTGGTAGGGAACGGTCTATGACTAGGGTGGCTGGAGTCTTTGACAATATTCAGGGCCCTCCTCTGACACCGCCTGGTATATAGATCCTGAATGGCAGGTAGCTTGGCCCCAGTAATGTACTAGGCCGTATGCACTACCCTCTGTCGTGCCTTGCAGTCGGAGGCCGAGCAGTTACCATACCAGGCAGTGATGCAACCCGTCCGGAGTGAGCGGCCTGCTGTGTGTGCATGCATATATACAGTACCAATCAAAAGTTTGGACACATCTACTCATTCAAGAGTTAAAAAAAAAAAAAAAAATTACATTGAGGAATAATAGTGAAGACATCAAAACTATGAAAAAAGACATGGAATCATGGAGTAACCAAAAAAGTGTTAAACAAATCACACTCTTGGCATTCTCTCAACCAGCTTCATGAGGAATGCTTTTCCAACTGTTTTGAAGGAGATCCCACATATGCTGAGCATCTGTTGGCTGCTTTTCCTTCACTCTGCGGTCCAAATCGGCCCAAACCATCTTAATTTGGTTGAGGTCGGGTGATTGTGGAGGCCAGGTCATCTGATGCAGCACTCCATCACCCTCCTTCTTGGTCAAATAGCCCTTACACAGCCTGGAGGTGTGTTGGGTCATTGTCCTGCTGAAAAACAAATGATAGTCCCACTAAGTACAAACCAGATGGGATGGTGTATCCATGCAGAATCCTTTGGTAACCATGCTGGTTAATTGTGCCTTGAATTTTAAATAAATCACAGACAGTGTCATCAGCAAAACACACCCACACCATCACACCTCCTCCTCCATGCTTCACGGTGGGAACCACACATGCGGAGATAATCCGTTCATCTACTCTGAGTCTCACAAAGACATGACGGTTGGAACCAAAAATCTCAAATTTGGACTCATCAGACCAAAGGACAGATTTCCACCAGTCTAATGTCCATTGCTTGTGTTTCTTGGCCCAATCAAGTTTATTCTTAGTATTGGTGTCCTTCAGTAGGGGTTTCTTTGCAGCAATCCGGCTATGTTGGCCTGATTCACGCTGTCTCCTCTGAACAGTTGATGTTGACATGTGTCTGTTACTTAAACTCTGTGAAGCATTTATTTGGGCTGCAATTTCTGAGGGTGGACACTCTAATGAACTGCAGCAGAGATAACTCTGGGTCTTCCTTTCCTGTGGCGGTTCTTATGAGAGCCAGTTTCATCATAGCGCTTGATGGTTCTTGCCACTGCACTTGAAGAAACTTTCCAAGTTTTCCGCATTGACTGACCTTCATGTCTTGAAGTAATGATATACTGTCATTTCTCTTTGCATATTTGAGCTGTTCTTGCCGTAATATGGCCTTAGTCTTATAGCAAATAAGGCTATATTCTGTATACCACCCCTACCTTGTCACAACACAACTGATTGGCTCAAACGCATTAAGAAGGAAAGAAATTCCACAAATGAACTTTTAACAAGGCAGACCTGTTAATTGAAATGCATTCCAAGTGGCAACCTCATGAAGCTGGTTGAGAGAATGCCAAGAGTGTGCAAAGCTGTCATCAAGGCAAAGGGTGGCTACTTTGAAGAATCTCAAATATAAAATATATTTTGATTTGTTTAACACTTTTTTGGTTACTACATGATTCCATATGTGTTATTTCATAGTTTTGATGTCTTTACTATTATTATACAATGTAGAAAATAGTACAAATGAAGAAAAACCCTGGAAGGAGTGTGTCCAACTTTTGACTGGTACTGTATGTGTCTATGCAAATGTGTGTGTGTGTGTGTGTGTGTGTGTGTGTGTGTGTGTGTGTGTGTGTGTGTGTGTGTGTGTGTGTGTGTGTGTGTGTGTGTGTGTGTGTGTGTGTGTGTGTGTGTGTGTGTGTGTGTGTGTGTGTGTGATGAGCTGTTATACGCATATCCAGTACAACAGGATTTCTCAATCTCTGATATTTCACTCAGGAATCTGGATTAGCAGGGTTTCTTTTTACCACTGTGTCCGAGTTTTTTTAAGAGAAAGGTTGTGTACATGTGCATGTGTGTGTCTATGTGCATATGTGCGAGTGGCTCGGGAGGTGGTTTGTGTCTATGTCTGTGTGTTTGCATGTAACACTGTGTCTGTGTATGTCTAGTTGAAGTGAAAAGGGAAATTCTTGTAGGAAGTTGATTAACGTGCTTCTTTACAAATGTGCTTCTGTGTGTTTAGTTGAAGGAGGTGCGTCGGGAGGTAGAGCTATCTCGGAGGCGCAGTCTGAAGCTGAAGGCTCAGGTGGACAAACTACAGGAGAACAGAGAGGGACTGGGATGGAGTCAACACAGAGCGAAGGTAACGCGCACACACACGCGCACACACATTTCAAATACAGCCAAGCATTCAGAGCATTCAAGCAGAACCAGATATTTCAAAGGTCATTTCAAAGGTCATACAATCACTGAAACAGAAACAGTGTTATATATAGAGGTTGAATAACAACAAGACAACAATAGGGCTTGAATGGATTATGCTGATAACTGTATGGGAAAGGAGTATGTCTTACTGCACACAAGGATTGAATCATTTTGGTTTCTGTGGAGCACATCACCTTTAGAAGTCTGTGTATATGTTGAACTTTCTTCCCCTCTTTCAATCAAATTTCAATCAAATGTATTTATAAAGCCCTTCTTACATCAGCTGATGTCACAAAGTGCTGTACAGAAACCCAGCTTAAAACCCCAAACGGCAAGCAATGCAGGTGTAGAAGTGTAATGTAAATGTAGAAGCATGGTGGCTAGGAAAAACTCCCTATAAAGGCCAGAACCTGGGAAGAAACCTAGAGAGGAACCAGGCTATGAGGGGTGGCCAGTCCTCTTCTGGCTGTGCCGGGTGGAGATTATAACAGAACATGGCCAAGATGTTCAAATGTTCATAGATGACCAGCAGGGTCAAATAATAATAATCACAGTGGTTGTATAGAGGGATATCTCCAACCACCAACTTACCATCCTGAGACAAGGCCGAACATAGCCCACAAAGATCTCCTCCACGGCACAACCCAAGGGGAGGCGCCAACCCGGCTAGGAAGATCACGTCAGTGACTTAACCCACTCAAGTGACGCATGCCTCCTAGGGATTTTTTAACATTTTAGTTTTTTAAATGTAACCTTTATTTAACCAGGTAGGCCAGTTGAGAACAAGTTCTCATTTACAACTGCGACCTGGCCAAGATAAAGCAAAGCAGTGCGACAATAAACAACAACACAGAGTTACACATGGAGTAAACAAAAATACAGTCAATAACACAATAGAAAAATCTATATACAATGTGTGCAAATGGACCTCCCTTATCTTACCTCATTTGCACACACTGTATATAGACTTTTCTACTCTATTATTGACCCTATGTTTGTTTATTCCATGTGTAACTCTGTGTTGTTGTATGTGTCGAACTGCTTTGCTTGATCTTGGCCAGGTCGCAGTTGTAAATGAGAACTTGTTCTCAACTAGCCTAGCTGGTTAAATAAAGGTTAAATAAAAAAAAAAAAATTTAAACATCACCAAGAGGTAAAATAGATAGTGAAAACAATAGTGGTCATAAAATCATTTATAGCACGGCTTTTGATGATCCTTGGTTGGGGTCTGAGCAGATTATTTGTTGCGATTGAAAAGTTATAAAATGGTGGTCCGATAGTCCAGGATTATGAGGAAAAACATTAAGATCCTCCACATTTATTCCACGGGACAAAACTAGGTCCAGAGTATGACTGTGGCAGTGAGTAGGTCCAGAAACATGTTGGTGATGGCTCTGAAAGCCTTTTGGAGTGGGTCTGTGGACTTTTCCATGTGAATATTAAAGTCACCAAAAATGTGAATATTATCTGCCATGACTACAAGGTCCGATAGGAATTCAGGGAACTCAGTGAGGAACGCTGTATATGGCCCAGGAGGCCTGTAAACAGTAGCTATAAAAAGTGATTGAGAAGGCTGCATAGATTTCATGACTAGAAGCTCAAAAGACGAAAACGTCGTTTTTTTAAATGGAAATGGAAATTTGTTATCGTAAATGTTAGCAACACCTCCGCCTTTGTGGGATGCGCGGGGGATATGGTGTCTAGTGTAACCAGGAGGAGAGGCCTCATTTAACACAGTTAATTCATCAGGCTTAAGCCATGTTTCAGTCAGGCCAATCACATCAAGATTATGATCAGTGATTAGTTAATTGACTGTAACTGCCTTGGAAGTGAGGGATCTAACATTAAGTGGCCCTATTTTGAGATGTGAGATATCACAATCTCTTTCAATAATGGCAGGAATGGAGGAGGTCTTTATTCCAGTGAGATTGCTAAAGCGAACACTGCCATGTTTAGTTTTGCCCAACCTAGGTCGAGGCAGAGACACAGTCTCAATGGGGATGGCTGAGCTGACTACACTGACTGTGCTAGTGGCAGGCTCCACTAAGCTGGCAGGCTGGCAAACAGCCTGCTGCCTGGCCTGCACCCTATCTCATTGTGAAGCTAGGGGAGTTAGAGCACTGTCTATTTTCGTAGATAAGATGAGAGCACCCCTCCAGCTAGGATGGAGTCCGTCACTCCTCAACAGTCCAGGCTTGGTCCTGTTTGTGGGTGAGTCCCAGAAAGAGGGCCAATTATCTACAAATTCTATCTTTTGGGAGGGGCAGAAAAAGGTTTTCAACCAGCGATTGAGTTGTGAGACTGCTGTAGAGCTCATCACTCCCCCTAACTGGGAGGGGGCCAGAGACAATTACTCAATGCCGACACATCTTTCTAGCTGACACCTCTCTCTCTCCCCCCCTCTCTCTACCCCCACCCCTCCCTTGCTACCCCTATCTCTCTCTGCAGGTTACAGAGGAGGTTCACTCCATTCTGAGGTTGTTGCTTCCTTTGACAGAGTCCAGCCCAGTAGAACCCTCTGGTCAGGAGAACAGTCTGGATACAGCACTGGTTCTGCTGCGGAACGTAGCACACAAACTAGCATTAAACCACACAGCACAGGTGAGTCTTAACTAGCACTGAGTCACATAGCACAGGTGAGCCTAAACTAGCACTGAGCCACACAGCACAGGGTGAGTCTAAACTAGCTCACAGGTCTCAGCCACACAGTACAGGTGAGCTCAGACTATATTTTGAGGAGTTGCTACCTGATTGTCAAAACAATAACATTTATTTAAGTTTTTGGGTTCCAAAATATTTCCTCCAATTTGTTTTTAGTGAATTATGACACAGTCTTGTGCTCATCATACCTCTCAGGGGAGTTTAAATCGCATCAGAATATATTAGCAAACAATTTAGGCAGAAGAACCATCGATACCAAGAAACCAGTGGTGGCTGCTCAGAGGAAGGGGAGGACCGTCCTTCTCAGTGAATTTCATAAAAATGGTAAAACATTTAAAAGGTTATCCTTTTTAGATAAAGCTATATTAAATATGTTCACGTCACCAAATAATTGATAAAAACACACTGTTTTGCAATGAAGGTCTACAGTAGCCTCAACAGCACTCTGTGGGGTAGCACCATGGTGTAGCCGGAGGAGAGCTAGCTCCTCCTCTGGGTACATTGACTTCAATACAAAACCAATGAAGGCTCGTGGCTCTCACCCTCTTCTATAGACTTACACAGTAATCAAATCAAATCAAATAATCGCAGTAGTTGTCGAGGGTGCAACAAGTCAGCACCTCAGGAGTAAATGTCAGTTGGCTTTTCATAGCCGATCATTAAGAGTATCTCTATCGCTCCTGCTGTCTCTAGAGAGTTGAAAACAGCAGGTCTGGGACAGGTAGCACGTCCGGTGAACAGGTCAGGGTTCCATAGCCGCAGGCAGAACAGTTGAAACTGGAGCAGCAGCACGGCCAGGTGGACTGGGGACAGCAAGGAGTCATCATGCCAGGTAGTCCTGAGGCATGGTCCTAGGGCTCAGATCCTCCGAGAGAGAGAAAGAAAGAGAGAATTAGAGAGAGCATACTTAAATTCACACAGGACACCGGATAAGACAAGAGAAGTACTCCAGATATAACAGACTGACCCTAGCCCCCCGACACATAAACTACTGCAGCATAAATACTGGAGGCTGAGACAGGAGGGGTCAGGAGGCACTGTGACCCCATCCGACTATACCCCCGGACAGGGCCAAACAGGCAGGATATAACCCCACTCACTTTGCCAAAGCACAGCCCCCACACCACAAGAGGGATATCTAATTATTACATCTTCCAGAGTATGTCCTCCAACCTATCAAATAACATTTTATTTGGAATACAACCTTACATTGAAATGCTTACTTACAAGCACTTAACCAACAACGCAGTTTTAAGAACATACCTAAAAACAAAAAGTATGAGAGCTCTTGCAGCATGGACTGACATGTTGTCCACCCAATCGAAGGATCAGAGAATAGACTGTAGTACTGAAAGCATAAGCTACAGCTAGCTAGGACAGCATTGCATAAAATGTGGTGAGTAGTTAACTCAAAGAGATAGAAACACAATAGTTGAACAGTTTTTAACAAATTCATTTCTTAAAAATAAAGGAGAAGTAAGAGAGAGAGAGAGTCATTTTGTTTCAGTTTAACATATGCAGCTTGCTAGTTAAGCCCATTTTATTAACTAGCTGGCTATGACTAGCCAACACATCACTGGAACTCTTCCAAGTCAAAGTAAACTTCTGGTTTTATTAATTTATGCCCACCGGGGCTTGTTATGACAAATAATGTTCCCCAGCCAAATAGTATCCCCCTCTGATTTACAATGGGATTCGATAAACTATTACCGTCCGTTGCTATATCAACAGTGTGATGACCTAATGATTAGACGTTTGGAGATCATTGCAGCCTAAAAGACGTTCTTTTCATCATCGCTAAGCAAACAAGGCTGATTTCCGCGACAATTTCGCTGTTTAAACAAGTTATGTTTAGCCAATAAATGTAAAACTTAATTTGGGTACCTTCCTAACATAATAAAACGAAATCCATGTCTTAAACATTGCTACATTTCGGAAATGGCAAAGAAAACGTGTAATCTGCACACATTCAAGTTACTTACCTTACAGATCAGGAAAATAGCTAATTTCCACTCCATTCATATGCAAATCAGATTGATTCAATAACTGGCTTGTCTGGCTGTCATGTTTTTATTTTAACCTTCCCTTATCTACACTGAAGTAATATAATTTCAGTAATCCTCTATTATGATAAAAAAATATATATATATCTCGCGTAGCTCATTAGTACACCCTTGTGGTTGAATATATATGTCTCTATTGTAGGTCCTAAGATACAACAATGAATAATGTGGAACAAATAAATACCATCAAAGGATACCTCACAACTTACAATAATGAACACCTTGTGAAACAGCTGTGAAAACCAACCTGGCATTATTTAAGATTTTAATACATAAACTTACATCGTTTTTGGTACAGTTGTGTCATTAATTTATTTTCACAGATTTGTTGTGCACTCACATGGCAATCATAGACTAAAATACTGAATTCTGGTGTGTGGAATGTAGAGGAGGTGGTTGCTGTGTGGGTGGGAGGTTCTGCCTGTCACTTGTTCTCAACAGACTGTCAGTCTCAGAAGGGGGACGTGAAGAGGGAGACTGCAAAGTCCAGGCACTGCTACTCTCTTTGTTCTGAGTGTTTGCAGTGCTCGTGTATTTAGTTCATCTGTGTTTCTCACATATTATGTGCCTGGTATGATAGAGCAAGAAAACCTTCTTAGCAGATAATGACAACAACATTAGCTGTAGATGATGTAATAAAAAAGGACACTTACCGATCATGTGCCATGGTGAAACAACTTTGATGGGCTTCAACTCCGGCGCCACAGTCTTCACCCTCTCAATCTTCTGGCAGGCTAGACAGGGTACTGACCTTTAAGCAAAAAGTGACAAATTGAAACATTGTGTGCTCTCTGATATGACATTCATTGAACTCATAATAATTTCTGATATAATGGAATGTGATTGATTGATTGATAAACAAAAGGTTATTTCACTTGCCCAGCTGTCCACCTCATTGACAATTCCCCGTCAGAAGAAGTGTAGGTTGATTTTAGAAATCATGTGCTTCACTCTGAAATGACCAGCATGCATCTCGGTCAGCACGGCCTCCTTCTCCTCCTCAGTAAAAATCACCCTCCTGTGTCGCTGGCCATCCTTTCCCCGTAGGTAGATATGATTGCCTAACAAGTTTGAAAAGAAGAGTTGTTGAAATACTCAAGTCTAAGTACATTTGCACTGCTGTCTTTCTCTCTCTGTCCTCCACTCTCTTCCCACCTCTCTCTCCCTCCCTCTCTCACTTTCATCCTTTCTCTCCCCCCCCCACTGTCTGTCTAGCGAAGATACCTAGTTAAGAGCATTTGGAATTACCATAATTGGTTATTTACACCTATTAATTTGATTGATCAGGTTTAACTTATAGCTAGACACCTCAATATGACAGACATATAACTATACCAGTGGAGGCTGCTGAGGGGAGGACGGTTCATAATCATGGCTGGAATGGAGTCAATTGAATGGTATCAACCACATGGAAACCACATGTTTGATACCATCCCATTTACTCCATTCCAGACATATTATGAGCCATCCTCCCCTCAGCAGCCTCCACTGAACTATATGTATAGCTAGCAACTAGTTAACATTAGATGGAATATGGTTGTCCATACGAAATCCGCCCAGTTATCTAATAGAAGTTAACTGCTTAACGTTACCCTGAACAGTGAATTTCTCTGCATGTTGCGCCTCTTGTCGAGATCAGTGCTGTCTTCATAGTACTTTGCCTGGTTGGAAAGATAAAAGAAAATCTCCCAGAGGGATGCCATTGAAGTGCAACTACATACAAACAAAAAGCTGCATTAACAGTTACAGTAGCTTGCTAGCTAGCTAGCTAATGTTAGCTAAATAAAACTGTCTGGCTAGCTAGCTGGCTACTGTAGCTGGCTAGCTGACTAGGCAGGCTGAGGTATATAAGTACAGTAGCTAGCAACGTCAATCTAAAAACCGCTTAAAATATGTATTCCTACATAACAATATTTACTTATATAAAGACAAATACATGGTAAACAAAGTGTTTTCTTTCCAGTCGTTTCGGTCCTCTGAAGCAGCAGGTAGTCAGCAGGTCGTCACCGTCAAAAACACCGTCCTTGGAGAACTATTCTGAGCTAATAATTTTGTTTGGACTGAGCGAGCGTTTATGCAGTGAAATAGAAGAAGATAGAACTGCCCGGATCCTCCTTCCTTCGCGACCACTACGAGGTAAAATAGAGCCAAGCAACCAGCATAGCAGTGGACACTTGGTTCATTACGTAATCCGGTCAAAATGTTTCAAGTTTTAGTCACAGCCCTAGCAACAGAAGCTTGAACTTATCGAATTCTATTGTGACGCAGAAGGGGACACAGTTTGGCCGGGGGACACTATTTGGCATGACAGTGTTACTGCTAAACTGCTTACTGACTATAGACTGTAACGTTACTACATGGTTGTAGTGGGTTTATTAACACGTTAGTTATATTAGCTATGTTGACTATGACGTTATTTTAGCTAATATGGTAACGACGATGTAGGCTGTGTGTAGCGGTTATGATATGATTTGGCTTGGAAAGTTTTTTTGCCTGGTCACATAGAGCTGATGTGTTGTCCATTGAAGTCCACAAATGAAGGGAAAAGGTGAGAGGAGTAGAGCTCATAGATGCGAGAAGGAATACAATGGGGCTCCTATGAAAGTGAGCTGTGTTTACGTGTGATCAGGGGTGTATTCATTTCTCAGATTCTGTTGAAAAACGTTTCTTAAACAAAAGCAAACAGAATGAAACAGGGATAAACATAGCTGCATCTGCACTCGTTTGCAACTGTTGGAACAATGATTACACCCTAGATAGATGCAGGCAAGAGTGTCCAAGGTGGTCCTGAATGTGTCACTGTCTGTCCATGTGTCACTTCAAATGTTTCTCTCGACCTGTGTGTATCTACGTTGTAAACCTTTATTCATAGGCTAGGTTGTAGCAACCTCATGATGGGCATAGGGAACATTTGAGTATCATGTAGTAGCCTAAACCTATCAATGTTATATTGAACTGGGTGAATGGAATATGAATGACAGTCATCACATTTGCTGTAATAGAAATAAGGCCATGCTCAAGAAATTAATTAATTGTCCTCCATCGTCTTAAAAGGCACCGACTTCCACTGCAAGAAACACAATTTTATCTCAATGACCGTATGAATGTCAATTATACAAACTTCCTTTCTTTCCCGACCACTCTTTCCTTTTGGTTTACCAAGGATGCCAAGTCCGGGGGTCGTAGAGAAAATGATGTGGATGACAGTGCTGTTCTACAACAGGCACTACGGGACAGAGACGATGCCATGGAGAAGTGAGTATTCACATACACACGAATGTGCATGCATGCAGACACACATGGCTGACACACTTAACACACACGCACGCACACACCACACACCACGGCAAAGAGAGTTGTCAGTACTGCTCGTCTAAAAGAGGGATCTGCATCTTTCCAGTAGAAGAATGAGACGTTGATGGGGTTTTTTTCCACTTCCTGTTGTACAGGAAGAAGGCCATGGAGGCGGAGCTTCTCCGCAGTAAGACAGAGATGATGTTACTTAACAACCAGCTGCTGGAGGCCGTGCAGAAAAGACTGGAGCTCGCTTTGGAAGTAGAGGACTGGAAGGTACTGAGAGAGAGAGAGTGGGAGGGAGGGAAAGGGAGAGGGAGGTACTGAGAGAGAGAGAGTGGGAGGGAGGGAAAGGGAGAGGGAGGTACTGAGAGAGAGGTGGAGGGAAGGGAGAAGGAGGGGGAGAAGAAGGTACTGAGAGAGATAGAGGGAGGAAGATGGAAGAGGGAAAGAATGAGTGAGGAGGGGAGAGAGGGAGGAGAAGGACGAGGGGAGGAAGGGAAGGGAGAGAGCAGAAGAGCCAGAGAGGGGATGGAGTTCTGGGTATCGTACTGTAGATGGAGTGGATATACTGTAGAGTGAAGAGGAAAGATGAGAGAGATAGTTGAAAGAAAAAGGTGAAAGAGCGCTTGAGTAATGGGAGCAGAGAGAGAATGTAGAGAGAGAGAGTAGAGAGAGAGTCACAGTCTATGGGAAGGAAAAAATGGATATGTCTGAGACATACAGTACATACAGTACGAACATGTTACTGTGGAAAACAAGCTCTGACTAATCAGGGGACAATAGCAAATTACCTATGGTGTAACACCAGTGTTGGGGAGTGGTGAACTACATTTAGTTCGACAAGTAATTTCATACCATTTTGTAATTTTAATATTAGTGTTTTCAGTAGTTAATAACTTTTTTGCCATGTAGTGGTGTAGCTAAATACGGGAACTAGACACTATTTTTTTTTGCAAAAATAAAATAAAATAAAATATGGGTGAACGAGGCAAGAATGTCCTTTCTCTTTTGGCATCTCACTTGAAACACTTTTTGTGTGCCTATTTCCCACTTTTTGAGTTCAGTAGGCTAAATTACACATTCTGTTAACATCTGACTTCTTTCAGTGTGAAGTCATTAATGGGTAGCTTGGTAAATACTGTATATTTTCAGAGTAGCTTCCCCAACACACACACACACACACACACACACACACACACACACACACACACACACACACACACACACACACACACACACACACACACACACACACACACACACACACACACACACACACACACACACACACACACACACACACACACACACACACACACACACAATGAGGGGAGCGGCTGCGTCAACAACCCTCTTACTCTACTCCATCCCTTCTTCAGTCAGTAGTTGCACATATGTGTCAGGGCAGCAGCAACACAGGTTGTTTAGACTCTAGCTAACCACCAAATGTACTACATTATCCACACAAGCCACTCGCCAGCCAGCCATATATCATGAGTTTGATGATTATGATTAATATTATATTATGAAGTTATTATTTAAGAATTCAAGAGCATTGATGATAAAGCACCTGTCCCTGTGCACGGCCCTGCATGGGTATGAAATACACGTACATTATTTACACGGTATAGTGCATCCAGCCGGTACATATCACCAGCTGGTGTCCTAGCATGATACTGTAGTAATAGAGCCTGGGACCTCAGGGGCCATCTGGTGAGAGACCAGCTCCCTCTAGGTGTGCAATAGAACATGATATTATATTACCATCTTGGGGAAAGTAGACCACTGATCTAGCAACAGCCTGTCAAATTCTTTCTAATGATCATAACCACTTATGAATTAGGGGACAGAGCTGATTCTAGGTCAGAATGAACTAAAAAGACAAGTAGTCAGAATATAAACCAAGTTGTACCAAGTTTGGTGTTTAAGGGGGTAGAGGTTGCAGCGTTGGGCAAAAAAACATAAACAATATAAATACAATTGCAATACTGGAATACCATGATGAGATGAATAAAAACGTCCCTTTATCAGGACGATGTCCGGTTGATCCTCCAGCAACAGCTCCAGAGCCAGCAAGAGCTCCAGAGCCAGCAACAACAGGCAGCAGAACAAGCCCAGAGGAAGCCGTCCCGTCTGGGGCTGCTGAGGAGGACCAACAGACCCCCTCTCCAGAGGCCAGCTTCTACCCCCTTGACCTACACCACTGGACAGGTTCCCGTTAGTACCCCCGTCCGTTCCCCCTCTCCCAACCCCCAAAGTACCCCTGTCACCTGGAGGGACAGGCTGAAAAGGGGGAAGGCGGGTCGTCATAGTGGCCAGGATGCAGAGCAGGCATTGCAGGCATCGCGGTCGTCGAGCGGCAGCAGACTGGAGGACGGGTTTCATACCATAGACTTATTATAACACATCATACACAAAAGCACATGCATTTAAGGGAGGGTTACAACTCATATCTATGTACTGTATTTACTGGTAGCTACTTTATCAATCTTTCTGACTGTGGATTCTTACTGGGAGAGATACATTGAGCTGATAGTTAGATACACAGTCACAAGCAGATTAATTCTCCAATCTACTAGTACTGTGCACCGCTCTGATCTGTTTGGCTTTAGGAAAAGATTTTTCAGAGTATTCTGTCTATTGGTGCCTGGATACTACATTTGGGTTGGAGATTTTTCCTCCAACTGTAGGCACACATTTTCTACTATAATGACTAGCAGTCATGTTGACTGTCACACGTGTCTGATTAAAGGGGCAATCCTTAGTTGCTAGGGAAACATACATTTTTGGACTTAGAAATGAATGATATCTACCCATTGATTCTTGAAGAGTATAACATATAAATGCATACAAATGCCTAATGAGCTTAGTTCAACTGTCATACTCCATCAGAGCCCAAAATATAAGCTTGTTTTACTCCCATGTTTGTAAAAAACATACATGTAAACAAACAGGGCCAATTGCAACCACTGATGGCCACTAGATTATCGCCAGCCGATTTCTCTCGTTAAACCATCAATACATGCTTAAATGTATGTTGCCGTAGCAAATAAGGATTGCCCCTTTAATCAGACTAAGAGATTGGAGAATTAATCTGCTTGTGACTGTGTATCTAACCAGAGGGCGACATTGAGAGGTGGCACCACAGGTTCAAAAGTGGCGTGGCACCGGTCAGGTAAAACTCTGGGTCCTATTCGTAGGCTATGATAAAATATTCTTATTATAGATAGCTTCCCTTTTCATCTGTTCTATGAATAGGGCTGGGGTTTTTCTTGTCAGGACATGTGAATTGGAAACACTCCTGGCCTAAGGTGAATCAAACCCTTTCAAACTCCTACAAACCTTGTTATTGTGCATTCTGAAGCCTTTATGTACGGCAGAGTTACATTTAGCACTATACACAGTATAATTTGTAACAAGGCAGGGTTACATTTAATATTATACACAGTAGAATTTGTAACAATGTTGTTGTTTTTTATGTGTAAGTCATAAAACCACGAACCTTGTGACATTGTGCTGATCTCCATCTGGCCCACCAGAGGTTGGATCCCTGCTTCTCACCGTAGGAACTGATTGCCTGTAAAATCCATATTGTCAATCATTAAATCTACTTGAAACATTTTTATTTGAAAATAATATTGTGATAATTTTTTCATGAAGTAGATGTTATCGACTGTCACTCATTCCATTGCACTCAATTCTAACCAAACCTGCGTTATCAGTTCACATCAGTAGGTGTCACTATGCATGAAAAGACTGACGCCATGATGGCTGACTGTCTCTGTATTTGTGAAAGCTATGGTGGTGCTGTAATCCATCAATTCTCTTTTTCTGCATAAGCCATCCAACTGTTCTGTTGGACAAATGTGTTATATTGTCTCTGTAGACTGCACTGTGGCGTAATTTCTAGGGTTTGTACTTTTAAGTCAGTGAAATTTGCTCCACAAATATATTTCAATAATCACCAGCAGTGGAAATAGGATAATATGCTAACATTACTGGACTAACAAACTGTCTAGCTGACTAACAGTTTCAGTAACTTCAGTATCCCTTGGCCTTGGGTAGCAACAGCAGAGCGTTTCATCTTCTTTATCCTTTGCCAAACACATTTATTCAGTTAGTTTAAATTATTAGCTGTTTGCTGCGTGATTGCATCAACCAAACTAGCTAATCATGTTAGCTAGCTAGCTATCTAGATAGGCTACTGAAGCTAATGTTAGTAAGGAGGTGCGGGGACAACAAAAATACATATTTAATTTTTTAAGGAACCCGGTCCTGCTTTCAACTTACTCTTGAATGTTGCAATAGTAGAATGCATAAGGTGCCATTTCAAAACTGAGTAGTGCATCATCAGTTTTCCTGTCGTCATGTCAGTCCTTGCACAAGTAAAGGCTCTGCTTGGTCAACCTGATGTCTGCAGTGGCTGTACAGCATTTACTACAATGTGGCCTCTGCAGAAGTCAGAGCATTCATACTTCTTGCACTTCGGGGAGCAGAGCAGAGCGGAGAGTAGCATACGCATCCAATACAATAGGTGGCAGCATAGACGATCAATGTACAATTCAGCAGGACATTTCTGAATATCTGTAGAAGAAGAGGATAGGGACGATACAATACAAACAACACAACATTACAAAATGGCAACATATGATAAAGAGACACGTATCGATGAAGAGGAGGAATAGTTGCTGTGTCTTATGTTGGAGCGGAGAAGGGGGAACCGCAGAGAATGCAGGAGAAGATGGTCAGTGCGACCTCAAACACCAAGAAGGGGAGTTCATCCTACTTGTGCAGAAATTACATGGCATTAATGTGGAGATGCACTTTCGGGTACTTCAGGATGTCTCCTAACCGATTCGACGATCTCATTCATCGCCTTGCCCCCTACATCAAACATGGGAATACCCACAGTACTCCGGTGGAGGTGTCCGAGAGTTTGGCGGTGGCCCTTTGGATCCTCGCTTCTGGGAGTTCTCAGCATAGTGTGGCTTCATGCTACAAGCTAGGTTCCTCCACGGTGTCTGCGATTTTGTCTGAGGTTTGCAAAGCCCTTTGGACGGCCCTGAGGAGTGAGTTTGTGTGCTTTCCTAAAGATTACCAGTGGAAAGACATCGTAAACACATTTTGGAGGGTGTGTAACTTTCCAAATTGCCTTGGTTGTATTGATGGAATGCACATCCAGGTCAAGGCACCTACTTCAGCAGGTAGTGAATATTTAAATTATAAGGGCACCCACTCCATAGTGCTCCTTGGAGTATGTGATGGCCATCATCGTTTCACCATGGTAAACGGGGGGCATACGGTCGGCAAAGCGACGGAGGAGTGTTTCAGGAGAGCACCTTTGGGTCTCGTCTCCTTGAGGGGAAGCTCGAGTTGCCACCACCTCAAGACCTGCCTGGCACGACAACCACAGTCCAGCATGTGTTTGATGGAGACGCTGTTTTCCCCCTCCATGTTAATCTCATGAGCCCCTATCCAATTATGTATAGTATATACATCAGTGGCGGTTGGTGCCATTTAAGATGAGGGAGGACAATCATTTTTTTATTAGCAGGGCCTTATTTCTATTTCAGCATATTGGATGACTGTCATTCATATTTCATTCACCCAGCTCAATGTAACATTGATAGGTTTAGGCTACTACATGATACTCAAATTTTCCCTATATCCATCATGAGGTTGCTACAACCTAGCCTATGAATGAAAGTTTACAATGTAAGTACAGGTCCCTCGGGTGTAACTGCTAAACTGCTTGCTAACTGTACATTGTACATACAGTACAGTGTACAGTTAGCAAGCAGTTTACCAGTTACACCGGCGGGCACCAGTGGCAATAAATGAGTAAAACCAAAAGCTTTCCTTGACTTGGAAGAGTTCCAGTGTTGGATAGCCATAGCCAACTAGGTGACATAGCATCCCTCTCTGTTTTGAGCCGGGTGTTGGAGTAGGCTAAACTAACTAACTGCATTAGCTAGTAAGTGAAGGTGAAAGTATTTATATATATAAATACCACTGGGACCACTGGGACCACTGACCACTGTGACCACGGTTACCATGTGAAATCCCAGGGACATGGTTGTATTCACAAAACAGAGGAAAACGGGCTGAAATTGGGGGAAGTACTATGTCAACTTGTCCAATAAGAAACGTCTGCTTTCTTTTCTGTTGCAAAACATTTTTCTAAGTCTATGACTTGAGCTGATGAATATTTCTGGTGAAGGCGTTATCTGCTGCTGCTTTGAAAGTGGTGTGGTGCAGATTGAAAAGCACTGGGGCAAATGCTGTCTCGCCACACTTCTTCGGTGACTCTGTTATCATCGGAACATTTTAATCTTGCTTCTTGTGCAGACTAAGGGCGATTTATCTATTAGACAATAATTCTGTACAACTAAAATAAAGTATTCAATTTTGCCGTTTACCGCGGAAAATCTAGTATGGCAATGAGCCATACCGTACACATTTTATGAATGGAAGAATGGTGTAGGGTTAATATTTATGTCATCCATTAATTACTTGACTTGTCCTAATAAAACATGGTCATTTCTTATGAAGAGGGGAGAAGGAGAATTTTCCTGAACTGTAGGCTACATATTTGACATTTGAAAGTAAATCGTGATTGTTGTCAGGTTTTGGCCAGGACTGTTCAGGTTTTGGTCACTAGATGTCCCCATTGCACCTTTTTTGTACCTTCTGTTTTTTCCTTGCTCTATTATTGTTTGCACCTGTGTGTCGTTCCCTTGTTAGTATTTAAACCCTGTGTGTTCCTCAGTTCTTTGCTCAGTGTTTGTAAGTTAGCACCCAGCCCCAGCCATGCTGTTAAACTTTTTCTCTTGTTGGATTTTCCAGAGGTTCGCTGGTTTTGTTCTTGTTTATTTTGGATTAGTCTTTTGAGGTTTGTTTTTTCCCTTGCTGTTCTTACCACTTTGTGGATTTTCTTTGTATTTTGGAAGATATCTATTTTTGTCTCTTGGCTTTTCTTTGGACGTTGTGGATTTATATTTTTGCCGGAAGATCTTTTCTTTGATTAAACCACCGTCTCTTGTACTGCTGTGTCTGCCTCATCTTCTGGGTTCTGCCGATTTATTTAGTGACTGTTTCTCACACCGGGTCCTGACAGATTGTGTTGTATTTTAATATTGCAACCTATTCTAATAAAGTTATTTAAAGTTGCACAAATTATACTGTAATGTTTTTTGATTTTTTTTATTGTGTTCGTGGTCAGGCTGGTAGTTAAAAGTAACATTTCCTATGTTGTGTGGATAGCGGAGATGAGTTAATTGTAGAACAACGTGATAACGCTCAACAGTGAACCTTTATATTTTATAACAGGAATAAAAGGCCAGTACGTCTGTGGTGGCATATTGTACTCTATTGAAGAAACATGTCTGAATTGGAAAGAATTGTGGTAGGGAGAGTCATTTCTCATATTCAGAAGTAGTTATCTAACCAAAGAAACAGATGCAAATGCTTAGTTGTATCATTATATTTCAATTGTCGATCTACCCCATAATGTCAAAGTGGATTATGTTTTTACAAATTGATTGATAAAAAAATAAGTTCAGGAGTAAACGTTTGCTTAACAAGTCACATAATTAGTTGCATGGACTCACTCAGTCTATGTCATGGAAAAACCAGTTGTTCTTAATGTTTTCTATACTCAGTATACACTGGAGTTGCTTACCAAGATGACATTGAATGTTCTTGAGTGGCCTAGTTACAGTTTTGACTTAAATCAGCTTGAATGGCAAGACTTGAAAATGACTGTCTAGCAATGATCAACAACCAACTTGACAGAGCTTGAAGAATTTCTTAAAGAATAATGTGCAAATATTGTACAATCCAGGTGTGCAAGGCTCTAAGAAACTTACCCAGAAAGACTCACAACTGTAATCGCTGCCAAAGACGATTCTAACATGTATTGATCCCAGGGGTGTGAATACTTATGTAAATGTGATATTTCTGTATTTCATTTTTTTTTTTTATAAAAAATAATGTAATAGAATTCACGCTGTAACACAACAAAATGTGGAACAAGTCAAGGGGTATGAATACTTTCTGAAGGCACTGTAATGAAAATAAAAAAGCTGAAACTTTCACAAACATGAACCTGTCAGTTGTTTTGTTCTATGATCCCCACAAGCTTCACAGGACTTGTCTGAAGTCAGTGTCGCCGATGTGCCAACTTCTGTCTAGATCCACCAAAAAAAGGACTAAATGCATTTCAGGTAAAATAACAACCCAAATGTTTATCTCCCAGGACAAATTAGCAATCAACAGTAAGCTAGTTAAATGTCTGTGAATGTTTCATGTGTGTTTCGACCTGTCCCCAAATTAATATAGTTGGTTCACAGTTGGTTTTGGTATTTTAACCTGCGTGTCATGAATGTGTCTGGTGGGGATGGACAAAATCAACATTCGTGCGATGGCTGACGCACGCGTGGAGCCGGTTTGGTTAGCCTGTGAGAAACATTTATTATAGATCAGCCTCTGAGGAGCCTTGCACATAGACCAGCCCGGAGGCTGTGGGGGAAACTGATAGCTTTAAGACCCACCAGCCTCTAATTACACTTACTAGCCTGGGTGGAGCCTGCATTGTGTTAATGCAATGATATATCTACTCTGAATAAAAATATAAATGCAACATGCACCAATTTTAAAGATTTTACAGTTACAGTTCATACAAGGAAGTCAGTAACTGTAATTGAAATTAATTCATTAGTCCCTAATCTATGGATTTCACATGACTGGGAATACAGATGTGCATTTATTTTGTATTTTATTTAACCTTTATTGAACAAGGCAAGTCAGTTAAGAACAAATTCTTATTTACAATGACGGCCTACTAAATGGAAAAAGGCCTCCTGCGGGGACGGGGGCTGGGATTCAAATTTAATTAAATAAAAATATAGGACAAAACACACATCACGACAAGAGAGACAACACAACACTACATAAAGAGAGACTTAAGACAACGACATAGCATGGCAGCAACACATGATAACACAGCATGGTAGCAACACAACATGACAACACAGCATGGTAGAAACACAACATGACAAAAACATGGTAGCAACACAACATGGCAGCAGCACAACATGGTAGCAGCACAAACAGGGTACACACATTATTGGGCACAGACAACAGCACAAAGAGCAAGAAGGTAGAGACAACAATACATCACACAAAGCAGACACAACTGTCAGTAAGAGTGTCCATGATTGAGTCTTTGAATGAAGAGATTGAGATAAAACTGTCCAGTTTGAGTGTTTGTTGCAGTTCGTTCCAGTTGCTAGCTGCAGCGAACTGAAAAGACGAGCGACCCAGAGATGTGTGTGCTTTGGGGACTTAACAGAATGTGACTGACATAACGGGTGTTGTATGTGGAGGATGAGGGCTGCAGTAAATAATCTCAGATGGGGCGTGGGGGGGTGAGGCCTATGAGGGTTTTATAAATAATTATCAACCAGTGGGTGATAATGACCAGAGAGATGACCAGTTTACAGAGGATTATAGAGTGCAATGATGTGTCCTATAAGGAGCATTAGTGGCAAATCTGATGGCCGAATAGTAAAGAACATCTAGCTGCTCGAGAGCACCCTTACCTGCCGATCTATAAATGACGTCTCCGTAATCTAGCATGGGTAGGATGGTCATCTGAATCAAGGTTGGTTTGGCAGTTGGGGTGAAATAGGAGCGATTACAATAGAAGAAATCTAGTCTAGATTTAACTTTAGCCTGCAGCTTTGATATGTGCTGAGAGAAGGACAGTGTACCGTCTAGCCATATTCCCAAGTACTTGTATGAGGTAACTACCCCAAGCTCTAAACCCTCAGAGGTAGTAATCACACCTGTGGGGAGAGGCGCATTCTTCCTCCCAAACCACGTTACCTTTGTTTTGGAGGTGTTCAGAACAAGGTTAAAGGCAGAGAAAGCTTTGTTGTAGTGCGTTTAACACAAAATGCGGGGAGGGGCCAGCTGAGTGTAAGACTGTATCATCTGCATATAAATGGGTGAGAGAGCTTCCTGCTGCCTGAGCTATGTTGTTGATGTAAATTGAGAAGAGCATGGGGCCAAGGATCGAGCCTTGGGGTACACCCTTGGTGACAGGCAGTGGCTGAGACAGCAGATGTTCTGACTTTATACACTGCACTCTTTGAGAGAGGTAGTTAGCAAACCAGGCCAAAGACACCTCAGAGACACAAATACTCTTTAGCCGGCCCACAAGAATGGAATGGTCTACCGTATCAAAATCTTTGGCCAAGTCAATAAAAATAGCAGCACATCATTGCTTAGAATCAAGGGCAATGGTGACATCCTTGAGGACCTTTAAGGTTGCAGTGACACATCCATAACCTGAGCGAAAACCAGATTGCATACCATAGAGAATACTATAGACATCAAGAAAGCCAGTCAGTTGATTACTGACAAGTTTTTCCAACACTTTTGATAAACAGGGCAAAATAGAAATAGGCCCATAACAGTTTATATTTAAATAAAGGACGAACCGTGGCTGCATTCCAAGCAATGGGAACCTCCCCAGAGGGGAGAGACTGGTTAAAAAGGTCAGAGATTGGCTTGGCGATTATAGGGGTAGCAACCTTAAAGAACAAAGGGTCTAAATCATCTGACCCAGATGTTTTTTGGGGGTCAAGTTTAAGGAGCTCCTTTAGCACCTCGGACTCAGTGACCGCCTGCAGGGGAAAAAGAGGGAGGACCATCGGGGCTAGTCGCATTAGAAGGGGTGGGAGATGAGGACATTTTGGATGGGCAGGGATGCAGGGCTGAGTCAAATAGGAGTCCTGACTTAATGAAGTGGTGATTAAAGAGCTCAGCCATGAGCTTCTTGTCAGTAACAACCACATCATCAACTTTAAGGGACATGGGCAGATGTGAGGAGGGTTTATTCTCCAGGTCTTTAACCATTTTCCAGAACATCTTGTGCTTAGACCCACAGAGAGAGAACTGCTCCTTAAAGTAACTAACTTTGGCCTTCCAGATAGCCTGAGTGCACTTATTTCTCATTTGCCTGAACGAGAGCCAGTCAGCCTGAGTATGCGTGTGCCTTTCGCCAAATGCAATCCTTGAGGTGGAATAACTCTGCACGATCACGGTCGAACCAGGGGCTGAACCTGTTTTTAATTCTCATTTTCGTAATGGGGGCGTGTTTGTTAACAATACCAATGGAAATATAAAAAAAGAAGGTCCAAGCGTCTTCGGCAGAGGTGATCAAGCTGATTCTATACCATTTTACATCGGCCAGGTCATGAAGGAAGGCTTGCTCATTAAAGTTTTCTACCAAGCGTTTCACTGAGCAGCCATTACAAACATAGGCTGTAAAACAGTGATCACTAAGGTCATTACAGTAAACACCAGCCTGATAACTATCAGGATTATTTGTGAAAATAACATCGAGAAGAGTAGCCTTTTCTGGGTGTTTGGAGTCATACCTTGTGGGATTAGTAATAATCTGAGAACGATTTAGGGAGTCTAAGCATGGTTTAAGCATGTCCCAGTTTAGGTCACCTAGCAGGACAAATTCAGACTTAGCGTAAGGGGCCAGGAGAGAGCTTAGGGCAGGTAGGGTACAGGCCGGTGCTGATGTAGGACGATAACACCCAGCAACAGTCAACAAAGAGCTATTTGAAAGTTTAGTTCTTAAAACCAGCAAATCAAATTGTTTGGGGACAGACTTGGTGGAGACAACCAAGCACTAACAGTGATCCTTAGTAAAGATTGCCACTTCCCCACCTTTGTAAAATCTGTCTTTCGGAAAAAGGTTATCACCAGAAAGGTTAACATCAGTATTCAAAACACTCTTCCTCAACCACATTTCAGTAATGACCAACACAGCTGGATTGGAGCTGTGAACCCACACTTTCAATTGATCAATTTTAGGTACAGTAATAAGCTTCTAGTGTTAATGTGCAGAAAACACAGGCTTTTACGAGAGCAGAAGTCAGTGAAACAGATATCAGAGCACAAGTCAGAATTGGGGCTAGAAACAATAGATGGGCCAGGGTGTACATGCACATTTCCAGATATCATCAACAGTAATAAAATCAAGGCATGGCAGAGGGAAGGAAGAGCTCTGCAGTGTTGATTTATGACATTTGAATGTGCATTAGATGGCAACAAGATCATATTGTATAGCAATTCATCAGGTAACATGAATACAAAGCCAGCGAGAGGTGGTTAGAATAGGATGGGAGGCCAAAAGACACTGTAACCAATAGAGAGTCCCGAGTGGGGGAACAAACCTAGTCTGTCCCACGGTTGGGTAAACAAGAAAGTTCATAATCAACAAAGCATGCAGGAGTCATGAGGCAAATAGCAAAATGCACAAGAAAAAAATATAACGACTTGGGGCTAGCCATTGTAAGTTCAGAGTCACACGCCCCAACAATGCCTGTGTGCTGGCTGGAGGTGAGCGAAAGCTCAGGAGAGAGGGGGGAGTGTGGTGGGGGTACCTGTACCAGGCAGGGGGAGACAAGCCAGGGCAGACGGTGAACAGATCGCCAGGTGGAATCCAAGCAGCAGTGCAGCAGGCAACGGGAGTAGGTGTCACACCCACTTGGGAGAAGCTTATTTCTGGAGGCAGATTTCTTGTAGAAAATGCCAGTGGATGGTCTCTGAACACCAGGAGAGGGCTTCAAAGGCCTCTGGATTTGGGCGGGGTAGCCTGTGAGACTCCTGCCATTTGTTGGGCACAAAGGCTTCGACATCTCTCACTTCACACCTCAGTGCTAATTGAAGTTGTATCTGGTCTGTCTCAGTTCCAGGTTGGATGGTGTCCTCAGGTCTCTACTGTTTGTTTGACAGAGCACCCTCTGTAAAGCTTGTAAAAATATATCCTTGGTAGTAGTAATCCTTCCAGGTAATTTTGTCCAAAATTAGGTTGTAGGATTGGAGTTTTGATCTGGAGTGAAGGTTATGCTCTGGACATCCTGTAGATGTCCCTGCTGAAAAATCCAAGTTTGTTGGTCACAGATACAATACCTTAAAAAAAAGGTAGGGACGTGGATCAGAAAGCCAGTCAGTATCTGGGGGGACCACCATTTTCCTCATGTAGAGCAACACGTCTCCTTTGCATAGAGTTGATTAGGCTGTTGATTGTGACCTGTTGAATATAGTCCCACTCAACTTCAATGCCTGTTGCAACTTGGCAGGAACTGGAACACACTTCCGTAACCATCAATCCAGAGCATCCCAAACATGCTCAATGGGTGACATGTCTGATCAGTATGCAGGCAATGGAAGAACTGGGACATTTTCAGCTTCCAGGAATTGTGTACAGATCCTTGTGACATGGGGCTGTGCATTATCATGCTGAAACATGAGGTGATGGTGGTGGATGAATGGCATGACAATTGGCCTCAGAATCTTTTCACGTATCTCTGTGCATTCAAATTGCCATTGATAAGATACAATTGTGTTCGTTGCCCGTAGATTATGCCTGCCCATACCATAACCCCACCGCCAATCATTTTCAATTATTGGTTCCAACCGCCGTGTCTTTGTGAGACGTAGAGTAGGTGAACGGATGATCTCCACGTGTGTTTCCCACCGTGAAGCATGGAGGAGGAGGTGTGAGGGTGTGGGGTTGTTTTGCTTTTGACACTGTCAGGGATTTTTTTAGAATTGAATGCACACTTAACCAGCATGGCTACCACAGCCGTCTGCAGCTATACGCCATCCCATCTGGTTTGCGCTTAGTGGAACTATCATTTGTTTTTCAACAGGAAAATGACCCAACACACCTCCAGTCTGTGTAAGGGCTATTTAACCAAGAAAGAGAGCGATGGATTGCTGAATCAGATGACTTGACCTCCACAATCACCCGACCTCAACCCAATTGAGATGGTTTGGGATGAGTTGGACCACTGAGTGAAAGAAAAGCAGCCAACAATTGCTCAGATTATGTGGGACCTCCTTCAAGACTGTTGGAAAAGCATTCCAGGTGAAGCTGGTTGAGAGAATGCCAAGAGTGTGCAAAGCTGTCATCAAGGGAAAGGGTGGCTAAAATATATTTTGATTTGTTTCACACGTTTTTGGTTACTACATGATTCCATATGTGTTATTTCATAGTTTTGATGTCTTCGCTATTATTCTAGAATGTAGAAAATAGTTCAAATAAAGAAAAACTCTTGAATGAGTAGGTGTGTCCAAACGTTTGACTGGTACTGTATAACTAACCAGCAAAGCAACTAGCTAATTAATGTCAGTCTGTTTAAATTGGAAATAGTCTTTGTAAAGAGTATTTCAGTGGTTTGGGATGCAATGTTCTTTCTGCATCAGTTAGGCACCAACGCCTGAAATATTTCAAAATGGTTCTTGCTCTCCCTTCGTCCACAATATGAATGTGATTGGCTGATGAGTTACATAAACATCAGCCTGTAAGGCAGTGTAACCTCAGCAACTTTACCACTTGTGCATATACAGCGCATAACCAGAGAGGAAGAGGCAACGTGAGGGGCTCCTCTCCTGTCAAAATCTGTCCACACGAGAATACAGCTATAAGCAGACCCAATGGTGATTTTTTTTGTATCGGGGAAAGTAGATTCATTTATCACCAGTACGGGTAAGACGTTTAATGTGGAAACAGTTTTATGTGTCTAATCATAGAATGACATATAGAATCTCTATTAAGTTAGTATGATCTCCGTGGTTCTAGCGGGCCTAGTAAAGATGTACCATATAACTTGTACCATGTATAATGTGGCCTTAATACAACCAGTCATAATGTTTTCACGTTTGTCCACTCACAAAATAATTCCAGCTTCCAAACAGTGCACTGTGCCCCCACAATTTGATGAATGGAAAGCCTACGAAAAAAAAAAAAAAGTTTGGCAATTGTCATTAGGCCCACTACACTTAGCCTGAATTGTACGGCGTCTCAGACACTTACTTATCTCCGCTGTGGCAAAATATGAGTGTTTTCCTTTTTGAACTACAGTGCAATTTTGAGGGTATACCGCCCATTTATATGCCAATTCACTCATTTTCATGCAGCTGACATGCGATAATGTTAAATATTGGTTTAATTGCCTATAGTTTTCTTGGCATTTCGTTTAGGGTCACGCGTTTACCTGTATTGAGCATGGGGATGAGGTCTAAACACACACTCTATTAGTGAGATGATGCTGACTAACGGAAAATGTGTAACTTTGAAAAACAACTGATTGGACATGTTATCCAGCGAATTGCATGTCCCCTTCTCACCGCCTGTCCCTCGTTTTAATCTAAGGATCATTCAAGTTGAATTAGGACCAGGTTGTGTGTTCTCTCTGTGGACCCTTCTGCCATTGGCTGATCTATGATCAGTTGAAACCAACAAAGAGAGAAACAGTGAAGTGAAGGGGAAGCAAGCCAACCGAAACTCTAGGTCAACTCTCTCTCCCCCTTTTTGTCTCTCTCTCTTCCTCTGTGTCGTTCTCCCTCTCCCCTCCCTCCCCCTCTCTCTCTCTTCCTCTGTGTCGTTCTCCCTCTCCCCTCCCTCCCCCTCTCTCGCTTTTCCTCTGTGTCGTTCTCCCTCTCCCCTCCCTCCCCCTCTCTCGCTTTTCCTCTGTGTCGTTCTCCCTCTCCCCTCCCTCCCCCTCTCTCTCTCTTCCTCTGTGTCGTTCTCCCTCTCCCCTCCCTCCCCCTCTCTCGCTTTTCCTCTGTGTCGTTCTCCCTCTCCCCTCCCTCCCCCTCTCTCGCTTTTCCTCTGTGTCGTTCTCCCTCTCCCCTCCCTCCCCCTCTCTCGCTTTTCCTCTGTGTCGTTCTCCCTCTCCCCTCCCTCCCCCTCTCTCGCTTTTCCTCTGTGTCGTTCTCCCTCTCCCCTCCCTCCCCCTCTCTCGCTTTTCCTCTGTGTCGTTCTCCCTCTCCCCTCCCTCCCCCTCTCTCGCTTTTCCTCTGTGTCGTTCTCCCTCTCCCCTCCCTCCCCCTCTCTCGCTTTTCCTCTGTGTCGTTCTCCCTCTCCCCTCCCTCCCCCTCTCTCGCTTTTCCTCTGTGTCGTTCTCCCTCTCCCCTCCCTCCCCCTCTCTCGCTTTTCCTCTGTGTCGTTCTCCCTCTCCCCTCCCTCCCCCTCTCTCGCTTTTCCTCTGTGTCGTTCTCCCTCTCCCCTCCCTCCCCCTCTCTCGCTTTTCCTCTGTGTCTTTCTCCCTCTCCCCTCCCTCCCCCTCTCTCGCTTTTCCTCTGTGTCGTTCTCCCTCTCCCCTCCCTCCCCCTCTCTCGCTTTTCCTCTGTGTCATTCTCCCTCTCCCCTCCCTCCCCCCCTCTCGCTTTTCCTCTGTGTCATTCTCCCTCTCCCCTCCCTCCCCCTCTCTCGCTTTTCCTCTGTGTCATTCTCCCTCTCCCCTCCCTCCCCCTCTCTCGCTTTTCCTCTGTGTCATTCTCCCTCTCCCCTCCCTCCCCCTCTCTTGCTTTTCCTCTGTGTCATTCTCCCTCTCCCCTCCCTCCCTCCCCCTCTCTCTTTTTCCTCTGTGTCATTCTCCCTCTCCCCTCCCTCCCTCCCCCTCTCTCGCTTTTCCTCTGTGTCATTCTCCCTCTCCCCTCCCTCCCTCCCCCTCTCTCGCTTTTCCTCTGTGTCATTCTCCCTCTCCCCTCCCTCCCCCTCTCTCGCTTTTCCTCTGTGTCATTCTCCCTCTCCCCTCCCTCCCTCCCCCTCTCTCGCTTTTCCTCTGTGTCATTCTCCCTCTCCCCTCCCTCCCCCTCTCTCGCTTTTCCTCTGTGTCATTCTCCCTCTCCCCTCCCTCCCCCTCTCTCGCTTTTCCTCTGTGTCATTCTCCCTCTCCCCTCCCTCCCCCTCTCTCGCTTTTCCTCTGTGTCATTCTCCCTCTCCCCTCCCTCCCCCTCTCTCGCTTTTCCTCTGTGTCATTCTCCCTCTCCCCTCCCTCCCCCTCTCTCGCTTTTCCTCTGTGTCATTCTCCCTCTCCCCTCCCTCCCCCTCTCTCGCTTTTCCTCTGTGTCATTCTCCCTCTCCCCTCCCTCCCCCTCTCTCGCTTTTCCTCTGTGTCATTCTCCCTCTCCCCTCCCTCCCCCTCTCTCGCTTTTCCTCTGTGTCATTCTCCCTCTCCCCTCCCTCCCCCTCTCTCGCTTTTCCTCTGTGTCATTCTCCCTCTCCCCTCCCTCCCCCTCTCTCGCTTTTCCTCTGTGTCATTCTCCCTCTCCCCAACCTCCCCCTCTCTCGCTTTTCCTCTGTGTCATTCTCCCTCTCCCCTCCCTCCCCCTCTCTCGCTTTTCCTCTGTGTCATTCTCCCTCTCCCCTCCCTCCCCCTCTCTCGCTTTTCCTCTGTGTCATTCTCCCTCTCCCCTCCCTCCCCCTCTCTCGCTTTTCCTCTGTGTCATTCTCCCTCTCCCCTCCCTCCCCCTCTCTCGCTTTTCCTCTGTGTCATTCTCCCTCTCCCCTCCCTCCCCCTCTCTCGCTTTTCCTCTGTGTCATTCTCCCTCTCCCCTCCCTCCCCCTCTCTCGCTTTTCCTCTGTGTCATTCTCCCTCTCCCCTCCCTCCCCCTCTCTCGCTTTTCCTCTGTGTCATTCTCCCTCTCCCCTCCCTCCCCCTCTCTCGCTTTTCCTCTGTGTCATTCTCCCTCTCCCCTCCCTCCCCCTCTCTCGCTTTTCCTCTGTGTCATTCTCCCTCTCCCCTCCCTCCCCCTCTCTCGCTTTTCCTCTGTGTCATTCTCCCTCTCCCCTCCCTCCCCCTCTCTCGCTTTTCCTCTGTGTCATTCTCCCTCTCCCCTCCCTCCCCCTCTCTCGCTTTTCCTCTGTGTCATTCTCCCTCTCCCCTCCCTCCCCCTCTCTCGCTTTTCCTCTGTGTCATTCTCCCTCTCCCCTCCCTCCCCCTCTCTCGCTTTTCCTCTGTGTCATTCTCCCTCTCCCCTCCCTCCCCCTCTCTCGCTTTTCCTCTGTGTCATTCTCCCTCTCCCCTCCCTCCCCCTCTCTCGCTTTTCCTCTGTGTCATTCTCCCTCTCCCCTCCCTCCCCCTCTCTCGCTTTTCCTCTGTGTCATTCTCCCTCTCCCCTCCCTCCCCCTCTCTCGCTTTTCCTCTGTGTCATTCTCCCTCTCCCCTCCCTCCCCCTCTCTCGCTTTTCCTCTGTGTCATTCTCCCTCTCCCCTCCCTCCCCCTCTCTCGCTTTTCCTCTGTGTCATTCTCCCTCTCCCCTCCCTCCCCCTCTCTCGCTTTTCCTCTGTGTCATTCTCCCTCTCCCCTCCCTCCCCCTCTCTCGCTTTTCCTCTGTGTCGTTCTCCCTCTCCCCTCCCTCCCCCTCTCTCGCTTTTCCTCTGTGTCGTTCTCCCTCTCCCCTCCCTCCCCCTCTCTCGCTTTTCCTCTGTGTCGTTCTCCCTCTCCCCTCCCTCCCCCTCTCTCGCTTTTCCTCTGTGTCGTTCTCCCTCTCCCCTCCCTCCCCCTCTCTCGCTTTTCCTCTGTGTCGTTCTCCCTCTCCCCTCCCTCCCCCTCTCTCGCTTTTCCTCTGTGTCGTTCTCCCTCTCCCCTCCCTCCCCCTCTCTCGCTTTTCCTCTGTGTCGTTCTCCCTCTCCCCTCCCTCCCCCTCTCTCGCTTTTCCTCTGTGTCGTTCTCCCTCTCCCCTCCCTCCCCCTCTCTCGCTTTTCCTCTGTGTCGTTCTCCCTCTCCCCTCCCTCCCCCTCTCTCGCTTTTCCTCTGTGTCGTTCTCCCTCTCCCCTCCCTCCCCCTCTCTCGCTTTTCCTCTGTGTCGTTCTCCCTCTCCCCTCCCTCCCCCTCTCTCGCTTTTCCTCTGTGTCGTTCTCCCTCTCCCCTCCCTCCCCCTCTCTCGCTTTTCCTCTGTGTCGTTCTCCCTCTCCCCTCCCTCCCCCTCTCTCGCTTTTCCTCTGTGTCGTTCTCCCTCTCCCCTCCCTCCCCCTCTCTCGCTTTTCCTCTGTGTCGTTCTCCCTCTCCCCTCCCTCCCCCTCTCTCGCTTTTCCTCTGTGTCGTTCTCCCTCTCCCCTCCCTCCCCCTCTCTCGCTTTTCCTCTGTGTCGTTCTCCCTCTCCCCTCCCTCCCCCTCTCTCGCTTTTCCTCTGTGTCGTTCTCCCTCTCCCCTCCCTCCCCCTCTCTCGCTTTTCCTCTGTGTCATTCTCCCTCTCCCCTCCCTCCCCCTCTCTCGCTTTTCCTCTGTGTCATTCTCCCTCTCCCCTCCCTCCCCCTCTCTCGCTTTTCCTCTGTGTCATTCTCCCTCTCCCCTCCCTCCCCCTCTCTCGCTTTTCCTCTGTGTCATTCTCCCTCTCCCCTCCCTCCCCCTCTCTCGCTTTTCCTCTGTGTCATTCTCCCTCTCCCCTCCCTCCCCCTCTCTCGCTTTTCCTCTGTGTCATTCTCCCTCTCCCCTCCCTCCCCCTCTCTCGCTTTTCCTCTGTGTCATTCTCCCTCTCCCCTCCCTCCCCCTCTCTCGCTTTTCCTCTGTGTCATTCTCCCTCTCCCCTCCCTCCCCCTCTCTCGCTTTTCCTCTGTGTCATTCTCCCTCTCCCCTCCCTCCCCCTCTCTCGCTTTTCCTCTGTGTCATTCTCCCTCTCCCCTCCCTCCCCCTCTCTCGCTTTTCCTCTGTGTCATTCTCCCTCTCCCCTCCCTCCCCCTCTCTCGCTTTTCCTCTGTGTCATTCTCCCTCTCCCCTCCCTCCCCCTCTCTCGCTTTTCCTCTGTGTCATTCTCCCTCTCCCCTCCCTCCCCCTCTCTCGCTTTTCCTCTGTGTCATTCTCCCTCTCCCCTCCCTCCCCCTCTCTCGCTTTTCCTCTGTGTCATTCTCCCTCTCCCCTCCCTCCCCCTCTCTCGCTTTTCCTCTGTGTCATTCTCCCTCTCCCCTCCCTCCCCCTCTCTCGCTTTTCCTCTGTGTCATTCTCCCTCTCCCCTCCCTCCCCCTCTCTCGCTTTTCCTCTGTGTCATTCTCCCTCTCCCCTCCCTCCCCCTCTCTCGCTTTTCCTCTGTGTCATTCTCCCTCTCCCCTCCCTCCCCCTCTCTCGCTTTTCCTCTGTGTCATTCTCCCTCTCCCCTCCCTCCCCCTCTCTCGCTTTTCCTCTGTGTCATTCTCCCTCTCCCCTCCCTCCCCCTCTCTCGCTTTTCCTCTGTGTCATTCTCCCTCTCCCCTCCCTCCCCCTCTCTCGCTTTTCCTCTGTGTCATTCTCCCTCTCCCCTCCCTCCCCCTCTCTCGCTTTTCCTCTGTGTCATTCTCCCTCTCCCCTCCCTCCCCCTCTCTCGCTTTTCCTCTGTGTCATTCTCCCTCTCCCCTCCCTCCCCCTCTCTCGCTTTTCCTCTGTGTCATTCTCCCTCTCCCCTCCCTCCCCCTCTCTCGCTTTTCCTCTGTGTCATTCTCCCTCTCCCCTCCCTCCCCCTCTCTCGCTTTTCCTCTGTGTCATTCTCCCTCTCCCCTCCCTCCCCCTCTCTCGCTTTTCCTCTGTGTCATTCTCCCTCTCCCCTCCCTCCCCCTCTCTCGCTTTTCCTCTGTGTCATTCTCCCTCTCCCCTCCCTCCCCCTCTCTCGCTTTTCCTCTGTGTCATTCTCCCTCTCCCCTCCCTCCCCCTCTCTCGCTTTTCCTCTGTGTCATTCTCCCTCTCCCCTCCCTCCCCCTCTCTCGCTTTTCCTCTGTGTCATTCTCCCTCTCCCCTCCCTCCCCCTCTCTCGCTTTTCCTCTGTGTCATTCTCCCTCTCCCCTCCCTCCCCCTCTCTCGCTTTTCCTCTGTGTCATTCTCCCTCTCCCCTCCCTCCCCCTCTCTCGCTTTTCCTCTGTGTCATTCTCCCTCTCCCCTCCCTCCCCCTCTCTCGCTTTTCCTCTGTGTCATTCTCCCTCTCCCCTCCCTCCCCCTCTCTCGCTTTTCCTCTGTGTCATTCTCCCTCTCCTCTCTCTCTCTCTCTCTCTCTCTCTCTCTCTCTCTCTCTCTCTCTCTCTCTCTCTCTCTCTCTCTCTCTCTCTCTCTCTCTCTCTCTCTCTCTCTCTCTCTCTCTCTCTCTCTCTCTCTCTCTCTCTCTCTCTCTCTCTCTCTCTCTCCGTGTTTGAATATTGTGCTGTGTATCTTCACACATTGTCAGAAAACGAACTCTTAGCCAAGGCGTGACATAAAGAAAGTAATTGTTAAGTGTATAGACAGCCATACTGTACTCCTTTGGAAAACAACAGATTTGTGTTTGCCTCTATGTCTCCCCATACACTCCCACAGTTTCAACTTACATTTTTTGGGGGCCTTTTTCTGCATTTTTGTTTTCCAGTGAGACAGGTTATTTCTTGATACAATAGAAACACACAAGGGTGCGTACACTCTTGGGGAAAAAAGCGCTATAAAGGGTTCTTCGGCTGTCCCCATAGGAGAACCCTTTGAAGAATCTTTCTTGGTTCCAGGTAGAACATTTTACATGGAAGCAAAAAAGTGTTCTCCTATGGGGACAGCTGAGGAACCCTCTTTGAATCCTTTTTTCTAAGTGTAGGGAAGGACAGAGAAGTTCACAGAATTGCACTGAGATTTTTCACTTTAAAATGTATGCCAAACAAAAACCAATGATTTCAAAGTGTAACAAACCATACAAATCTATGCACTATTTATGCAGAAAATGTTACAAAAACACATTTACTGGAAGAACAGTGCAAATGCAAAGTACGGTAACAGAATTACAGTAAAATCTCCCTCACTTTTTAATGTGATCACGTTTTCCAAAAACTCTGTTCGGGCTAGGCCCCTTTTTTCTCAATTTCCGATAGAATGACGTGCCCAAAGTAAACTGCCTGTTGCTCAGGCCCTGAAGCCAGGATATGCATATAATTGGTACTATTGGAAAGAAAACACTTTGAAGTTTGTAGAAATGTTAAAATAATGTAGGAGAATATAACACAATAGATATGGTAGGAGAAAATCCACAAAAAAAACAACCAGACATTTTTGTTTTTGAGAGACCATGCTCTTACAATGGCAAGTATAAGGGCATACTGGATGCATCCCAGGATGCAATTCCTATGTCTTCCACAGGGTGTCAGCAGTCTATGTTCAAGGTTTCAGGCTTGTAACTTCAAAAACGAATAAGAAATATCAGATTTAGTACAGGGACACAGTCTTGGAAATTCGTGTTTGTGTGCCCTATGAAGACAGGACGTTCCTGCTAAAATCGGTTTCCTATTGAACATACTTCTTTCCGTAAGAAATATTATAGTTTGATTACATTTTAGGGTGTCTGAGGAGTTAATAGAAACGTATTTTGACTTGTTGAAACAAAGTTCAGGGGTAGATTTTCGGATTCCTTTCTCTGCATGTTGAACGAGTGGATTACTCAAATTGATAGCGCCAACTAAACAGACTTTTTGGGATATAAAGAAGGATCTTATCTAACAAAACGACACTACATGTTATAGATGGGTCCCTTTGGATGACAAATCAGAGGAAGAGCACACACACACACACACACACACACACACACACACACACACACACACACACACACACACACACACACACACACACACACACACACACACACACACACACACACACACACACACACACACACACACACACACACACACACACACACACAGTATGACATACACGCTAATGGCTGCAGTCAATTTAAGTGCTGTAACACCATAAAGAAATAAAAGGATCGTTACTAATTGACTGTGAATGGCACACTAACCTAGAGTAAATGACAAACTACGTTCCAGCTGTGTTTCTTTTTTCTAGTCATTGAGGTGACATGATATTTCTTTAAAGTCAGTCACTTTTCAGAATGCAAATTATGCAACTACTTTCCCTGTAAATGATCATTTGTAGTCCCAATTTGTAATCGCAGTAAATAAAATATATCCTGCTCTCTCTCTGTCTCTCACCCTCTCTTTTTCTCTCTCTCTGTCCCTCTGTCTCTCTGTCTTTGAACTTTCAACATGAGATGTTCCCTCAGATAAGAACCATAATAATATGTCATTATGTAAGAGGAGAAGAAGGTGTCATAAGGAAACTATTGTTTATGTCTAGCTTACCACACAAAACCCAATCCAAATGTTTCGGTCCAATTACTCATTAAATGTTTCTAATATTTCACAACACTTAATTGTCCGTAATGGGATAAACGAGTTGTATTGAATTGAAATGTCAGTAACATGCTGTGCGCACTAGCCTTGAGAAGTAACCAACTGTTGACAGTTTGATACCAGCTAGAGATAGCTATCCCTGGTTTAGCTGCGTCAGTGTTACAGGTGAGGTGGGGTGGGGCAATGCTCATTTTGAGGCAAAAATACGTAGAGGGTCACTCCAGGCCACACTTTCTGAAGGAAAGGGGTAGTAGAGCGACCATTCTAAGTTATGAGCACATTACAGCACACTTTAATACACGGTTGGGGTAAATTCGAATTCAAGTCAGTCGAATCAGGAATGATTTGAATTTTAAATTCAATTTTTTTTTAAAGCTTTTTAAATAGTTTCTATTTTTAACTTTATTCAGTCTGTTATTGAAAATAGATGCTATTTTTTCAATTATTGAATTGAAATTTCAGTTTAATTGAATGAGCAAGTCAGAAGAGCTTGGTGCCTCTCCAACATGTGTCCTTCAAACTCTTTCTCCTGAAGTGTTTCACCACCACGAAATCACCTGGGTTCAAACAGTGTTCAGCTCCACCTGCTAAATTTGGCAAAGACGCTTTCACCTGGGGTAAAAGAGTCTTAAGAACACTGTTAACCTTTCATGAGCCTCTACCCCGGGTCCGGGATCACCCCCCACCCCCCCACACACTGATTAGCATAGCTAGCATAGCTTCACAAGTAGATAGTAGCATCTAAATATCATTAAATCACAAGTCCAAGACACCAGATGAAAGATACAGATCTTGTGAATAAAGCCACCATTTCAGATTTTTAAAATGTTTTACAGGGAAGACAAAATATGTAAATCTATTAGCTAAACACGTTAGCAAAATACACAATTTCTTTGTCCACCATTTTTTCTCTCCACCAGTAGCTATCACCAATTCGGCTAAACTAAGATATTGATAGCCAATAACCAATAAAAAACCTCATCAGATGACAGTCTGATAACATATTTATGGTATAGGATAGGTTTTGTTAGAAAAAAGTGCATATTTCAGGTAGAAATCACAGTTTACAATTGCACCGACCATCACAACACGACTAGAATTACTATAGAGAGCAACGTGTATGACCAATTTACTCATCATAAAACATTTCATAAGAATAGACAAAGCATAGCAATGGAAAGACCCAGATCTTGTGATTCCAGACAATATTTCAGATTTTCTAAGCGTTTTACAGCGAAAACACAATAAATCGATAAGTTAGCATACCACATGTGCAAACGTTACCAGAGCATCGATTCAAGCCAAAGAGAGCTATAACGTAATCATCGCCAAAATATATAAATTTTTTCACTAACCTTCTCAGAATTCTTCCGATGACACTCCTGTAACATCATTTTACAACATACATATACAGTTTGTTCGAAAATGTGCATATTTAGCCATACAAAACCGTGGTTACACAATGAAAATAGTAGGAAATCAAGCCTCAAAATGTCGGACGTCATCTTTCAGAGTGATCTAGTTTAATCGAAAGCTAATCATATACTTGACTAAAAAATACAGGGTTGACAGGAATCGAAAGACAAATTAGTTCTTAATGCAATCGCTGATTTACATTTCTAAAATTATCCTTACTTTCTTATACAGCGTTCGCCAAGAGAAGCTATAACAAACAAAATGGCGTAATATGTGTTTAAAATATTTCGACAGAACAACGATTTATCATATTAAATATTTCTTACTATGAGGTGATTTTCCATCAGATTCTTGGGCAATGTATCCTTTCTTGGGTCTAATCTTCTTTTGGTCGATAGATGTCCTCTGTCCTTCGAAATATCCACTAACGATCGAACGGGACCCCGAAACGTGCCCAAAGTTTCAGAGTGCACGACAAAGAAATTCCTCAAAATCGCACTAAACGGATATAAATTGCTATAAAACGGTTCAAATTAACTACATTATGATGTTTTTAACAACTATAACGACTAAAAACATGACCGAAGAAATATCACTGGCTAAACAACCATTTGGAAGGAGGCAGGTCTGATGTCCATCTTGCGCAAGACGCATGCAGGAAGAGGTCGGTATTTCCACGTTTTCGTGTTTTATAGTGGCTCTGATTGCGCAATCGAATCCATTCAAAGCGTGATGACGTACTGACACCCAGAGGAAGACGTAGGCAGTGTCGGTTTCTCCATAGCATCTACTGGCACCTTAAAACCGACCCCAGATCAGGGGTCAACATTTCTGAAATCTGACTCCCTGTCAGGAAAAGTGCTGTAGAAGTAGTTCTGTACCACTCAGAGACAAAATTCCAACGGCTATAGAAACTAGAAAGTGTTTTCTATCCAATAATAACAATAATATGCATATTGTACGATCAAGAATTGAGCACGAGGCAGTTTAATTTGGAGACCAAAAAATGCTAATGCGGAACAGCACCCCCTATAGTTGCAAGAAGTTTTAAGGGTGACACAATATGACCTCCTCCGTTCCTTGAAGGGACAAGCTGTTCTGGGTATGATCTCTCTCACGAGTGCTTTCGCCACAGCAGCCGGTGGGCTCTCCTGCAAGGGAAAACAATACTTATTCCCCTCACAAGGGGTCAACTCAATGAAGTCCATCATTAATGCTCAAAAGGTCCTTCGGTCCTTGGATTGACTGAAATGTTAGTTAGTCATACAAATCAAACATTTCTTGCAGAAATTCTCTGCAAACACAGTACAGCCTACTCTACACCAACATTAATTTACAATATCCACCATCCCTCCTTTGACAATTTTGCAAGGAACTGGAGAGTACAACGGGACATGGCAAGTCTGCTCCGCTCATCAAGCCATACACCCGACGTGTCCTTATGACAGCACCCCGCCCACTTGAGTTGTCTCTAAAGCATCAGCCTTGGCCTGTAAAGCAACGATGTAATTAACAGAGAAAGGGTTGGTGGGAGCTGGAACTGCTGCCATCTGTAGGAGGGAGGAAACGGAAGAAGAAGTAGCCCGTTTAGCTGCACAGTTAGCCTTGGCATTCCCCAGAGAAATGTTATCTTTAGAGGGAGCATGGGCCTGACACTTTATCACTGAGATTAACGAGGGGAGTTGAACAGCCTCCAACAGACAGGACACAAGCTTACCGTGAGTCATTTGTTTTCCAGGGGAGGTCGAAAACCCTCTATTCTTCTACAATGTTCCAAATCATGCACTACACCAAATGAATACCTACTGTCGGTGTATATGTTAACAGAGCTGTCTTTATCCAAAATACAAGCTCTAGTCAAAATATAATTATGCTCCTTGAGCTGACAAGTGAGATGGGAACCTTGCAGTCTCCACAGTCTCCAAATTGGTCACAACAGCACAACCAACTTAAGGCTCTCCTTAATCATTACGCTGAGCAGACCCATCTACAAATCCGGATTTTCTAACAGGGTATCTCAAGTCCAACCTAGGGCTACAGTCAATTTCAAGAGCTAAGTCACAGTCATGGTCTTCAACCAGCATCTGCTATTGGGAGAAGCGTTCAGTTAAAGGGTAAAGAATTGTAGACCGCTTCCGAGTAACATGGGACATTGTCAACAGAATGTTCTGATCGTCTAGCAGTCTCGCAGGCTTTAAATGAGCCGTTTTTGCCTGTGTAATAATTGCGTGCACAGCATGGGGCGCATGGAGGGTTAGAGGAGACACAGCCACAATATCAGAACATGCCAAAACAGCCTCAGTAGCAGCCGCTACCGATCTCAAACAGGAAACCATTCCCCTGATCACACTATCCAATCGTTTAGAATTATAACAGGTCTATATCCATGATACTCCGTCAAAAGTGCTGACATAAACTCCCCCGTCTCAGAAACAAACAGATGAAAAGGTTTTGTATGGTCGGGCAGGCCCAGACAAGGGTTGGACATCAGAATTTGTTTCAATTCTACCAATGCCACCTCAGCCTCATCGGTCCAGACCACAACTTCACTCGCCTCCATCTTTGTCCCATAAATACAATCCTGCAGTAGTTGAAATATCTCTGCATAGTCTTTCAACCATGGACGGACGACAGTAACCAGCCACACCCAACAAAGACATCATGTGTTGCTTGGTGCCAGGTTTTTAGGCAACCCTTTAATTGCCCATCGCTCCACCATCCCCTTTCTGGGTTACATCATTGCTGCAGGGAGTGTACAGATGGATCGTGGAAAAGTGAGAGCGGTAGTGGATTGGCCCCAGCTTACATCCAGAGTGCAGCTACAACGTTTCCTGGGATTCACCCATTTTTATCACCGCTTTATCCGGGGTTACAGCACCCTGGTTTCCCCCCTGTCTGCACTCACCTCTCCCAAGGTTCTGTTCATGTGGTCCCAAGCTGCTGACCGGGCGTTCCGGAATCTCAAACACCGCTTCAGCACAGCTCCTATCTTGGTTCATCCTGACCCGTCCCGCCAGTTTGTGGTGCATGCCAATGCTTCGGATGTCAGAGTGGGGGCTGTCTTGTACCAGCGTTCTGCCCTGGACCTCAAGCTGCATCCCTGCGCCTTCTTCTCCCACTGCCTCAACTCCACAGAGAGGAATTACGATGTGGGGAATCGTGGGTTTCTTGCGGTGAAGATAGCATTGGAGGAGTGGAGATAACCAGATGTTCGTTCCTGATAGGGTCTGCTCCTCGTCCTGGAGTTGGCCCACTCCTCCAGGCTTGCCTGCCATCCGGGCTCCCGGCGGACCCTGGCCTTTGTGCGACAAAGCATTTGGTGATTCCTGACGTCTCCGCGTTCGTCGCCGCATGCATGATCTGTGCATAGAACAAGACTCCTCGGCAAGCTCCGGCTGGTCTCATTCAACCTCTGCCTGTCCCTTACCGTCCCTGGTCTCATATATCCCTGGACTTTGTCACATGTCTCCCCCCGTCTGATGACAACATCCTGACCGTAGTGGATCGGTTTTCCAAAGCTGCCCACTTCCTTCCTCTCCCCAAGCTACACTCTGCCAAAGAGGTGGCCCAGCTCATGGTGCAGCTTGTCTTCCGGATACATGGACTGCCTGTGGGCATGGTCTCCAACCGGGGTCCTCAGTTCTCATTCCGGTTCTGGAAGGCGTTCTTGCCACTCATTGGGTCGTCAGCCAGCCTATCCTCTGGGTTCCACCCCCATTCCAACGGCTAGTCGGAGAGAGCCAACCAAGACCTGGAGACAACTCTGCACTGCCTGGTCTCCGCCAACCTCACTGGAGCCGGCAACTAGTGTAGGTCGAATGTGCCCGAAACACCCTTCCTTGCTCTATTGCCCTTTGAATGTTCCCTGGGGTATCAGCCTCCACTCTTCCCTGAGCAGGAGAAAGAGGTTGGCATACCTTCGGCCAAGATGTTTTTCCGCCACTGTCATCGTACCTGGAAGAGAGCCCGGTCGGCCCTTCTCAAGTCCACCTCCAGTGGCAGATCGCCACCGGACCCCGGGCTCCCCGGTATCGTCTCGGGCAGAAGGTATGGCTGTCCACCTGGGATCTACCCCTACGGGTGCTGGGTCCCCGCTAGGGACATCCTGGACTCAGGCCTCATCGCGGATTTCCAAAGCCGGCACCTTGGTCAGCCAGGTATGCGCCCAGGTAGTACGCCAGGTGGCGCCCCTAGAGAGGGGGAGGGGTACTGTCACACCCTGATCTTTTTCACCTGTGTTTGTGCTTGTCTCCACACCCATCCAGGTGTCGCCAATCTTCCCCATTATCCCCAGTGTGTTTATACCTGTGTTGTCTGTTTGTCTGTTGCCAGTTCATTTTGTTTCGTGAAACCTACCAGAGTTTTTCCCCTTGCTCCTGTCTGTTCAAGTTCCTGTTTTCTAGTTTTTCCCAGTTTTGACCATTCTGCCTACCCTGACCCTGACCCTGAGCCTGCCTGCCGTTCTGTACCTTGCCACACCACAATGGATTATTGACCCCTGCCTACACTGACCCTGAGCCTGCCTGCCATTCTGTACCTTGCCACACCACACAGGATTATTGACCCCTGCCTACACGGACCCTGAGACTGCCTGCTGTTCTGGACCTTTTGCACCCTATCTGGATTATTGACCTCTGCCTGCCCCTTGACCTGTCATTTTGCCTGCCCCTGTACTAGTAATAAACTTTTACTTCGACACTGTCTGCATCTGGGTCTTACCTGAAACGCGATACACTTGAAGTCAATATTACACGAATCACTCTTTATTGTCAGCAAGCTGGAGAGGTCAGTCAGTTGGATGCAGAAATTATCAGTCTGAAGTGAGCTCTATACATAGTGACTTATATACTGCCACATAAAAACCAACATAAACATGATTCATTGGATTGATTCCAGCATGTGACTGGCGCCATCTCCTATCTTAATTTATAGAACATGTTCTGGGCGTTCTGCCAGATGGTCCTAAGGAAAGGGTCATGACTCCCTCATATCTTTACCCAGCACAGGCAGGAAACAAGGATTACTTATGACACGAAAGACTAAATGAACATTATCTCATCATTACATACAATGATCCTGGTTTACTGTCCCTCTCCTATTAGAATCATGGTTTTACACACAGCACAACTATACAAATGGAATAGTCTTCTTCCTTTACAAGTGACAGTACAGATACAGTATCATAATATTTCAGAGAAAAAGATCTGAACACAAAGCATGCATGATATTAAAAAGCTATGTAATATATGATTGTTTGTACAAAACAAATCTTATTTTACCAAAAATGTACACACATTGACCTAAATACAGTGAAACTGTGAAGAGGAAGATATCTATGATAATGGGACCTGAGGCTGTATCATGGACCTAGCAGAATCTCTCATAGTCAAATACATTCAAAAGACACACGCGCGCGCATGCATACACACACACACACACTGAATCACATGATCAAATCCATGTAAAAAAAAAAAAGCGAGAGCTAGTTACTCCTCCGTGTCAGTGATACACAGTGCAACATTTTAACTAAAAGTTTCAGTGTAACAAAATCTTACCTTGCCAACAGAAAACTACAGACACAATAAGGCCCTCAGTACTGCACTACAAATATGAGCCCACGTACTGTGTAACTATAGCTTTTTTCTCAAGTACTTGTAAACCAAGACCCTTCAAGTTTTCATTTACAGTACGGTGCTGAAACAAAAGGGCTTTGGTTTGTCATCTCAAGTTTGAAATTAATGAATAAAAACTATAATTGAAACTATTGTGAAATAATTAACAGTTGTCAACCCAGCCATTTGGGATTATATGTACAGTATCTCGGTCTGACAGCCTCTACCATACGTCACACAAGCCTGCACACTATAAAGCTGAACAACGAAGCTAAATAGAAATGCGCAGGGGAGGAAAAGCCAAGAAGTAACTTTAAAGCACACATTTCTTCATGTTGGAGTCTTTCTAGGAGATTCCTCTCCTAGTTTTTGTGTCAGACAGCAAACAAACACGCTAATGTTCAGGATAGCGATACCTCTCCTCTTCTTTTCCTTCAATTTCCTTCCATTCAATCAGGCAGGTGAAGAAGTCTCTCTCAGACATAGTCCTTCCTGTCGTATCCCGCTGCGCCCCCGCTGCGAGGGGCGGAGTAGGCCATGCCGGGGGGCTTGTACCTCTTCTCCTCCCTGGGGGGGCAGGAGCTGCACAGCATGGCCCCTCCGATCAGTAGCAGGGCTGCGGCCCCCCAGCCAATGTAGAGAGAGGCCCCCAGTTCCCTCTTCTGTGCGTTGATCAGAAGAGGGTTGTAGAAGTCTTGGATGATGGTGCTGGCCGACCAGGAGACAGGGATGAGGACGAGGATCCCGGCCAGGATGAAGAAGATTCCGGAGATGATCATGACTTTAGCTTTGGCGGGTTCATCATCGATGCAGTTGGTGCACTTGGCTCCGACGATGGAGACCATCACCCCTAGAATCCCCAGGATGATTGCGATGATTGTCATGGCTCTGGCGGCCTGCAGGTCCTGGGGCAAGGCCAGGAGGGAGTCGTAGACCTTACACTGCATCTGCCCCGTGCTCTGAGTCACACAGTTCATCCATAGGCCCTCCCATATGGTCTGGGATGTGATAATGTTAGCTCCGATATAGGCTGTCACCTTCCACAAGGGCAAAGCACAGACCACGATGCCCAGGATGAATCCTATGACGCCCAGGGCAATTCCCACGATCTCCATGCCCATCGACATGCTAGCTCCCTGGGCTGGCTCTCTCCAACACCTGCCCTTCCTGGTGGAACGAGGATGTGACTTAACTAAGAAGTTCTTAGAACCTGCTGAGATTCTCAACTTCCAGAATCCAGTGCACAAATTCTAGAACTAACAGAGGATTCAGTCAAGCTGAGATTCTAATCAAAGACAGAAGTTTCTGTTCCAAATCTGGAGCTTCTTTGTGGTTCTTTGTGTTCAGTGTTCTTCCTTGTAACTCCTCTCTCGCTCTCTCTTTCTCGCTCTGTGTGTGGGGGTGTGATGTAGCTAAGTGATGCTGCCACATACTCAGAGATCCTTTAAACCCCAGGGTAGGCAGGAGAGAAGGAAGGGACCAGTCACCTGGTGATGATGTCTCAGTATGGTAGAACAGGTGCTTTCAAGCTCTTCACAAAAACAATGACCTGCCCATAGAGGCTACTGAGAGAAGGGGATGGATGGAGGAGGAGGAGGAGGGAGGAGAAGCAGGAGAGATGAGAGAAGAGAAGGGAGGGAGGAGGCAGCCAGAGGGGAGGGTTTCACCTGTAATCTGACTCCCTCTTGACTGTTCCTTAAAGGAACATAAGGACAATGACAATTACCCTGGCCTTGCCTGCTCCTTTCAGAAGAAATAATGCCCTCTAAATGTTGGGGGAAAGTATGCTGAATCATGTCTTCTGACTGGATTTACACTGTATATTTGAGGTACAGGCTGGTATAGGTGGGTCGTTCCACGACATGAGTGCCTTTTGTGTAACAAGTGCCTTTTTATTAATATGAATAAAGACTTGCTAAAGTTCCAAAATTCAGCATTTGACATGTCCCTCCTTGCACCCTCTATGACTTCTGGGAATATTTTAACGCACTTAACCGCACACTTTATCCAAGTTTTTACCATCATTGTAAAGCTCTAGTTATTTTGTGGCTTTGACAAAGTCATTTCTGAAGATTATAATTTATTTCATGTGATTAGCGATTCATTTAAGTCTGTCCCTCATTTTAAGGTCAACTCTTATGTGAACTGAACTCTCATTTTAATATGGTGATACTATTAATTTTAAAAAAAAGATTTCAAAAGAAACATTCAACATCTGAAAGTAAAATCATAGTGTGGATAAAAACTGAGTGGGTCATGCATACAGTAACACGTCAACCCTGTTACCTATAGATATACAGGCTTGAAATGTTTGAACAAATTACATTTTTTGGTGAAGCTTGCATTAAATTGCCACTTCCTGGTGTCCATTCTCCCTGTCACAGGGGGATTTATTGCTGATTTAGGATGAAATCATCAACCTTGTCACGGTCAATCCTGTTACTTTATTTGGCACTTAATATAGTAAAGTAATTTAAAAAAAAATTGAGATGAGAAAACATATTTTTATGAAGTTAAACATGTTCAAATTAAGTCAAATAATTTATTATAATTTTTTTGTTACACTTCTCAAAAGGCACCGAATTGGTGGCACAAGACAGGAAGTGTCATATAATGGTTTGAATACAGGTGTATTTCACACAAAAAACAGGGAGGGGAAACTAGTTATGTTGGTTTGAGAAAAATGCCCGCACGCACACACAGAGCAAAAAGCCTTACATTGTGATCCCCCTAGACCTATAGCAAAGTACACAATTACATTTTATGATAGTGATTTCTGACAGCGGTCTCTTGGTCCCTTGACTCTAATGGTAATTATTCCATAATTTGTATAATTCTTCCTTAGTTTATATTCCAAATAAAATGTATTACAGTTTTTTCCAACTGCTTACACACGTTTTCAAAACTGTCTCCTTTTTTCAAAACTCTACACACAATTCCCAAAACTGCACACACAAAATGCAAAATGCCTCACATCTCCTTCAAAATGTAACACTGCATTCAAAATGGCATAAACACATGTCAGAATGAAGGATTTGCATCAAATGGCAAACACTGCTTTCATAATAGTACATTTTTGGATATGCCATGTAAACACTGTTGTTCTAAATCTAAAGCTCTTTGGTCTTTCATAGGCTTATATCTACATTTCAATGCAATGTTCTACAGTGAAAGTAATCTGCTGAGAGGGGTAACAAGTACACTGTAAACACCAATGCAATGTAGAAACAGAAAATATTTATTAGGCCAAACATTACTGTTGTATACAGTAGCATACAACAAAACCATAAACATATGTAAATCAAAAGTATATTCTTTAGAATACAGTAAAGAACACAATTGTGTGTGTGGGGTCCCAGGGTGGCAGTCCAGGAATTGGTGGTGGGGGGGGGGGGGCAGTCACCAGTGCTAAGCTACGCTTCATCTCTTCTCCGGCCTGGGTCTGGCCACAATACTTCGTCCACATCACAAGATACGTTTTCTCTTGCCAAACATCGAGGGAAGTATCTCCTAGCATGGCGTATCCAACCTTGGACAGAGGCAACCTCTATGTCCCCACATGCGTCCTCCATTGCCTGGAGAAGCGGCATGCGGGCATAGGGTTGGCGATCATACACTTTCCAGCGCCAGGCTGAGAAGAATTGCTCTATGGGATTTAGAAAAGGTGAATATGGGGGTAGGTACAAAACTACAAATTGTGGATGGGTGGCAAACCAGTTTTGGACCAGAACAGCCCGGTGAAAACTAACATTGTCCCATAAAACCACAAATCTAGCAGGCTCCTGATCTGGATCAGGGACAAGCATTGTGTAAATTGCATCCAGAAAAGTGAGCATATGGCCGGTGTTGTATGGACCCAGTGTGGCATTGTGATGGAAGACCCCGTTTTGAGTGATAGCAGCACACATAGTTATATTACCCCCACGCTGTCCAGGGACATTGGTAATTGCCCTCTGTCCTATTACATTTCTTCCGCGGCGCCTGGTTGAAGCCAACCTCATCCACATAAATAAATTAATGGCGAATTACATGGGCATCCAGCTCCAATACTCTCTGTAACAGACAAAAGGATATACAGATGAGTAAATATGGTATGTCTGAAGTACTGGAAGTAGTGTTGCATACATACCTCTACAAAGTTATGTCGCATATTCTTGACTCTGTCAGAGTTTCTCTCAAATGGCACCTTGTAAAGTTGTTTCATCGTCACTCGGTGCCGTTGGAGGATGTGTTGTATGGTCGACAGGCTTACAGCATTGATGTTGTTAAATATGGTGTCATTATTCAAGATATGCTCTCTTATCTCTCGAATCCTAATTGCATTGTTGGCCAAAACCATATTTATAATTGCAGTCTCTTGTACATCTGTAAACAAGCGTCCTCGTCCTCCATGATGTCTTTGCCTTTCCACTCTGTACAGAATTCAAACACAGTATGTGTTCAGCATAGGAACTGTAAACAATGTACAAAAAAATGTAGTACAGCATGATAACCAACCTCATTCATTCAATGCAGTAAATGGATGGCTTAGAGTTACAAATGTTTATGCAATACTATGCAGTCATACGTATTTTACAGTACATTACTGTAATGCTAAAATAGTCATTAGATAGTTGCATACCTGTTCTCATTTCTGAAGGTTCGAATTATGCACGCCACTGTAAATCGACTCAAGTTGGGCTGGACTCTCAGTCCAGCCTCTCTCATGTTCAAACTGTGGTTGATCACATGATCAACAAGTGTTGCCATAATCTCATCAGAGTTGGCTCTCCTTCCTTCTCTTCTTTGCCCTCGTCCTCTTCTTCCTCTTCCTCTCCCTCCTACTCCTCTTGCTCTCTGTCCATTGTTGGCATCCATTGTTCAAAACAGGTAATCTGACCTTTGACCTATTTATAGGCCTATACTACAGTAAAGCAGTGATTGGTTAGTGATCAGTTAAGCTATTAGTGTTTGCACATGTGAGGAGTGTGTGTGTGACCTGGTGAATAAGTGTAGCATTTTGATTGGTTGTGTTTGGAAAAGGAAAGCAAGTCACTTCCTGTTCGATTTTTGTGTTTTAGGTAGAGAATTGTGTGTAGTGTTTTGAAAAAAGTGTTTTATGCAATTGACAACTGAGTCAAAGGCTGAGAAATAGTAGTTTTGCACTTTGAGTGAGAGGTTTCAAAAATTGTGTGACATGAAAAGATTTTGTGTGTAAGGAGTTGGAAAAAACTGTAATAAAAGACAATAAGGAAAAGGTTAACATTCCTGTCAGAATTGGTGTCGCTTTATTATGTTAGCCTACTTCCTGGTGCCATATGGTGACTTGGCTTTCCACAGCCAGCAGGTTTCTGTGTCTGTTCCTGTAACAGAGCGATTGTGTGTGCAAATATTCCCAGATCCCTGAAAACACGTTTTCTGAGTAAATAGAGAGAGAAAGAGAGAGACAAAGAGCATAGACACCCTTAGCATACAAACTCCCCCACCTCTATGATTCAGAGGGGTTGGGTTAAATGCGGAAGACACATTTCAGTGGAATGCATTTAGTTGTAAAACTGACTAGGTATCCCCCTTCCTTTCCCTCATCTCAGTATCGGTTAGATACAATTTGTAAGTCGCTCTGGATAAGAGCGTCTGCTAAATGACTTAAATGTAAATGTAAATGTAATACACACTCACATTACATGTATACCCAATGCCAGATTAGAAATACCATAAAAAATGTCACCCACACTTTCAATTGTTGTCCGTCATAAGTATACCTAATATTCAGTAACTTTTAAATCCTTAATTAAGAGTCTATTGACCCGTGCATCAATCCCGTGCACCTACCAGGTGGCGTGGCGAGAATCTGTCTCCGCACCACGTGCTCTCACCACTGGTGTCCCCCAGGGCTCTGTTCTAGGCCCTCTCCTATTCTCGCTATACACCAAGTCACTTGGCAAGTCACTTGGCTCTGTCATATCCTCACATGGTCTCTCCTATCATTGCTATGCAGACAACACACAATTAATCTTCTCCTTTCCCCCCTCTGATAACCAGGTGGCGAATCACATCTCTGCATGTCTGGCAGACATATCAGTGTGGATGACGGATCACCACCTCAAGCTGAACCTCGGCAAGACGGAGCTGCTCTTCCTCCCGGGGAAGGACTGCCCGTTCCATGATCTCGCCATCACGGTTGACAACTCCATTGTGTCCTCCTCCCAGAGTGCTAAGAACCTTGGCGTGATCCTGGACAACACCCTGTCGTTCTCAACTAACATCAAGGCGGTGACCCGTTCCTGTAGGTTCATGCTCTACAACATTCGCAGAGTACGACCCTGCCTCACACAGGAAGCGGCGCAGGTCCTAATCCAGGCACTTGTCATCTCCCGTCTGGATTACTGCAACTCGCTGTTGGCTGGCCTCCCTGCCTGTGCCATTAAACCCCTACAACTCATCCAGAACGCCGCAGCCCGTCTGGTGTTCAACCTTCCCAAGTTCTCTCACGTCACCCCGCTCCTCCGCTCTCTCCACTGGCTTCCAGTTGAAGCTCGCATCCGCTACAAGACCATGGTGCTTGCCTACGGAGCTGTGAGGGGAACGGCACCTCCGTACCTTCAGGCTCTGATCAGGCCCTACACCCAAACAAGGGCACTGCGTTCATCCACCTCTGGCCTGCTCGCCTCCCTACCTCTGAGGAAGTACAGTTCCCGCTCAGCCCAGTCAAAACTGTTCACTGCTCTGGCACCCCAATGGTGGAACAAACTCCCTCACGACGCCAGGTCAGCGGAGTCAATCACCACCTTCCGGAGACACCTGAAACCCCACCTCTTTAAGGAATACCTAGGATAGGATAAAGTAATCCTTCTAACCCCCCCCCCCCCCCTTAAAAGAGTTAGATGAACTATTGTAAAGTGGTTGTTCCACTGGATATCATAAGGTGAATGCACCAATTTGTAAGTCGCTCTGGATAAGAGCGTCTGCTAAATGACTTAAATGTAATGTAAATGATAATACAAATCCCCATCAAAATCTGTCATTTTAAGCTAGAGATATCTGGTGGCCGAGCTAAAGCAGTGTTTGTCAGACCATGAGACATCCTGAAAATCGGTCTTCTCACAAATGTCTGTAGCGTACGAAAGACTCGTCTGAAGTCAGTACTGCTGATGTGCTTCTGTCTGTAGCGTCCGAACCGTTTGGGCTACAAACTAATATGACCACTCTATGGTCACGATGGCATTCTCCGTTTTCTCTACGACCCTCACAAGTGTTTTCAAAATGTACGGAAGTATGGAGGTAGTTTTGTGCCAACAAAAAAAGAGGTTAAAAATGTGTCAAAAAAAAGTTTACATTTCCTGAGCGTTTATATGGGCTATCGTAGTAAAGGCCAAATTCAATATTTTATCAACCCTTTTTCTCAAAATCAAATAGTTAAATGATCCTGGATATGGCCATCTTTAAAAAATGACATATGTTAGCTTAGTTTGCTGTTTTGTCCTTAGTTGTCCGTGAAGCACCTTTCAGCTGACAAAAGCAGTTGTACAGACAAACTTGGGGACACACAACAGTTATGCTGTTTGTGGTCCAGCAACCCAAGATGGCCACATTTGATGAGATAATGCAGCATTGCAAATACATCACAAAGGATACAGTGTAAAGAGTCACTTTGGGGGCTGGGCCACTCTACACTACTGTTTATAAACATTTGTCTTTATTAATGTCTTAATGAACTTTTTCTAGAACACCATATCACACACTCACAAACTGAAAACATAACGTGTGTACAATTCATTGGTTAGAGAGAGGTCTCAAATTCATTTGTATCACCTGTGGCTTTGTAATCGGCGCAAAGTTGGTTCCTGTTTCGGTTACGTGTTTGGCAACGTTGGCGTGGGTCAAACAAAAACACCCTAATGATTGACTGACAAACTGTGACGACGGCATGGTGCGGTTGGTGAGAAGGAACTGCAGCGACTTGAAGGCGACTTCATAAAAAAACTCCATGATTTTTTTTAAAGTTCATGTAGTCGATATAGTCAGCCGCAAGTCAATTTTTATCCCCATAATGCAAGACACTTTGAAAGGCGGTGACGTCAATGACGTCTTGACAAAGGTGATCCGCTCAAACACACCCACTCAGTCAGGGTTGGGGTCAATTCAGAATTTTGGAATTGACTCCCATTCAACTCATGAGTTGAAATGAAATTGACCACAACCCACAGGATGTAGAATTTGAATACGAGTGACAGGAAGTAAAATTGAACTTAGTCATAGAACATGAGTGTTTCATTGAATCTGACAAGTCACACTTCCAGATACCAAGAATATAGTATATCACTTTTCTCTGGAAAATAAGTTCCTATACTCTTTAAACCTCAGTGCTTAGAATAGCCAATTATATTTTTTCGGCAAACAATGTAGTCAAATTAGACCCTACCTTATATATTGTGTTTTGTATTCCAAAGCCACAATCTGTGACTGGTGCAAAGATTTTGTGGACATGTATTTTCTGGATATAACGTAAACCCATTGCTTGGAGGCAGAGGACGGTGCCAGGGACGTACTGAAGTCTGTCCACAAAAACCTGGAGAGACTGGAGATGCTACAGACAAACCAGCAGAGCATCGCAGAACTGACAGCCAGTTTAGAGTTCAGCCAAAAGGAAATAGACAAACTGAAGAAGGAGAATAAATCTTTGAAAGGTACTGTGCATACCATGCGGAATGCTGTTAGATTTTTACATTTTTTTTACATTTTAGTGATTTAGCAGACGCTCTTATCCAGAGCGACTTACAGTAGAGTGCATACATTTTATTACATTTTTTACATACTGAGACAAGGATATCCCTACCGGCCAAGAGCAGACGCTCTTATCCAGAGCGACTTACAGTAGAGTGCATACATTTTTATTACATTTTTACATACTGAGACAAGGATATCCCTACCGGCCAAACCCTCCCTACCGGCCAAACCCTCCGCCAATTGTGCGTCGCCCCACGGATCTCCCGGTTGCGGCCGGCTGCGACAGAGCCTGGGCGCGAACCCAGCCCAGCCTGGGCGCAAACCCAGAGACTCTGGTGGCGCAGCTAGCACTGCGATGCAGTGCCCTAGACCACTGCGCCACCCGGGATGAAGCTGAGCTGTTGACACAATCGGGAGAGCAGAATGCTGAAGGAGTCACTGCTTGATATACAATCTCGGGGAATGAGAGACATTCTTATTTTGGGGGGGGGGGGATTTCTGAGACAGACAATATCGAACCAGAGACTAGTGTGAATGAATTTATGACTGAAAAGCGGAAACTGCCCTCTGATGTGTTGGAGAAAATCACCTTCTCCAGGGTGTACAGAATGGGGAAATCCTTCAGAGGCAGACCTCACGCAATTATTGCGTTCTTTGAACATTTCAAACAGAAGGAAATGGCCAAAAGCAGAGGCAGAGAATTAAAAGGAATAACTATGGGATGAATGACCACTTTCCTCACAACATAAAAGAGACGCAAAGTGCTCTATCCTGTCATGAGAACAAAGGGCCAGAGCGACCGAGTTGCACAGGTTGTGGACAAACTGTACATAAATGGCCAGATGTTCAGATACACAAAATGTACTCACTCTTGGCTAACAGGCCCTGTTTACAATGAGTCCTGAATCCAGTGTTCCACTAAAAACACAATGACTACCTCTACAAAAATGTCATATTCTGTCGATTTGCAATTATCAAAGAAAGGTCCCCATATCACCCATATAAATGTGTGTAGCCTCCCTAATAAGATCCATGAAGTCTATGACTTGGTGCATAAAGACAACGTGCATGTTCTAGCTATCACAGAAACCCATCTGGATCATTCTATTACTGATGGACAGCATCAGTGGTCATACTACGATTAGAACGGACAGGAACAGACGAGGTGGTGGTGCAGCAATATACTCTATATATACACAAAAGTATGTGGACACCCATTCAATTTAGGGTATTCGGCTATTTCAGCCACACCCGTTGCTGACAGGTGTATAAAATCAAGCACACAGCCATACCATCTCCATAGACAAGCATTGGCAAAAGAATGGCCTGACTCCTGATTCAGTGACTTTCAACGTGGCACCGTCATAGCATGCCACCTTTCCAACAAGTCAGTTTGTCAATATTCGTCAATAAGTGCCGTTATTGTGAAGTGGAAAAGTCTAGGAGCAACAACGGCTTAGCAGGGAATGGTAGACCACACAAGCTCCCAGAATGGGACCTCCGAGTGCTGAAGTTTGTAGTGCATTATAATCGTCTGTCCTCGGTTGCAATACTCACTATTGAGTTTCAAACTGCCTCTGGAAGCAACGTCAGCACGAAAAATGTTAGTCGGGAGCTTCATGAAATTGGTTTCCATGGCCGAGCAGCCGCACACAAGCCTACGATCACCATGCGCAATGCCAAGCGTCGGCTGGAGAGGTGTAAAGCTCGCCGCCATTGGACTCTGGAGCAGTGGAAATGTGTTCTCTGGAGTGATGAATCACGTTCACCATCTGGCAGTCCGACAGAGGTATCTGGGTTTGGCGGATGCCAGGAGAACGCTACCTGCCACAATGCCAACTGTGACATTTGATGGAGGAGGTACAATGGTCTGGGGCTGTCTTTCATGGTTCGGGCTAGGCCCTTTAGTTCCAGTGAAGGGGCATCTTAATGCTACAGCATACAATTACATTCTAGACGATTATGTGCTTACAACTTTGTGGCAACAGTTTGGGGAAGGCCCTTTCTTGTTTCAGCATGACAATTCTCCCATGCTCAAAGCAAGCTCCATACAGAATGGTTTGTCGAGATTAGTGTGGAAGAACTTGACTGGCCTGCACAGAGCCCTGACCTCAAAACCTTTGGGATGAATTGGAATGCAGACTGCGAGCCAGGCGTAATCGCCCAACATCAGTGCCCGACCTCACTAATGCTCTTGTGGCTGAATGGAAGCAATTCCCCGCAGCAATGTTCCAACGTCTAGTAGAAAGTCTTCCCAGAAGAGTGGAGGCTGTGGAAGCAACAAAGGGGGAACCAACTCTATATTAATGCCCATGATATAGAAATACTACGACTAGAGTTTAATTGACCATTTCAACCACCAAAATGAGTTAGGTGTGTATACATGTTCAAATGTATCTTACCTGAATGTTATATGTGACAGTATTGATATATTCTCAAAGATTTTAATATTAACTGGGAGCACAAGAACGAGGGCAACAAATCCAGACTTGCCAGATTCAATGACAGTGTAAATCTAACGGAAATGGTTAATGCCACCACTAAATCCTCCAGAAAAAGGTTTGGCAACCAAACTTCATCATGTATTGGTTTGATATTTTGCAGTAAAAATATGTACCTTTAGACTCGACCAATCATAGTATTATTAAAAACAAAAAACAACATTTTAAGTGAGAAGTTGGCGTTGGTCTGAAACCGAAAAATGAATGAAATTCACATAAGCACCACAATGCCTATTCTACCCATGCTCTACCAAGGTTTTCCGGCACACAGTTTTGACCTACTACAGTAGCTATGTTGGTATTGTACTTCAAACTATGTGTAGGCAGGTTGCTTAGGATTCAAACCTTCTCAAACAGTCTCGTTCATACTCTTAGAGGAGGTGCTTCCACAATAACGTGATGTGTACCGCGTACAAGGTAAAGCATTGAATGTTTCACCCACCTCAGTAAGACATCTCATTACTCTAACTTTTCATGCTGTTTTAATTCAATGAAAGCAAGCATTTTATACTTACAAGACCATCAGGCTTAACTGAGCTGTTTTGTCTTGTAGTAATGTGGTGCATGCCTGTATTTCCTTATACCTTTGTTTTAGCAATACATGTCATTGAAAATAATTAATAATAAAAACGTAATTTTTGGGGTCAGTAGGTGCCCAACATAACAGGTGGTGGTGTGTTGGACACAGAAGCTCAGATAGATACAGCCTATCTGCATTCCTGATTTCTGTAACTGTTAGCTTACCTGTGTAATAATGACATAAGCTCAGAGCCACTTGTGTTTCAAACGTGGTCCTGTTTCATCAATGCTGTGCTGATCAATGGACGGTTCACTACCTCTGTCAAAATAATATGTAGCTTAAAGTTATATTTGTACTTGTATGTCTTTTTGCAACAAAAAAAAAATAATAATACACATTTACAATAGACCTATACGTAAAACTACATTGAGCCAAATTATATATACAGTACCAGTCAAAGGTTTGGACACATGCACTCATTCATGGGTTTTTCTTTATTTTTAGCATTTTCTACATTGTAGAATAATATTGAAGACATCAAAACTATAAGTAAGATTGCGCCGGAGCAGAAGGCAGACGTTCTACCTGCCGCCAACCGATTGTGTTTTTTTGTTCATTTAACTGTGTTGTTTGTAATACATTTTTTACTATTTTTGTACATAATGTTGCCGCTACCCTCTCCTATGACCGAAAATAACTTCTAGACATCAGGATTGCGATTACTCACCACGGACTAGCAGAATCCTTTTTCTTCTATCACGACTCTGACGAGCCCGAGGCGGAGGATAAACAGCTCAGCTCTTGGCTGAACGACAACAATACCAACATACAGCTGGCTGGTTATACAATGTACCAGCAGGATAGAACAGCGGCATCTGGGAAGACAAGGGGCGGCGGTCAATGTATTTTTGTAAACAACAGCTGGTGCACGATATCTAAGGAAGTCTCAAGCTTTTGCTCGCCTGAGGTAGAGTTTCTCATGATAAGCTGCAGACCACATTACCTACCAAGAGAGTTTTCATCTATATTCTTTGTAGCTGTTTACATACCACCACAGTCAGAGGCTGGCACTAAGATAGCATTGAATGAGCTGTATTCCGCCAGAAGCAAACAAGAAAACGCTCACCCAGAGGCGATGCTCCTAGTAGCCGGGGACTTCAATGCAGGGAAACTTAAATCAGTCTTACCAAATTTCTATCAGCATCTTATACTCCACACACAGAGATGCATAACAAGCTCTCCCTCGCCCTCCATTTGGCAAATCTGACCATAATTCCATTTTCCTGATTCCTGCTTACAAGCAAAAATTAAAGCAGGAAAAAACAGTGACTAGATCAATACAACAGTCGTCAGATGAAGCAGATGCTAAGCTACAGGACTGTTTTGCTAGCACAGACTGGAATATGTTCCGGGATTCCTCCCGGCATTGAGGAGTACACCACATCTGTCATTGGCTTCATCAATAAGTGCATCGACGACGTCGTCCCCACAGTGACCGTACGTACATACCCCAACCAGAAGCCATGGATTACAGGCAGCAACCGCACAGAGCTAAAGGGTAGAGCTGCCGTTTTCAAGGAGTGGGACTCTAACCCGGAAGCTTATAAGAAATCCCGCTATTCCCCCGACGAACCATCAAACAGGCAAAGCGTCATTACAGGACTAAGATCGAGTTGTACTACACCGGCTCTGAATCTCGTCGGATGTGGCAGGGCCTGCAAACCATTACAGACTACAAAGGGAAGCACAGCCGAGAGCTGCCAGGTGACACAAGCCTCCCGTACGAGCTAAACTACTTCCATGCTCGCCTCGAGGCAAATAACACTGAAACATGCATGGGAGCACCAGTGTACCGGAAGACTGTGTGATCATCCTCTCCGCAGCTGATGTGAGTAAGACCTTTAGACAGGTCAACATTCACAAAGCCGCAGGGCCAGATTAATTACCAGGACGTGTACTGCGAGCATGCGCTGACCAACTAGCAAGTGTCTTCACTGACATTTTCAACCTCTCCCTGTCCGAGCCTGTAACACCAACATGCTTTAAGCAGACCACCATAGTGCCTGTCCCCAAGAACACTAAGGTAACCTGCCTAAATGACTACCGACCCGTAGCACTCACATCTGTAGCCATGAAGTGCTTTGAAAGGCTGGTCATGGCTCACATCAACACCATCATCCCAGAAACCCTAGACCCACTCCAATTTATATACCGCCCCAACAGATCCACAGATGATGCAGTCTGTATTGCACTCCACACTGCCTTTTCCCACCTGGACAAAATGAACACCTATGTGAGAATGCTATTCATTGACTACAGCTCAGCATTCAACACCATAGTGCCCTCAAAGCTCATCAATAACCTAAGGACCCTAGGACTAAACACCTCCCTCTTCAACTGGATCCTGGACTTCCTGACGGGACACCGCCAGGTGGTAAGGGTAGGTAACAACACATCCGCAAAGTGCAAACCAATCCCAGAACAGCAGCAAAGGACCTTGTAAAGATGTTGGAGGAAACGGTACAAAAGTATCTATATCCACAGTAAAACAAGTCCTATATCGACATAACCTGAAAGGCCGCTCAGCAAGGAAGAAGCCACTGCTCCAAAACCGTCATACAAAAGCCAGACTACGGTTTGCAACTGCACATGGGGACAACGATCGTACTTTTTGGAGAAATGTCCTCTGGTCTGATGAAACAAAAATAGAACTGTTTGGCCATAACATTGTTATGTTCGGAGGAAAAAGGGGGAGGCTTGCAAGCCGAAGAACACCATCCCAACCATGAAGCACGGGGGTGGCAGCATCATGTGGGGGTGCTTTGCTGCAAGAGGGACTGGTGCACTTCACAAAATAGATGGCATCATGAGGGAGGATAATTATGTGGATATATTGAAGCAACATCTCAAGACATCAGTCAGGGAGCTAAAGCTTGGTCGCAAATGGGTCATGACCCTAAGCATACTTCCAAATTTGTGGCAAAATGGCTTAAGGACAGTCAAGGTATTGGAGTGGCCATCACAAAGCCCTGACCTCAATCCCATAGAAAATTTGTGGGCATAACTGAAAAACCGTGTGCGAGCAAGGAGGCCTACAAACCTGACTCAGTTACACCAGCTCTGTCAGGAGGAATGGACCAAAATTCACCCAACTTATTGTGCACCTTCTTCCGGCTTGTGTCAGCCGTTACACTGCAGCTTCACATTACCACAGGTATCAGCTGAGGAAGTGCTCAATGCATTCATTTGATTACCTGAGGTCACCTGGGCTCAATCTCATTGACAACAAACAATTTTGACTAGCAGCAACCTACTGTATATTGCAGTTCCAATTAGGCATATTGTTAACCTCCCATTAATCCAAGGAAAGTTTCCTAATGAGTGGAGGCATGCAAAATTGTGTCCAATTCCAAAAGAAAAAAAATATATTTTATAATATCAAACAGTAGACCAATTAGCTTACTGTCGTCATTTAGTAAGATTTTGGGAGCAATTGGCAGAAACCATATATGGGAATATATAGAACAGAATAAAAGTATCACAGCCTACCAGCATGCATACCGTAAGGATCATATGGCTGCAACAGCTCTGGCTGATTTAAAAAGATCAATGGCAGGTCACGTGACCAAGGTAAACTTCTTCTTGATTTTATCGCTGCTTTTGACCTTGATAATCATGATATACTGTTGATGAGATTGTGTGACTATGGATTTGATAACACCTCATTAAGATGGTTACAGCCATATCTTGTCAACAGCAAGCAGTTTACATTCATAAATGGTGCCTATTCTGATCCTCATTCTGTATACTGTGGTGTTCCACAATGTAGTGACCAAGAACCTCTTACAGTGCCTACAGAATGAGTATTCACAACCCTTGACTTTTTCCACATTGGTTTGTGTTACAGCCTGAATTAAAACATTTATTTAATTGAGATTTTCTGTCACTGGCCTACACACAATTCCCCATAATGTAAAAGTGTAATTATGTTTTTCAAAAATGTTTACACACGTTTTTTAAACAAAACGCTGAAATGTCAATTATTTAACCGCTTTGTTATGGCAAGTCTAAATAAGTTCAGTATTAAACATATGCTTAACAAGTCACATAATACGTTGTATGGACTCACTTTACATTTTTTTATTTAACCTTTATTTAACTAGACAAGTCAGTTAAAAACAAATTATTATTTACAATTACGGCCTACCAAAAGGCAAAAGGCCTCCTGCGGGGATGGGGGCTGGGATTAAAAATGAATAGATAAATCAAATATAAATATAGGACAAAACACACATCATGACAACAACATAGCAAGGCAGCAACACAACGTAACAACAACATGGTAGCAACACAACATGGTAGCAGCAAAAACATGGTACCAGCATTATTGGGCACAGACAACAGCACAAAGGGCAAGTAGGTAGAGACAACAGTACATCACACAAAGCAGCCACAACTGGCAGTAAGAGTGTCCATGATTGAGTCTTTGAATTAAGAGATTGGTAGGTGGGTTAAAAAAAAGCAGACATTGAATATCCCTTTGAGCATGGTGAAGTTAATAATTACACTTTGGATGGTGTATCAATACACCCAGTCACTACAAAGATACAGGTATCCTTCCTAACTCAGTTGCCGGAGAAGAAGGAAGCCGCTCAGGGATTTCCCCATGAGGCCAATGGTGACTTTAAAATAGTTACAGAGTTCAATGGCTGTGAAAGGAGAAAACTGAGGATGGATCAACAACATTGTAGTTACTCCACAATACTAACCTAATTGACAGCTTGAAAAGAAGGAAGCTGTACAGAATAGATTCCAAAACATGCATCCTGTTTGCAACAAGGCAGTAAAGTAAAACTGCAAAAATGTGGGAAAGCAATTAACTTTTCGTCCTGAATACAAAGTGTTATGTGTAGGGAAAATCCAAAACAACTCATTACTGAGTACCACTCTCCATATTTACAAGGATAGTAGTGTCTGCATCATATTATGGGTATGCTTGTAATTGCTAAGGACTGTGGAGGTTTTCAGGATAAAAAATAAAAGGAACCAGGCAAACCTGGTTCAGTCTGCTTTCCACCAGACACTGGGAGATGAATTCACCTTTCAGCAGAACAATAACCTAAAACACATGGCCAAATCTACACTGACATTGCTTACTAAGAAGACGGTGAATGTTCCTGAGTGGCCAAGTTACAGTTTTGACTTAAATGTGCTTGGAAATCTATGGCAAGACCTGAAAATGGTTGTCTTGCAATGATCAACAACCAATTGGACAGAGCTTGAAGAAGTTTGAAAATAATAATGTGCAAATATTGTACAATCCAGGTGTGGAAAGTTCTTAGAGATTTACCCAGAAAGACTCAGAGCTATATTTGCTGCCAAAGGTGATTCTAACATGCATTGACTCAGGAAGTTGAATACTTATATAATAAAGATATATTACTGTTTTTTATGTATTTTTTTTACAAATGTATGAATTTTTCTTCCACTTGGACATTACAGAGTATTTTGTGTACATCGTAGACAAAAAAATGACAATGAAGTCCTTTTTAATCCCACTATGTATCACAACAAAATGTGGAAAAAGTCAAGGGGTATGAATACTTTCTGAAGGCACTGTATATACTTGCTTTATACAAATGACCTCCCTCTCCAATTCTACGGCAACCATGTTTGCTGACAAAACCACTGTCTGGTAAAAGGCAATTCTGAAGGTCAGCTAAAAGAGTCTCTGAAGCTGACAGGATAAGTATTTCAAATTGGATAACCCCAAACAAATTAGTGCTAAATACAAAGAAAACCAAGGCAATATCTACGAAGAGCAGAAGGAATAAACTACCCTCCTTACAGCTGACAGTTGGCGGGACACCTATAGAAGATGTTTCAGTGACTATAGGCTGTTAGGTGTGCTGCTGGGCAACTGTGTATCTTGGTCATCACACATTTCACAACTCTGCAACAAAATGATCAGTATGCTAAGAAGGACTCCCAGAGCAAATTCTGGAACAACTCTCACAAGCTCTCATCCATAGTCAAATGACCTCGTCTGGAGCAATGCAAGTGTTGGTGACAGTATTGGTCCTCCATAGAATT